>NC_070629.1:19314853-19683408 GCF_947347685.1 Pleuronectes platessa | reverse complement strand
TCTATGAATTATTCCCTGAGATTAAAATGAAAATGTTGAAAAACAAACCAATCTCAAACATTTAAAGAAAGTGGGATCTGATCCAGGTCCACACCATAACAGGAAGAGTTCTTTCCTGACCTATAGCGCATCCTTTCACAAGGTTTCGTGGTAATCCATCAGTTCGATTTAACATAATCCGGTTAACTAACAGAGACATAAACAGAGACATAAATATAACCTGTTTGGCCGAGGTCAAATAAAAAGAGGGTGCCGATCTACGATCTTTACTTTGCGTGAGTCTAGTTTTATTGAGGTCTGAATCAATGCTGTGTTTTTGTCACGAACAGAGTCTACACGGGTTTCGCATTAGAATACCTGGACACTGGGCATCAGGCATAGTGCCCAGGCAGGACATACAGGTTTTAATATATTTTCTGGTATGTTTGTGTGTGAGAGAGAGAAGAGAGAGCAGCTAACAGAAGTGCCTCAGAGCAGTAATGTGTTAGTGCAGGGTAAAAGGCCAGCCTTGCTGAGTGATTGCCACATTACCCATAAGTATGAATAAATCTTCTGTTCAGACATTTGGCTATTTACAGACTCACATGAATTTGATCATGTGTTTTCTTTTTAATGGTTTTCTAGGATTTGCTGAAACCTCTATGGCACCACTGTTTTATAGGATAGCTGGTGGAGGGTGGGTGGTACGTCGGCTCATAGATGGGCCTGAGATCAGAATGTGCTTCATGACACATTTCGGTTTGGACAGTTATTGATTGTAAATGCAGCGGCTCAGAACTGGAGTGCATGTGAAAGTGTTTATTTTGCCGAGTTTTCTTTCCACCATATACAAAATTTATTTCAGCAGGAAAATTAGATTAATCTCCACCCAAACATGAGCAGAGAGTCTGTGTAGCTCTGGAGCTGAAGAATTCTGTAGAGCGGGTGTGGTGCTCCTGCCCAGGAAACATAAATCACCACAAATACCAGAACCACTGAAAATAGGTGGATTCTAGACAATTTACAGAGTTTTACCTGTGGACATTGACTGTGTGTGATTGGTATTTGTGTCAAATAAATTTGTTGGCTTCGATTCCTTTATTTGCGAGTAAAAGAAAATTCTGGTACCAATATATTGTCTCATCTATATCAAAAACATACAAACTTAATTCCTGAGACAATCTATGCCATCCTGGCTCTGAGGCTGTCCTGGAGACAGTGGTGTGTGTATAATCATAAGTTTCTTACATGTTGCTCTGGTGGTTCTGCAGCTTTCAATTATATGTGGAATCATTTTATTGAACAGTTAAATCTAAACATTGTTTTACGTCTCTTACCTAATTCATGCTTGAACCTTCTCTTGACTTCTGCCTTGCTGAGATTGGTCTTTTCAGATCTGCGTCCAATTTAATACGACTGGTTGGATCTTCCCTTCGTTGTTATCTGTACAGCTCCCGGGTGCGACCTTGGTTGCTCTGGTTACTTCTGATGATAATGGGTCACATCTTAAATCATAGGAGAATCGTGGACTCTGGTATCTTCATTCTGACCTTGTCTCGTGTTCAGACTCTTACTGAGAACGAGCGGCCTACTGAACAACACAAAGAATACCAATGTGATCTAAAACTCCTTAAAGAAGTCATGTTATCTGAGTTTCAATGAGTAAAATGAAAAATTACTGCTTGTCTTATAGCACATACTCAATTCAAATATATGTGTATCTATGAGTGTTGCTGTGTGTCTGGATGTGTTTGTGTAACCATGAACACACTTGTTTGTCTTGCGGATTTGTGTGACTGCCAAAGAGAACGAGCTGACGATACACTGTTTTCAAAATCCATCACTCTCACATCTGTGCTCTCCAAACACTCCATGTTCCACATAGATAAGAATAAGTGTGTTACAACAAAACACATGCAAATAAAGGACGCGTGCTCGTGAGAGAAACATGTTTCTGTGTCTGGCTCCTTATTCGTGTGTCTACACCTCCGGCTGCTTCTTTTCTCCAGTCATCCTACCTGTCACTGTTTTCATTGGCTATTGTGAGGCAGAGAGTAAAATGACAGTTTGCAGGAACTCGGTGAAAGAAGGGATTTAGGCAGTAATCCGCCTCACTGATCCTCTGTGGAAACAACCAACTGTCTGGCACACCGCCTGGCTCTCTCCTCGACACGCCTGCCTTTGATACGTGATGGCCGGACTGTAAACTGACACTCTCAGTGACATTTTCTACTTCCTATACACATCAGATCAGATCTGACGTAGATGGAAGCCTTTTCTTTCAGTTGGTAAAGCGACTGGTCATTGGCTGTCAGGCGACTTGAGGTGTGGGGGACAGAAGTAATGCCCACTGCAACCATCATGTTCTTATCTCTCCAAGCCAGTGACAGCCAGTGGTTGAGGGAATTATGTTTTTGGGTTGTGCCTCTGTCCCATTCTTGTTAACTTGATATTACTGGAATGCCTTCAACAAATTTCTTCAAATTTCTTCAAAATTGATAAGATTTTGGTGTTCAAAGATCAAGATCACTGTGACCTTTTTTATAAACAAAAAAATTGTCTGGTGAATGATATGTGTCTGGAATACCCCAAACCTATCAAGACCTCACTTGGACTCGGTGGTGAATTAATTCAAATTTTTTGGGGTCAAAGTTCAAGTTCACTGCGACCTTTCAAAACACGTCTTTGGTCTTTTGAACGCAACATCTCAGGAAGTTTTTCAATGAATTTCTTCAAATTTGGTACAAATATTCACTTTGACTCAAAGATGAAGTGATTTGATTTTGGTCGTCAAAAGTAAATAGCCAAGGTGACAGTGACTTCATGTTTGTGAACATGATACTTCTGCAACACCTAAAGGGAATGTCATTGCTGGCACAAACACTCACTTAGACTCATGGACTATCTGATCAGGTTGGAGTGGTCAACGGCAAACAGCATTGGCCTCACCTTTAGCCTCTTCAACATGAAAGCTCAAGTTTGTATTTTGGCAATTTCTTCAAATTTTGACCACTTGTCACTTGGTCTCAAAGATGAACTGATTAGATTTCAGTGTTCAAAGTCAAAGGTTATTGTGACCTCACATAAATAAATAAAAGAATAAGTATTTAAACCGAACCTGCACAAGTTGGCGGAAGCATATAACTGAAGGGCAGTAATTGTGGTTCATATTTACTTAAAAAAATATGAGGTTTTCTCCTCAATCTCCTCAAGGTATGTCAATTGCTATAACTGTTAGAATATACTTGTTATGCATGTGTTAGTTTGCCCCGACAAAGTTGAGGTTAGGTCAGATAGGATTATTTTGTTTGTGAACATTTGGCATTTAAACAAAGACTGATCCGCACTCATCCATGAGACTGGAGCCTATCAGTTTCTGTGGCCGAACATCTGCAAACATCAGCTACAGTTTTTATCATCTTCAAACTGATTGTAACTTGTCCCCTAAGTTGATAATGAGAGTTAGTTCAGGTCAGCCTGTTTCTAATCCTCTCTGTCTGTCTGTAGAGCAGTCGCCAAATACACAAGCTTGAGTAATTCATCCTATTCTGTGTATCTTCCCTTCCTCTTGAATGCAAGCCCAGGCCTGGTGTATATATTTATCTGCAACAACTATGACTCTCATTCATTAACCTCTGTCTAAACAACCTGTTTCATTTTTCTAAAAGTGTGATATTTTTAAAGGCATGTCTCAGTGTACATTACATTATAAAATGGATAAGGCTTGTGTCCTGTCATGACCATTGAAGCACGGAAAGCTTTGGTCCTGAGGGCTGTGTTTCACTGGAGCTGTGTGTGAGCTAAAAGACGCATTATCCAGCAATTACCAAATTGCATGTCATTTTCTTTGTCAGGAGCTGAATGGCTCCATTATTTGAGTAAATGCAATAATTTAAATTTATTTTTCCACTGGTTGTGGTTTGAGAGATGTATAAAAGTTTGTAGAGCTTTGATTTATGGACAATCTGACCTGTTTAACACCCAATATGAATTGACCTCTTTGTCTATTGGTGGCGCTGACTATGGGGGATAATACGTGTAGAAAGACCACAGACAGACACACACACACACACACACACACACACACACACACACACACACATACACATACACATACACATACACACACTAACACATGCATAAGGCAGGAGTGGTTTATAGGGTGGCAATAAAAAGAAACGCTGTGTGAAATGAATCCAGTGTGAGTTACAGTGTTTTGGAGGCTGTGTTTTCATAGAGATGAAGAAATGGACCTGCCCAGAGTGTCATGTTTATACAGAGAATTTTTATTGGAGTTTAATTTTCCAACTCTACAGGTGGGGATCTGTACAACCTGACCCTCCAATGACAAGATCTAATTAAATGTGCAATCCTCGGCATACAATCCTTGTGTTTGCAGCCTAACACACACAAGTTTCATTTTCAGTATAATCTTTTGAAGGACTTGTTGCATCAAATAAATAAAAAAAACATGTCTTATTTTTTCAGAAACCTGAAGCATTTGATGCTCTTGGGTACCACAGTCACTTTTTCTTTTAGTAATTTAAAAAATATTACAAATGTACGAGGTAATAAAGGAAAGAAGCCTCCCTTCAGGGGAACAGCTGGTTCATGTTTGTACAGATTTATTTATTTAACCACCGTAAGTCGATGCCACTCTCTTTTACAGAAAACATATTCTGATTATCTGTGTTTACTTAACCTGTTTTTTTGTGTTTGGCTTTTTGTATGTGTCCCCGCAGGTATTGTAGAGTTGTGTGACCAGGCCCATCGGTGGAAGTTAAACTCCATCAACAACTCAGACTTACAGGTAAGAGCAGTCAGTCAATATATCAAAAATCAAAGATGCTGATTGGAAGCATAATATATATATATATGTATATATTGCACAGACTATAAACTATTCTCATCAAAGTTGCAAGATAGTTCAGAGTGTCTTGTCAATCAAATAGCAAATATATTTCCTACCATGTCACTTAAGTACCTTATTTTTTGACAATGTTATTTATTTTGAAATGTCATGTCAAGGTTAATCTATATGTTTGAGTACTAATGTGTCAATCCCATTTTCTTTTATTATTTTCTCTTTTTCTATACTCTTCAACCAGCGTTACAAACTGTAATGGCAAAGTAAACTCTGTTGTGTCAACCTGGAGCTAGACTATTGGAGTTGGACCTTTGCACACACATTAATAACATTGGATCATATGGATCATGTAGAATGCAAACTAAAGTAATGGAGGATGATCAGTGATGTCCATTATTGTCGTCGTAAAAACTTAAAGACCCTCATTAGTGAAAAGTCAGCCTCACTAGTGTCTCTTCAGATACATGATTTTGGAGCCGTCCAAACTAAAATAGATCCAAAGTGCAGCTTTATCCCGGAAGGAGGAGGATGGCAGTGAAGGGAGACCGGCTCACGTTGCTTCTTTCTCTGAAATCCAAACATGCCAAGAGCAACATATAGACAGTGTCACCGTATCCTTCATAAATTACTGTATATTTGACTTGTCCTAAAATATCCTGAGCTGTAAAGACAGTGTATGACTATGGACGGAATTTAGTACCTCTGAGCGTGTGGCTCTGCACAAACACAAGAGATTCTCCTAAAAAGAATATTCACAATCTGTTTACTTCTTTATAAAAATCTGGCAATAGGACTACTGAGTTGAGAGCATGGCTTGCTTGCAAATATAAATGTTTCCTGGGGGGCAGCAATCTGTAACCTAAGCCTGCTCCAGCTCAAGTGATTTAACCTCCGAGAGGAAATTTATTAGTATCTGGGAGCATTTTATAGCCAGCTGGCTAGACAACTACAACAACTAAAGAGGTATGTGACATATAAAAGCACCGTGAGCTCAACCAGGGCTATTCAGCATTCAAGCTAATCTGTGATGCATAATGATGTGCTTTGTAAGCAACCTCCTACAGTCTGTCCTCTCAAAGCACAGACATGTATAAATACACCAATACTTTACAAAACCAAATATCCAGTCCCACGGGCCGATTTACTAATCTGTTGTTAGCCATTAGCATTTTTGTAACCGCAGTACAAGGAACTGTCCCAGTCTCATTTCACTCATGAAGTGGGGCCACAGGACAGAGTAGAAGTGAGCGTGACTTTTCGGAGTTCCTCAGGGAAGCTGTTCACGGCCCAGCTGACATCTGCACACGCACGTTCACCACCGGTGCACGTGTGTTTCTCAGAGGACACTGGGCCATTCAGTCCGGGGAGGCAGGTGCTGTTAGATGCACATTTACATATGGATGTTTCTAATGAGGACCACACGGCAGCCAGCAGTTTGGAATATATTGAGCAGATGGTTCTTGGTTAGCAGAAGGTGAGGTTCTCAGAAGGATTGTTTGAAACTGATAGTTCCTCAAATGAAAGGAAGTTCTCTGTTTGCAACATGCACCAAAACGGAAAACTTTTAATTTACGTTAAAATGCAGAAATTATGTACCTATATGTTGACATTAAACATAAAAAAGTTTATTTTCATGAGTTCAGGTTCTAAGTATTTATGTTTTCTTTTTATTTATTGTTATTTATAATACTTACATTTTTTATACAAGTTTGATAATTGCATTTTAGGAATTATTTAATTAGTGTGTGTATGTGGGTGTGTATAAACATTGGTTTATTCATTTGAATCATTCCCTGTAGGGATTTAGATATCCACTAAGAATAGATCACATCTTTTTTTGTTTCTATAGTATAACTTGTTGTTCAACAACAGGCCTCTGCTGTTCGTTTTGGCCGCAGCTATTTAATTTCCTCTATTTTAACTTTCAGTTTTAAATCGGAAAACTAACAAAGTTATAATCATCGATCATCTATTTCTCATTTTCAGAGGGAGCTCCATTCTGCCTAGTGTAAATCCTCAAATTCTGTATAATGTAGTATAGAATTATCTAGTGATCTAATCATTTCCATTAAACTTGTTTTAGTTTGTATATGAACTGCTCTTAATGGGGGCGACCGACCCTCAGCAGAGGCACCAGTGTGTGGTGTGTGTGTTAAACAGCAGCCTTGAACTTTTGAGTGGGAGACGAATGTTTCAGCAGGGCCATTACTGCTGTAACATGAGAGGGTGTTTTCAAGTACACGCATACACCCCGGCAAACCAACAAACACACACACACACACACAAACACACACACACACACACACACACACACACACACACACACACACACACACACACACACACACACACACAGACAGAAGGAAATGCACATGTGAACCCATGTGCACACACAGGTGTGGTGGCAACAGCATCTTTCAACATGATGGGTCTCTACCCTGAGGTACACCCCGCCGAGTGGAGAGGCTGTGCATGAGAGTGTGTGAAGAGGGAAGTATTGACGAGGTCATGAACTCTTGAATAAAAAAGAAGCTTCCGAGTGCTTTTCCATTACGTCTCACTCCGAGGACTTCTGTTGTGCATTTGTTGTAGATACAGACCAGATTGTTAATGCATATTCTCTTCAGTGGTTGAATGTTCTTGTTGCTATTATTTCTCATAAGAGACGTCATGTAATAGGTGGGTTGCCATTGGAGGCTTTGGCTTTGTCATGACAGACGTTTCCAGTGGTTGAAGCAGATTAGCATTTTTGAGGCTAATCAGCTTCAAGTAACATTACCCGCTGAGGCCGAAAGGTTTCCTGTGCAAGATGATTAGGAAATAAAAGTATATGACATGGCAGTTTATGATATTCCCATTGAAAACAGGATAGTGGATCCACAGTAATGCCTGGGGGTGTTGGTTGTTTGTCCCCAAGGGGGCACCATACGTGCAGTTTTCTTCCACCTGTCACATCAACATCAATACCCACACTTTTTTTCTTATCTCCTATACATACATCTTCAAGTCATCATTATTAGAGCCAGAGAAGATGTGTCGATGTCAAGCTCGTTCTGAGTTTCAAGCTGAAAATACGTTATGATGTTTGACTCAGCAGCTCAAGCCAAGGTTTCATCCGACAGATCTCAAGTGCTGCTCCCTCGTCACTGTGTGTGAGAGCCGCCGTGATGATGGTTTTCCTGTGAGCGCAGCTCCCATGCTCGTCCTCTTCCTCCTCTTCCTCGCATCGTCTCTCTCTTCTCCTTATCCTCTTCTCTCTGTCCCATGCACACAAACAGCTGTCCTCGTGCCTCAGCAGCCTTCTAGCATTCAGAAAGTACTTAGTGGTCTAAAAGAGGGGGCAGTTGGCTTTGTCATGAGTCCTGTTTGGGCTAGAACATGCGCCTAAATAAACTGCTGCAACGGGACACCACTGTTTACCGGCGGCGAGAGGAGCGTATTCAAAGTGGAGCGGTGTTGTCTCTGCGGTCGCTCGGCTGTGATGAGCCAAATCTGAAACAGAGCCCTGGCGTGTGTGTGTGTGTGTCCTGCCTCGATGAAAGTAAGGGGGTCAACAATGTCAAGTGGCGTTTTCACAGGAACATTAATGAGATTTCGAGTTGCTCTTTGGAACTTGCTCGTGAGAGATAGTTATTCATCCTCGGCACTGTAAACAACTTGTGATCGTCTTATATAAAGCTGACATGAGAACAACTGCTGGCAAACTGCCTCTGCTGCCACAAGATGTCGGTGCAGGAGAGATCTGTGGGCTTGTGTGCAAAATATATCACTGATAGCTTTTCATCAAATAGTTTTTTCTTTGTTTAGTGGAGGAAAAATACATTTTAGTCCGATTTCTGCGGATGGTTATAGGTTAAAATGATTGTATTGTATTTATTAGTTCTACCATGGAGGTTATGGTATAACCCCACGTCAATTTGTTGGTTGTTATGTAGGTTTGTTTGTTCATGGGGCAGATCTAGGGTTTTTATCTCTTTTTTTTTAGCATTGTGAGATAAGATTGATTGTCAACATATTCATTGATATCTCAGAAAATTATTTATTTCATCAGACATGTATAGGGGACCGATAGTTGGGTGTGTATGAAATTTTGTGTAAATCCAAATAAAAAATCCAGATCTAGTGAATTTTAATGTGGTTCCATAAGGAGCCTGTTGGTCATGGGCGGAGGTATGTGCTCTCTAGTGCCAGTCAACTTGACTATTTGTCATATTCTGTGAATCTACCTGTAATGTAGTTTAAGGGGAATCTATTTTAGTTTTTGTTTTTTAAGATCTTATTTCTTAAATGGCCCCAAATTAGCTTTGCTCTAATAACGTTGTTGAAATGACAAATTGACCACCTCAATATTAACAGCAGCTGATTTTTAAATAGATCTCAAAATATACTCTCATTAAACTGATTTCAGGGTCAGTGCAGCAACATATTGGTCACTGTTTAAGAACCAGTTTTGCAGTTGCAAATAGTAATAGTCCTGAAAATGTGTAACAAAAATAATCTGACTGACAAGTCTTGCGTGCACATTCCTCCCCATCTTCTACATGCACATACGCACATACGTGTGCACATGCCCCCAGTCAGAAAAACACACCCACAGACACACACACACACACACATTGACCTTGATGGTGTTAGTGGTGTTGACGTTTGTTTGGACGGTGCTTCAATTCCTCAGACTGCTGCAAGGTCACATGGCTTGACATCAAAGAAAAGAATTTCTTCCTGGGCGACACTGAGAGCTCCGGTGTTTATTCTAAAAGTCTCACCGTCTGTCTGTCTGTGGCGATGGCTGTCTTACTGTCTGTCTGTCTGTCTGTCTGTCTGTCTGTCTGTCTGTCTGTCTGTCTGTCTGCCTGCCTGCCTATCTCTCAGTCTTTCTGTGTCCCCACCTGCATTCCCTCCTTGATCTTTGCACAATATCTGCACCACCCTTGCACGATGAGAAGTGCTCGCTGTGCTCTCACTGTAGCGAAAGACTCATTGTGGGCTATTTATCTTTTGCCATGCACATTATGTCGTCAGCCGACTGCCTGTTAATGTGGAGGGACTTGGATTTGGCCCCCTCTCCTGTGCTTTTCACTCCAAGGCCATTTAGCGTAGATTGGCGATCGCTCCTTTTCTCTCCATTTTAAACAAATGCTTGTTTTCGTAAGCAGCGCTCCTTTAAACCACAGCCAGCTGAGGCTGCCGAGAAACACGTCCTCGCTCTTTGTGGCTCGAAGGCTTCTCCACCTGTCTTATAACTCACTGTGTGCGTCTTCACAGTCGCACAAAAAGTCTGGTGAGGATGAAGTGATTTGTTCTTTAGTTCCAGGCTGCAGATCAACTTGTTTAAAAAAACTCACAAGGGGTGATGAGAAGCAGAACAATGGAGCATGTGAGTTACAGTAACAGAGCTGGGGTCGTGCACTTTATAGTCAAAAAGACGTTTGATGACATTCAGGCTTCAGCAGTACGGATAAAATCTGTGTTTTGTGAGGAGCTGTGTTGTTCTCTCCTGACAAACCAACTCAAAACCCATAATGTGAGCGCAACATTTTAATAGTCAGATTGTCTTGTCAGAGCTTGGGAGCACCAAGCTGTGTCTTCACTGCGGAGTAATTTATGTGCATGGTTAGCTGTGAGCTCTCCCCCCGGGGATGTGTTTTGTTTTGATGTCCTCCACTGCAGCCAGTTGAATGGCCACATGGAGAGCCGGGGGGGGGGGGGGGGGGAGGGGACCTTTGGACATGTTAAAGGACACCTGTGGGGCTTTAGGGGGCCTCTGCGTGATGGACGTGGTTCCGCTTCAGGTGGCAGTAATTTTTTTAAGCCAATGGAGAGGGGGTGGCGGGGGTCGTGTTCTGTGCACTTTGGGCGGGGGGGGGAGCTCTGTGTGTCTGTGTGTGTGTGTGTGTGTGCGTGTGTGTGTTTCATGAAATGTGCTTCTGTCTGTGTCACAATTTTGAAAACAGAGTTTGAGTTTGGTAAGGGTTACATTTAAGTGTTGCTGCATCTGTGATTCATTAACATCAGTTTCCTCAGAAATAACTAAAGTAACTTCTCCTTTTCTTACCCAGAGCTAATATTTAAATACAATAACTATCTGAAGATGTGATCGTCCTGCGTGTCCTGCCTAATATATGTTTATCTCTAATCATACAATGGTCTTCTGTCAGACAAATGTTGCATTGTTGAAGGCTGCAGAGATGGAGCTGAATGTTTGCACACATTCGTATGTGTATTTGTGTCTAAGCTGCACTTTACGGGTTCAGAGCCTCATCTGTTCTCTGACCTGGACCAGGTAGCTGCAGCGAGCGTAGATGAGGAGACGGCAGTTTGTTATTAAATGTCACAGGCCGATCTTCTAGAATATCCAATAAGATTTTAACAACTAGCAATAAAACACACACACACACACACACACACACACACACACACACACACACACACACACACACACAAATACACACACACACACACACACACACAAATACACACACACACACACACACACACACACAAACAGACCTACACACAAACTGCTAAATGAAAGAATGGATAAACGGGGTAAAACAAATCTTTAAAAATATACATTTTCAAAAAAAACAACACACCACATATTTCCTCTCCGTAGCATATATCCCTCTCTTTCAAATGCATATAAATAGAACAGGTTGAGTTTTATTCTGCTTTAAGTAGTCGTAAAACAATGAACACTAAGTTTGTCGACAAGCACTGTGCAGGGACATGTCCGTGCTAGTGTCCATTCATGTAACACAATACACACACTAATCACCATCAAAAATCAGCCAACTTGACCCAAAATCTATTAATACACTCTTTGCCGAACATTTAAAGCTTGTCACAGGGGAACCAATACTCAGAGCAACTAGAATGTTAGTAAAAGAGTTGGTTAGAGACATGAGAATATGATTGTTTTGTGGTACTTCAGTATATTAAATGCTGTAATTTAGTGGTTCAGCAGCAACATTCTTAACTTTAACATTCTGTAACTGAAGGGCACACTTCATTAGTACAAATCAGTACAGATGCATTCATTTATCCTCTGTTTACACACACACACACACACACACACACACACACACACACACACACACACACACACACACACACACACACACAAACAGATACGTATCAAGGGTCCTTTTGTGCTCTTCAGGGAGTAATCACTAGATTGAGTTACAGTAAAAGACTTGTGCTGTTGTTGATACCTTTAACAAATTTAACAGGATGTTCTCCTCGCCTACCCTTGACCTCGATCACCTCCAGCCACATTTAAAGGTCCAGTGTGTAGGATTTATTGGCATCTAGTGGTGAGGTTGCATATCACCACAGACCAGACTCGCCCTGCTGCTCCGGGCATTTGTGGAAACCTACGATGACCTTCTGGTAATATAAAGGAGAAAGACCCTTTGTGCATGCGATCTGGGTTATACTGTATAAACAAGGCGATGCAGCATGGCGGACTTGGTGGTGGAAACCTCCTCATGTAGATGTGGATGAAGGTAACAGAAAATGGGGACTTCAGGTGATTAAACACTAAGGAAAACATAATATCAATGTTCAATATTTGCCGATTAATCCTCCTAAATCCAAACACACTGGACACTAAAGCAAATATTACAGTTATCCATGACAAGATTTGTTCATTCAAAATGATTCATAATTCTATTTAAAAAATGTGTTAATGTTAAATACTCATAATTATTGCACAGACGTGTGGTGACTCACAGTGATCAGCTCAGCGATTTTGACTCTGACACACACACACACACACACACACACACAGATACACCCCCCTATTTCATTTTTACTGCATAAGTTGCTGAGTAAATGTTTTAGGCAAGAGCTTTATTGAGGCTGCAGCTTCATGTAAAGCCCTCAGATCATGAAATATGATGATGACATGTGCACAGACAGAAACATGAACACGTTTGTAGGAGGAAAACGATGCAGTAAAAAGAAGCCCAGCAGAGTATTGTGTGGCAGTGATGCAAAGAGAGAGGCGGTACGTGTTCACTGCGAGCATATGCAGCATTAACATCATGTGGAGTCAATGAGAGGATGTGATTTAATAGAGGAATGTAGAGGAATGTCCTGAAAGTTCTCGGAAAAACTGAAGAACAGTGCTGTCCAATACTCGAACGGATGCATGCACACACACACACACAAACACACACACACACACACACATGCACACGCAATTTGAATAAATATTTTTTGTTGCAATATTTTTGCACAGGCTTGTGCTTCCAGTCAGATGGAAATTGAATTAAGTTTTTCTTAACACAGCTGGTTGTGTGCGTACGTGTTCACTCACCTGTGTATAGACACACATTCACTGACAGAGAGGGATCATTTCTTGATTTACCGTAATGACCCACAACATCTCCGCCGACAGCACAGCGGCATGAACCTTGATGTTTTTTCTAATGAATCATATTTTTTGCTGTGTTTTTTTTTTTTTAAAGTGTAGACAGACTGAAACACAAGTTCACAAAGTGATTCCCATTTTAACAATGGCCCCCTTTATCGCATGCTGTGTGAATCTACAGCGGCACATCTCAGACTGTGTTACTCATAAGCACATGACTTAAAAAGCCATCTCTCTGCCATTTGTTAAACAGATGTGCAATTGATGTCAGATGCTTTACTGCAGTCATTTGTTTTCTCAGTTGGATCCATCGCAAACCGGAGTTTGATTCAATCAAATTATGAACTCTTAGAATATACCAATATTAGTATTATTAGTAGTGGATACACATGGAGGCTTAAAACTGCTGCTGCCATGAGTCCACAGGGAACCTGTTCACCCATTTAGAATAAATCAATAGAATACAATTTCACAGTCGCACAAAAAGTCTGGTGAGGATGAAGTAATTTGTTCTTTAGTTCCAGGCTGCAGATCAGCTTGTTTAAAAAAACCTCACAAGGGGTGATGAGAAGCAGAACAATGGAGCATGTGAGTTACAGTAACAGAGCTGGGGTCGTGCACTTTGAAGGGAACCTTTTCACTCATTTAGAATAAATCAATTGAATACAACTTTATAATTTTGAATTTTCTTTTTTTATCCTATTTACTAATTAATTAAGACTTGGGACATCAATTCACACACACATTTGCACAGACGGTGTTCTGATATATACTCACAATGACCACACAGCCAGTTTGCAGTTTCGACTTAGAACAAATGTGCAAACACACACGCACACACACACACACACACAGCCACACACACATATATATAGGCATGCTTCTACGTGTCAGAGCCGTTAGCTTGCAGTGCAGAGGTCATCCCGCGGGGTCAGAGTATCATTCTTATGTTTCAGCTTTAGAAGAGATCCTCTGTTACACACTGAATGGACTCTGTGAATAGTGTCTTCCGATAGATGGAGAGGGAGATGGTTGCACTCATCAAAGAGGGAGAAAGAGAAGAAGAGAAACACGAAGAAGAGAAACACGAAGAAAAAACAAAAAGTCTGTATAGAGAGGAAATGAGCTTTCATGTTTTCAGATAGCAGGAAGATAAGGATCTTAATGATGTTGTTAGGGTAACTGTGTTTGTGTGTGTGTGTGTGTGTGTGTGTGAGATGTCCACTAGTATTTGGCCACACACATGCACACATGTATATATGCAGTGAATGAGTGTGAATACTTGTGTTGGTGCGTTGTGTGTGTGTGAGTCTAAATGAATGCGTGTTTTGTGTGTTCGGTATGTCTGTTTCTGTCAGAACATAAAGGGCCCATGGTGGTCATATGAGAACCTGCACTGAACTCAAGGATCCCCGAATAGTGGACGCTCTATATTTGGGAGCTGGACCGAGGCTGCTGACCCTAACACTGACCCCACACCTGCCCTGTGTGTGTGTGTGGGTCTGAGTGTGGGTCTGTGTGTGTATCTGTAAGGCTACTTTTGAAGACTAATTGATTTAATTTGCAACAGCTTTTCCTATTGGAAATAAATGCTGTGTCAAAGCTATTTGTTTTATTTCGGTCTGTGAATAATACATCAGGGTCTCTAAGAAAATCTATGCAATTCTATGTCATGTCCCCAGAAGTGACCTGTGACAATGTGTGTATCCTTCTTCTTTTCTTTCATGTCCCCTAAAGCTTCATGCTTCGGTGTGTTAGTGCTTCTGAGAGAGCACCTGTGTCCTCAATATCCCTTACTGTCATTTAACGATACTTTCAATTTTAATACATCTCATAGTATGTAGTATATTCTTTGGACTGGGCTTATAAACATTTTAGTATACTTACACATATTTACACTAAAAATTATTGAAAGCAAATCTTCCAAACATAAATTAAAAGTGGTATTTGTTATTATCAGTAGTTTTTTTAATTGAGCCTGTTATTGAGCATAAAATCTCAAATTGATAAACAAACCTACACCAGCTTCAGGGATCCTTTCAGGCGGAGCTCATTCATTCTTTAACCTAAACCTAAATAGACTAATGAAGTTATGTTTAATCCAATTATGTTAGCTGTGAGGAGTTATTGAATTAAAAGCTTAATTCATTTACAATGTGAGATTTTTACATGGCAGTTTCAGTTATATCCTGTTGTTTATTTATATCATTCATTAATTCACCATATTGAAGATGCCTCTATTTTGTAGGGTCTGCAATTGGGCTCTTACTTTTTTTGCGGTTTTTCTTTTAAAGTTAAAAATAAAGTTTGACTGTCTGTAGCCTTTGACTCTGCGCCTGCGTGAGCAATTACTATCAGCAAATGCATGACCAGTCTTTATGTTCTTGTTCCGTATTTAGGTCTCAGGGTTCAGGGGTCAGGGGTCAGGGGGGTCGGGAGGCAGTATGAATGACTGCCTGTTATCAGGTGGCAAACAAAAGAATATGTGTGTGTGTGTGTACGTGTGTCTGCTTGTATTTAAGAAACAGACACAGGAAACAGAGATTGACAGAAGGAAAGAGACAGTGTGTGGGGGGGGGGGGGGGGGGGGGGTTGTGAGATGTGGAAATGTAAACAAACAGGAGACAGAAACAGACTGGAACCTCACAGACAAACTTTTTTTCCCCCCCATCCATTTTTCAACATACTGAATTTCCTTCATTCTGTCGAGGTTTTCACATTTTCTTCTCTCACTCCTGAGAAGCTTTTAGAGTTACTATCTTCATATTGACTGATTTAACAACCCGTATATAATAAATAACAACATGCAAAAGCTGTCAAGAAAATGGTTTATGATGGATATTTTTATTAAAAGTGTAAAAATCTTTTGACATTGAACGAAATAAGCACGGCGTAAGAATTTATAGATGGAAATTCTAGTCTAGTTTGACCTTTTTTAAAAAACTAATTGAATCTTCCTAATGAATCAGTATAAATACGATTGTGTGGATTAAATGACTTATGCTTCTGATCATTTTTGTCCTTTCATGGAGAAACGGGAGTGCGTAAACCAAACACGAGATAATGAAACAAAAGAAGTGTTAAAAAACGTAAATTCAGACTTTTCTCTCGGCTCCACCCGGTTCAGTTTTTGACCTTCTCAGTTTCTCCGCCCAGATTCAAAGTCCTGGGTCCTCCTTTGTGTTTTTCCCTCTTTATTCCCTTTCTTCCTCTCTCCATTTTTTCCCTATCTCCCATCCCCTTCAGCCCCCCTCTTGCCATCGGTTGTTCTCCCTCATTTCAGTCTCCCCCTTTCTTCTCCCTGCTAATTGCCACCTCGTTGGAGCATCCCGGGAGCTGGGAGCTCATTAATTGGTGAAGAGGAGACAGGTGGCGCCACTATGTTGTGATGCTTCTTGTTAGTTGTGTGTGTCAGCTTATTGTGTTCGTGTTGTGTTTGTGAATGCACGTTTGTTTTCACGGGCTTGTTTTGTGTGTATTTATATTTCTATAAGCTTGTGTGTGCGTGCGTGCATGTATGATTCCTGTATTGCATGGGACCGTGTGTGGGTGTGTGTCCGTGTATTAATGAGTGTGTGCGGTGCCCCTGCTTGTTAGAGGCGCGGAGCCCCTTCTCACTGTAATCTCTTTGTTTATGCAGTGCGAAAAGGGCCTGGCGGGGGCATGAACTCCCCACGCTCTTATCCCACTGCGCCACTCACCCCTAGTAGACCCTCATGCGGCCCCCCCGCCACCAGTCCGACACCCTGCTTTGCTCCCATCACCTCCCCCATCCAATTCAGCTCCTGCCCAACACTGTCCTCCCTCTGTGTGCCCGTTGTCCCTCCTTCCTGTCTGACTTTGTTAACATCAGAAACTTAAGCTGTACATTCTGTGAGAGGTCAGTAAAGATGCACCAAACGATTCTGGGGCACAGCCTGTCCCTGTGTGACTGCTGAACTCTGAAATGTACTGTGAAAATAACTCGTGATTACTTCCAGGAAAAGTTTTTTATACATTATAATCACTGTGCAGCAATTTTTCAATGATTTGTTACTTTACTTTCATTATGGAGCCCAGATGCATCAAAATGCCTTTTAAACAACTTCAAATGCTCTAAAAATTCCAATGAGAAACATGCTGACCATCTAGTTCTCAACATGCTAATTGCTGTGTGGCTTAGCAATTAGCATGTTGACAACTAAGCCCCTAAGCTAGCATCTGTCTTGCAGGACACTTTCACACCTGCCTTGTTTGGTCCAGACCTTCAGATTCTTCTGTTTAATCCTAACCAAAATAGCTCACTATGTTTGAAAGGCACCTCCGACCTTTGTCCAGACCAATGGAACCAAAACTTAGTCTGACCAAAACAGGTCTGTTGGTCCACATCAAGACAAAAGCCATGGTTTGGAGCATGGAAAATGTGTTTTGATAGTTTGGACTTTTGCTCAAGTCTCAGGAAGTTGCGAGAAAAAGAAGCAACTCAAAGAATTGCTCGCAGCCTTTTCCTCAGACGATGTAATGTTTGAATGACCAGCACGTTAAATTTGTTGTTGGTAATGCCATTATGAAATTACAGTGGCAACGGAGGGAACCAGCTCATTCATTTTCTCCATTCAAACGGAAAGACAAGGTTTTTCCTGTGGCCTCTATTCCAAAAAGCTAGCTAACACAATAGCCAAATTGACAACACGCCGACCTCAGACGCACGTCGGACTTAACAACCAATCACTGTCAAGTATAGGTAGAAGTAGCCTACATAGGGGATGACAACAGGATGTAGTACGCATATTATACAAACTTATTCAGTACCCTGCTAAAATACAATGTGAAACTGAAAAACATTATTGAAAAATTAATAAAGACCTGAAGCTTGGTCCAGACTTTCAGAACTGGTCACTCCCTGGTTAAACTCCTTGTAAAACATTGCAGGGATTAGTATTTGTAACTGAATAACTGGATTTAAAATGACAAACAATAATCAGATTACTGTAACACCTTCGTTAGTAAAGCATCTGTGTAAAACACTAGTTAATAATATACATTTCTTCTCCTATCGTCAAAGTGCTTGCTAGTGGTCACTGGTGTGCTTCATGCTAAGAGATCAGTGCCAAAAGAAATTATTTTTAAATTCAAGAAATTGGAATTTTTTATGCAATTTAACTAAGTAAGAATAACACAATTAAAAAGACAATTGAATGACTGTTTGAAATGAAGAGGTTCCAACTGAATTTAGTTTTTTTTATTATGATTCATTATTCTAAGGTGAATCTACTGTAGCTCTCTCCTGCCTGCTCCTCTCTCCTCTGCCTCCTCTTTCCTCCGCAGTGACTGATTTAATTAAATCACAGACTTATTCTCTGCTGTGGTTCGGGCCCTCACCTCTAACCTCTCACATAGCCCTCGTTTGAAGTGTTCAGTACGGCTCTCTGTTCAGCCGCTGGCAGTACGGATGTGATTGTTTGGTAAAGTCTGAGAAACAGAACATTAACAAAGCACCGGTGTTTTGCCTAACAGATGGTTTTATCGCCTGGTCAAATGGTGGCCTGTTGGCAGGTCGAGAGGAGCTGGTGTCGTGGGCGATGTTGTGTGAATAAGCTGGTGTGTGAGTGCGTGTTTGTGCGTCTGGGCCGGTGTGGGTCCGTGTGTTCAAGCAGGTGTGGGGGTCACAGGCGGTTTGTAGGTCAACCTCCTGCCCCCGGTGTCACCTCGCACTGTTTGGCCCTAAACAGCCACTGTAACAATTCTCCTCTCCTCTCTTCTCCTCTCTTTTCTTCTCCTCTCTTTTCTTCTCTTTTCTTCTCTTCTCTTCTCTTCTCCTCTCTTTTCTTCTCTTCTCTTCTCGTCTCTTCTCTTCTCTTCTCTTCTCTTCTCAAAGCTGAATTAATTAAGATTAGCATTCAGTATATTTTTTTAAGATACTTACATTTATTTCCTAATAATGGTTCTTCATGTTTTCAATATCCTCTAGTTGGTTCTTCACAAAAAATGTTGATCATTCCGAATTTAGGTTTTTATTTTCAAAGCCGTAACAATTTCAAGTGATGCTTATACTTTTCCTCAACGCACATGACTGTCAGGAGGCAAGTGTAGGAATTGAAATAAGTATTCCTTTGGTGTGTGCGTGTGATTGTGAACGTGAGTGTGTGTGTGTGAGCGTGAGTGTGTGTTTGTGTGAATAAGACACAGAGAGAGAGAGAGGGGAGAGAGAGAGAGAGAGAGCAGGAGAAAGCGACAGTGAATAGGAGCAGCAATGGTATGAAAGGTTTTATTGGGCCACGCTATTCCTGGCTGTATAGGAACAGTTGTCAATGGCCGTGGAAACATGTGTAGCTCTTTTATTAGCGTAAGCTCCCACTTTTGGTGGTCCTCCCCTCATTGTCAAATCCAAATTAGATTTTCATGGTGAATTGGAAACATCAGAACGCGTATGCATCAGTGGCCTGTAGCGTCGCAGAGAGATCCTTATCAACATCAGCAGCTAAGGAGATTTAGATTATCTGTAACATATGTAAACACTGTTTGATGTGTAGCTGCTGGCGGAGCACCTCAGAGAGGCTTCAGCTCCGACCTGAAGCAGTGACAGATCAACAAAAACAATGCAGGTCTCTTGCAATAATTTCCCCTCATGACAGGCATGTGCCTCTTCAGCTGCTGAACTCCTGTTGAACTGTTTGATGCCATTCTGTTCACAAATCTCCCCTGTCTACTCCTCTTTGTTTTTTTTGGGTAGTTTCATCCATTTCTCAAACCCTGAGTGTTCAGTATAGATTTTTAAATTTACAGTAGGCATGTTATTATTTAGACCTTTAGATAACATAGAGCACCTATGGCCACCTGTAGGGACGCTAATGTCACTAAACTGAATAAAATGCTGAGATGCACCGCTCACTTACGTTACGTCCAGTATCCAATCAGCACTGTTGCATTGAGATGTGCTGCACGACACACAGTCACATCAACACCTCCAGACTAACAGTAAACTCCAGTTAGAGCTGCCGCAGATATTCTGTGTGACAGATGGAGAGACAGGCGGGGGTCAGTCGTCGTGGGGAGGACAAAAACAAATGTTGGTGGGTGGCTGCAGATCGTGATCCTCAGATATTTGGTGAGCTGTTGCAGAAACATGCTTCAGCGAAGTGGGCAGGCAAAAGATCTCACGAAGCAGGTGACATCTCGCTCCTTTTTTTTTTCTGCTCCCACGCAGGAAGTGGCAGCCACACTGCTCTTCTGTGTTCTGTTCGTGTTTCCTTGAAGGGACATTTTTAACATTCCACCCTTTTGGCCAAACATTTCCCTCTTTAACAACCTTAACCTCTGTTCTTCACAGGGGGCCAAATTGATTTGGCTTCTCCTTGACTAAAAGACTGTGTGTGCGCACGTGTGTGTGTGTGTGTGTGTACTCTTTTCAAGAATATGTAAAAAGTATTTCCCAGCATTCAGCAACAAATCCCTTAAACCTGGATGTGACATATGCAACCTCATAACTTATTTATGACACTGCAAATACTTTAATAGTAAATCTGAGCCTTTAATTTGTGGCTGTACTTCACCCTCTGTGTGCCTGAGAGCAAAGTAACACGATATCAGTGGCATAGGACTATAGAAAACATTTGTATTCGCCAGATGGCTCCAGGGAAAACAGCCGTTCCATTTGGTTGTACTGTAAAGCAATTAACAGTAAGTGCAATATTTATGACATCATGATCACAGAGGTGGATTTCTGATTATTCCCACTTTTGTTGTACCTTTCCCAAACCACGCCCACCCCTGTCAGTGGTTTTATGGTGGTCGTAAAGTGATACAGTGAGTGGTTTCACAATGACAATAACAAGCTGTAAAATTCGTTCGCAGTCTATCATTAGGCCTTCATTAAGTTTAAATGGCTCGACACCTATGTGCGTGTGTGTGTGTGTGTGTGTGATCATGTTTCATTGGAAAACTAAAGCTTTAAGACCCCACTGTATGTGTGTGTATACTGTATGTAGCAATAGAGAAGGACAAAAGGACAAAGGAAAAGAAAAGACATTTGTTTTCTTTAACCTGTGTGTTTATGTTAATGCCTCGGCCGAGGCCTTTGAAAGTGTTTACATACATTAGCAGTGCATGAGAGAAACTACAGGGAGCCGAGGAGATTATGTTTCCATCTTGTCTGTCTGTTAGTTAGCAGGATTATGCTAAACTTCTCCATGGATTACCACAAACTTTGGGGGAAGGATGTCAGGGAAGAAATGGTCACTTTTTCTTAACATTGTGAGATGGATCTCTTTTAAAAAAATGTAATAAATCATGGATCCTTATTTTTAAAATCAGACAGGTTTAAGGGACTGATATTTAGGAGTGTGTGCAATTTGGTGCAGATCCTGTCGGGCCTCTGCGGAGGTGAGTGCCATACGGAATTTAAAAATACAGTGATGTGGGTGTGTGAATGGTGGTAGGGTTAGCAACCACAACATGTTTCATATATTTCTGTATTTTAGTCCGAGTGTATGATGCATCATTACACAGATATAAAACAGAGTTCAATAAATTTAAATTAACTCTTTTACTGACACAAATGTATAAGCTAGGCAGGAATTTGGTTATTTACAGACTGGAAGGATCATTTTCTATATATAACCATGTTTTTTCTTTCACTCCACTGTTTTATAATTAATCTTTTGATGCCCGTTTTCACTTTTAAATCATTCCACCTCAATGTTTGTGAGAAATGATTTGCAAGCAGTGGTGGTGAGGGATGTTCTCCAAAGGTGAGAGGTCAATAAAGAACAAATCGGTGCTGGGGTCAGAGGTGAACCTGACAGACGTCTTCTCTGTCACCGATTCATCATCGCTCCTCTCCTCACTCTGTGTCATCCCCTGTTTTCGCTCTTGGGTTACTTGGCTCGGCGGTTGAGTTGTGTGTTTGTGATGGGGGTGCAGCTCAAAGCGTCGGTGGGCCTCGAGGCTGAGGTCGTCTGCAGCTCGGGTTGAAAAGGTTTAACACTCCACACATGCAGCCCTTTGACTCCATATTTCACCATCACGCTCTTTTTCTTCCACACTCCACCCCTCGCACATTCCTCGTGGAACCGTTTTTCATGCACTCCCTGCTTCCCTCCTTACATAAATCTTTTAAACCTACCGCTTCAATTTACCTCGAAGCAATATCTCACTTTTACATTTTTTTTTTATCTATTTGACGATATGTATTTCTAGAATGCTTTCTCTGCTGTGTTTGTCGTCACAACACAACAGAGCAGTCGATGGTACTAATGGATTCTAATTGGAAGAGGAACTCGTCCTGTATCTCTCACCCACATCTACAACCCCACTCCCATACACCCACACGTTCTCTCGTTCCTCCTCTCTTCCCATGCAGGCAGAAGGGATTGTTATGTAAACCAGGCGATGAATGGTACTGAATGGATAGATTTAAAGCAGATTATGTTAAACTGCTTGTTAGTTTAAAGACATGTTGAAGTGAATGGATGGGGATTAGCAGATGTGCTGCTGTGCCACAGAGGTGTTTCTCTAAAACTGGCCTAATCTCCCGTCTTAAATTGGTTCACACATATCAGAAGAAGGATAAATGCTTCTAAAAGGGAACCAGGAAATAAGGTGGTCTTTTAAATTCCATGGCACCGATGGAAACGAGGCATTTAAATAAATATGTCAGAATCTGAAGCCACTAGTGTGCCAAGGGTATAGGTTTAAGGGAAATGAGTCGCTTTGTGGTTTTACAAAGAAGATCACAGTGGTTGCTTGTTGACATATAAAATGTTGACGTTCTGGAGGAACAGCAGCTGCCAACATGAAACCTTTGCCACCACGGCAAGAAGGAAAACCAATAACAGGGTTTTGCTATGTTCATTTTGCAGCGACGGCCTTGGATCTCACATTATTCCGCTTTTTCTTAATAGTACCAATGGATCATTTAACGTCGGACACTTTCAGAAAAGTCAAAGATCAATGCAGCAAAACAGATATTGTCCTCCTAGTCAAAACCGGGCGCCTACATTGCCCACAATGCAACTTGACCACAAATGATTTTGGCAGAAATGTGGGCGCGTTGCTAGTAGAGGTGAATTCAACCTGAAGCAGCTATAGCCACAAATTAGCAGCTTTCAGACAAGCACTGAAATTCGGAGATCCTCTGTAGTTTCTCCACAGGGGCTGTATGTGTGAACACAGATGGCAAATGGCACTTTCTCCATTTGGCCGGCTATAAAGTCCACACGGCTATAACTCAGAAAAACCCTTATTCTCAGCTTCATTACAATGCATTTTCACATAATCTCACAGATTTTTAATGATTGAGGTTCATTTGTGCTCGACAGGTTTGAACATTTTCTCCAACTAAAATAAAAGATTTTTTTTTCCACTTTACTTGAGAACTTAAACTTGTCAATGTTTGCACAAGCATGGTTTTCACTGGTCAACGTCTATTATTCTAATTTCACAGATCAGAAATAATTGTTCATTTCATTGCTGCACTATTATCGACCACATTTAGCCTCCTGCTGAAAGGCAGCTCTTGTGTCTTTCAAGTGTTGACACTGAAAGCTGCTGACGTGTGAATTTGTGGTGTTATGACAGCTTGTCAAAAATGATAAATACAACTAGCGTAAGAAAAACAGGAAAACATTCTCTAAAAGTGCCATCTTCCTCAGATTTTGACTAACCTTATTTTTAACCTAAACTCGAAATGTTTTGCATATTGTTTGTCTCTGGGTTTATTTGATCTCCTTGTGATCCCTTGTATGCATCGCTCTGTCCTCTTCCCATCCTCTTCCCCTCTCCTCTCTCTGGGCACCGCTTCTTGTCCCCAAAAGGTCACAGTCTTCCGTTAATTATCTCACACTTTTCCATCATTCTTCAGGGATCGCTCCTTTCTTTTCTTGTCAGCAACCTTTTCTTTCCTCTTTCTGTTTCAGTTTCACTGCTCATCTTTTGCTCGTGACAGTCTCAGCCATTCATCAAAAGCCCAGCATGGGGGTGACACTGTGAAAGACCAGCGTGTGTGTTTGTGTGTGTGTGTGTGTGTGTGTGTATGTGTGTGTGTGGGGCACCAGCTTAAATTACTTAAAGTCACTGTTTTAAACCGGGTCGTTCTCCTAATCTGCATAGGATATTCTGTCTTCCTGCAAATCACCACATACATTCATTACTCTATCTCTCTCTCAAACACACACTCTCAGACACACACAAACGCACCCACTCACACACACACCGCTTCACAGCAAGTGAGGATTGGGGGCAAATGCTGTCACAGTTTTTAAAAGGCTTCCCGTGGTTAGACATGCTTGAAATGACATTCTAGTTCACTGGAGAGGGGGAGTGGGAAAAGGAGCGGAGGGGAGAGGGGGAGGGCAGGAAGAGTTATACAAAAAAAAAAGCAGGGGATGTTGGAATGATGGCAAAGTGCGATCGAGGAGGTCAGAGAAACAAGTGAAAAGGTGAAAGGAATAGAACTATAGAAAAATATCAAAAAGTTTCTTATTATAGTGCTCATATAAACATACAATAGGTTTCCAATACAGGCAATTCAAAGTATTTAGGTCAGAGCAGAGAGTGCATTCACTTTTTAGAATGTTGTTATGTTGCAGCCCTATGCTGCAATTGTTTAAAATAATTCTTTCTCTCAAATTTTATTAAAAGGAGGAACTGAACTCATATTGTCCTACAGTAACCATTTAGCCAATGAACTCAGTAATTAGCTAAAACACCTTTGTGATTACAGCCTTCAGTCTTCATGGGTAAGACGCAACCATCTATTCACAACTACATTTGGTGATTTTCCGTCGTTCTCTGCATATCTCTTAAGATCTGGTTAGGGGACCATCGGTGGACATACATATTACAGGTCTCTGTGCTATTTGGTACTAGTGGCTGGGCCAGTCGAGGACATTCACACACGTCACCCTGAAGAGTCTCCTGCGTTGTCCAAGCTGGCATTTTAGGGATGGTGTTGGGCAGGTGATCAGTGCCTCCTGGTTTCCTCCAAACACGACGCTCAGGCTACATCACACACTCGCACATTTATATTTTAAAACTGTAGCAATCGTTGTCCATTTATCAAGTTCTCCAGCTGTTCTAGTACACCTGAAAATGCATATCACATGACTCTGTTGTAAAGGAAACAGATTGTCTATTTGTAGTAAACAAGAAAAGGTAATGGCGAATAAATTTCTTGTTGTTACTGCTGCTGAAATTGATTGTCAGCAACATGATCACTGGTAGATCAGGAGGCAAATGTGTGTCATTATTTTATTATAAGTCTCCGCTTCTGAATCCTTTATCTTGTTTTAGATCTTATTTCTACCGACAGCGAAGTCAGGTCTGTTTAGTTCTGTGTATAAAGGCCCATGTGGGGAAGAGGCTTCAGAGATCAGGGGAGGATGGTCGACAGAAGGAGACCAGGGCAGGACTGTTTATTTATGAAGTGATGTTTCCCTTCATCGAGGAGCGAGGGAGCCAGGGCACCTATTGTTTGTCACTAATGAACAACTTGAACGAGTGTGAGAAAGAAAAGAGGTGCACAGAACAGAGGCGGCTACAAACCAGACAGATTAACATGGAAACAAAAACTGTCTGCCCTGTCTACTTAACCTCCAAACTTCTCCAATCAGCTTCATGTGTTGGATAAAATAAAGGCTCATTTTGGGCTCCCTCAGGTTTGTAATGCTATTTTGCTAAAAGCAAAGTGTTCCTTACACACACGTACAGTTTTGTCTACAGGTAAGATGATATAGCTCTGGAAAGGAAATGGTCTATTAGAGAGTCTCAGCCCATTTATTTATTAGTATAAAAGCTCCAGGCCGGGGTGATGTAATCCCTAACAGCTCCTACCTGATTTGATAAGAGCGCACCGCTCTGTGTGGAGCAGGTTTTCAGAGGTTCTCAAGAATGGTTTCTCATTTTTACACTTTTGTGGAGCAATAATCAAGAAGGAGGGCAGACTGGAGTTTCCTGTAGCTGTTGTCAGACCCGACAAAACTGTAACATGTTCATGAAAATATCCGGGGTACTGCATGTGAGAACTCAAATGATCGAGTCAGACAACAGCAGGAATATTTTGGGGGGAAATTCCCATTGAGCGAGAACTGTAAGTATTTAGCCTCCCTGTCATCAGCATGAACAATTAGAATCCACTCTGTGTAAGCACACTTGCTCCTAATTAGTTTGCCACTTAAGGCTGTTGGTGGGGAAGTGCACTCAGGGTCCAGACTGTTGGCAATTAGAGCTTTTGCATAGATTTACTCATCACTTATTGATTTTGGTCCGTTTGGGTTTTGCCACCCAATTATCTACAACATATGCTCCACGGCTCCATTTGATTTAGTAAACAACTCATTCCACTTTCTGCTGCTGAACACGCAGAGTGGGAACAGTTATCTGTAAGCTGTCAGAGGCGCAGAAGCCCGAAGATCCTGCTGCGTGTTTTCTATATCCTCCTCGACGTCCTCCTACTTTTCTCCTAAACCCCATCTTGCTCCTGTCTGCTCCCTGCCCCTGTTTTCTGTCCACCCGTGTCCTCCCTCCCTTTGTGTGTGTGTGTGTGTGTGTGTGTGTGTTGGGTCAGCCCTCCCTACTAGGCAAGTGAAGTAAACTCCCCTTTTCTCTCTCTCTCTCTCTCTCTCTCTCTCTCTCTCTCTCTCTCTCTCTCTCTCTCTCTCTCCCTCAGCTGGGCTGCTACTGTCAGAAGGGTTTGAGGACAATCAACTGCAACTGCTGCTGCTGCTGGTGTGTTTTGTGTGGTGTGGACTTTCTCACGTTGCTGTCGGACACACACACACACACACACACACACATACAGGAGCTTACATGCCCAGTACTCCTACCCCCCCCCACCTCACCCACCCACCCACACACACACATACTCTCTCCCCCCTGTCTCTCTTCCTCTCCCCCTCCCTCTCTGGCACATACACACACACACACATACACACACACACACACACACACACACACTCTCAGGGGGGAGAGGCAGTGTGTGAGTGGCGGATCCTGTGGTGTGGAGTGCACTGAAGAGAGGAGAAGAGAGGAGCGGAGCGGCAGTCTCTACCATGCCAGTGCAGGGAGAAAGGCTGGAGCGCTGTCTCTCTCTCTGTCTCTGGAGCCGGAGTCCTCTGCTGCTGCTGGGACTGTTCTCTCTTCACGCACATGCACACGGTGAGTCCCTGCAAACTTTTCTCCCCTCTGCCGCTGCTGCCCTCCACCATGATGCTGTTTTCTTTTCATGTTGCTGTGCTGTGAAGTTGCTCTAATGTTTTCATTTCTTTAGAACGTCATATCCCCGGGGTTTTCTTCTTCTGTCTCCTTCCTACAAGTGGCGCTGGGGTTTTATTCTCTCTAGTCTTACTCGTACAGTTTAAGGTTGAGGTTGAAGTGTGCCCTGCTGTGCGGCGTCTGTAGTTTGCAACTCGTGATGACGGTCAGGTTTAGGAATCGGCTCCGAAACGCAGCAACTGATGTGAACATGGTCCCAAACATAAACATGCATGTGGCTGTTTTACATCAGGGAATCACACATGTTTTCTGTTGCATGCCTGCAGTGATATGCATTCAATTTTGCATATTTATTTCTATTCATTACTGTTTTACAATTGACAATTTATAGACATTTAGTGGGTGCAGCTGTGGAATTGATTATTAGAATATTATCTATTTACTGTATATTGTGTTTTTCCTTTTTATATTGATTAGTTGAGTTGCCAACAAACTATCACAAGCTTTCCTACAGAAGGTATCTGAAGAATATTTGTCTGATAAATCAGTATTTCAGTGCTTATGTGACCCTGTTTTTTTTACATCCACGCTCATTTTGAAGGGCCGTGGTTGCTGTGACACACGGCTGCATATCTTCAGTCACGGTGCACTCGCCCTCAAACAGACGTATATCGTGGTGGAGCGACACTGTGACCGTTAGCAGCATCAGCCTCTTTTCTCTGTGACCATGTTTGGAGTGTGATTGGCGAGGTGTTAAGAGAGAGAACGTGTCCGGTTTATTGCTCTGTTATGTTTGGTGTCGTGAGGTGTGTCATTAAGGTTCCACCCAGCTTCTGTTCTGATGTTTCTCCTGCATATACGCTTAACCGTGGTAAGGTAGATTATAATCAAAGCTAATGGTTCAAAAAAGTCAATATTGCGTAGGCTGTGAAGTTGTATTTTGAAGTTGTTCCTCTGGGTGAAGGTGTTTACACATATTTCTCCACAGTCTCTTTATTGTTGGTCTATTTAAAGTCATTGGAGATTGTTTCAGCTGGGCTCCCTGAAGTTAAGCCAGCAATGTCTCATACCTCATACTCAGTGTGTTATGTGGCCGGTCGTGCTGTGACCTCTGGCGGCCTGTCACCCCCACTTTCTCGTCCATCTTTCCTGTCATTGTCACCAGTCGAGTTGGCTTTCCTATGGAATCCATGCTGGGCTTCCCCCTCCTTTTGCCTCAGGCTGCATTCACAAACTAAAAAGTGTATAGCCTTTTTAGTTTTATGATGCTTCACACATGCTATTTATTCACATGGTGTCCAGATTACTGCAGTCTAATTATTTTGTAAATACGATGGCTGTGTTTTAGTTTAAATTGTGGGGTTGTGTTTAGATCTGGACAGAGGAAGAAATTGGGACTTTTGGTACCAACAGTTATTTTTGCTTCTTGATTGGGTCATGACGTGTCCTTCTCCTATTCACCGGACTATTATCGACATTTTCCTGAAGAGAACCAAATGGCATAAGCCTCATCCACCAGTGGTTAAATAACCTATCACCAGTGTTCTAGAACTGTATTTAGTAATTGTTCCAACTCGTCTTGGTTAAAACAAAGACAGACTTTTCTCCATTGTTTTAAAATCAAAACACATTAATTTGGATGTAGCCTCACTTTCTTTGCTAACAGAGTTATATCATTGAAGCCACACTTTGAAAGGACTATCCGTCATTCTGAAAACCATGAACATTGGATCATTTGCATCGCACACATGTGTACACATGGACGCAAACATGAGAATTGCCCGAATGTTTCAAATTCATGGAAACAGTGAGTGCTCTGTCCGAGAAGCTGCAGAACAGCTGCCACTGAAGAAGACGTTTGTAAAATCGGACATAAAGTTGGATCTTTACCAACATATTTTCTTGTTTGTGGTATTTTCCCAGTAAGCTGTTCTCACGTTCATTCGCTTAATATCAAGTTGATATAGTAATGAAAGTTAATTATTGTTTCAACTTCCCTTTATGCTTTACATTGCTGCATTAACCAACCGGTGCTTTTGGGACATAGATCAAATCTATATTACATATTTGTGATGAGGTGATGGGATGTAATCTTTCAATCCGATTACAAAAAATACTAATACCAGTATAGTATTGATGCCGCAGCTGTAGGTTACATATGCCAGATCTGGGATGAATCCCACTGAAACATATGAGGACAAATTTCTTAGGCTTCACCCTAATAAATTCCTGCCAGCCGGACTTTAACTTTTATTACCAAATCTTTATGGGTTAAAAAAGAAAAATGCTTGATAAAGTTTGAATGCTTTACTTTTTACTTCACTGGATAAATGTACATCCACAACATTCCCAGTCTCCATATTAACAAACCTGGGATGAGCAAAATAGTTTAAACATTTGAAAAAAAAACATTTACATTTTTTTAAATCCTCAATCTAGTCAAATGAGTTGTGTTCAAAGGGAGCAGTTCCAAACTGTTAAAACTGTATTCAAATTGAAATCCCCCCAAGGCCTGTTAGAAACATCCTCATTCATTGGTTGACACATAGATGATTGATTGGACCAGCAACAGCCTCATTCATTGGCTGACACGCGGATGATTGATTGTCCTGGCATCAGATTCAACGGTGACTCAACAGGCAAATATTTGTTTTCTGAAAAAAAAAAAGATGGTGCAGGTAGAGACAGAGATTTGAGATGTATTCATTTATTGGAAGATCTGTATCTCACTTTGCTTTATCTGCATTTTACTTATTGTCACACACTCTAAATATCCTTAACAACACGTGGTTGCTTGATGTATTGAATGAAAGTCTGGAGCTGGTGTTAGTGTATTCTGGTCCTATAGCCACAGGCGAACTAGACGTATTGATTTAAGCTGTTGACGGCTACAGTGTTGTGTCTGCATGATGCTCATAGTTTGCCCTGCGGCACGTCTTGGCCATTGTCTCCGCAGCAAAAGAGTGAAGGACTATGCGTTCATTATTTTTCAAGGTGAAACGAGAGCGTAGGGAATGCACACACTTCTGCACGCTGTTTAAATCACACAAACATGCACACACACAAACACGCATGCACGGATCGTCTCTGACCTTCCACCTACGCCAGGCTGCAGCCTTCACAGTGAGTTCTGGGAAGTGAGGAGTGAGCGTGATAGCTTACATTTCATTGTCCTTGGTGGAAATAAGCACGGCTGTATCGGTTTTCACAGTCAAAGCTCCACCAGTTGCTTTGCTTTTGTCACTGGCTGCTAATGAGACTCTGTTGCTCCCTGTAGGATTTTGTTTTAACAATAAAACACCTACACGTTGTTTAGCCCAAATTAATCCCCTTGCACAGCCGTTGTTTGACAGTGGGCTCTAAAAGTACCGGGAATTAGCCGCACCATTTGCTTTTTAATTTGATCTGTTTTTGTTTTTCACACAGAAGTTGTAGTTGTTGGCAAAATACGAGCTGTATCCTTGTGTGTGTGTGTGTGTGTGTGTGTGTGTGTGTCACCGAACACCTGCTGCGGGATTTCAGGTTTCAGTGCATTTATGTTTTAAGGACAATATTCCTTAAAACTCTACCCACAGTGCAAAAGGGAAGACTGAATGTAGACAAGTCAGGCTGCATGATCTGTCATTTGCATTTCACATCACCCACTGTGACATGGACGCATCACCTCAGACATATTCACATTAATCCATTTAGACTCAAACCGCGAGGGTTCATCGGGGAACTTTTCTCTCAGGAAGTCGATGAATAAACTCTCATCCTCCTGAAGAGCTGGTGGAGACATTTCTGAATAAAAAACACTTTAGCGTAAAGAAAAGCCGAAAGCATGCTCGCTCGCTCACTCCACCAAACGGCTCGTCGTGCCTTCTGCTCGTCAGTCTCTTAGCTTCCTGACAGGATGTGTTGAGTTCCCTTTCTGGAAACTGACACCTCATTAGAACTACACGGATCTTCTGCCTGTAAAGACGAACCAGAGCGGTAAGATGCTGCTGCCGGTAGATGAAAAACAAATCGCTGCTGTCCTGAAGTAAACTCGCACCTTTAGACTTGGACTTCTTTTGTATGTGCTGTGTTACACCTTTTGTCCCGGCCACAGAACATATCTTATATGTGAGTGTGTGTAAACAGGTGAAGGTTAACAAGTCCAGGGAGACCAGAGAGGCTAATGTGGTGGATATAGGGGTTTACTGACATATATAGGAGTCGCTGATATGCCAAGCTCGACTTGGCTCTTATTGTTGAAAAACACAGAAAAAACAAAATCATAAAATGACCTTTGAAAGGTGGAAGGTCAAGGGAAGTGAGGAGAGTTTGGGACTGAGGGGTATTACATCCTGTAATGGATACAGATCCAGTAACTTCTATCCCAGTCAGATTACCGGTTTGGCTCTGACTTCTTAAGACACAGCTGGAGCGGGGGGGGAACTTGTGTGTGCGTGTGATTGTGTATGTGAATTTTTGTGCCCTTTTGCAGCCATTTTTAATCCATGTATTTTATGGCGTGCTTGAACTAAAACATTACAACAGGAACTACACATTTTTGGGTGTATTGATCAGCGTTTCACACGGTGCGTCAGGAAAGCCTGAGTCTCAGCAAAACATTTTACCTGAATGATTTACCTGAACAGAAATGCAACACTGTTCAGTTAACATTAATGAGCCGAAGACACGTTCACTTATCCCGCAGCCACACTGCTTTATTGTCATTAGTTTTATCGTTGCACATAAAACTTGATCTTAAACAGAAGAAGTTGTTGTGAAGCAAAGTACTGACACTCCTTGTGTGTCTGTGTCTCTGTGTGTGTGTGTGTGTGTGTGTGTGTGTGTGTGTGCGTGTGTGTGCGTCTGGTGCCCCGAGAGCTCCGGCAAGTAACACTGTACAACACAATGCAGTGATGGACAGATAACAGGTGAGGCAGAACAGAGCAGTCCAAAGCTGGCTGGTCCAAGGCACAGTGCTCTGGGACTAGGAGAGCTTAGGGTTTTCCATGCACCCCCTGCCCCCCCTCTACATGCACACACGCACACACACACACACACACACACACACACACACACACACACACTCACTCACCTTCATAACTTTTAGCTTTAGTGTGTAAACCTAGGAAAAATTGTATCATCATCATCCACTTTAAACGTGGCAGTGAAAAGTGATTAAATTCACAGGCTGTAATTTAAGGTAATTTGTGGCTGTCAGGATGTCCACTTTTAACCAAATGGCTTCTCAATAGAGACGATCATCGTACGCTATGATAGGTGCCTAATGGGCGTCCAGATTGTTGTGTGTGTGTGTGTGTGTGTGTGTGTGTGTGTGTTTGTGTGTGCGTATGAGAGAGAGAGGTTCTAACTGACAGCGTGTTTGTCCAGAGAGATAGTATAAAGGAGGCCTGGAGCAAGTGATGGGTGATATGTGACTTAGTTAATGGGAAGCTAATCACACAGCGGAGACAGTGGGACGCATTCAACTGTAAACACACACACGCTCAGATACATTAATATCCTCGCAGCATACATGCGTTCACACAGTACTGTACACACACGGACACACATACAGACTGTAAATGGATGGAAAGTGAGTGTTTAAGCCGGGGGAGATGACTGAGACGCCACAGACCAGAACTCTGGGAAATAAACACATGGCAGCTGTAATGTTAACACCATCAACCCTCCCTCGACACAAAACACACACACACAAACTACACACGCACACACAGCAACAATCTCCACTCCCACGGATACACAGCGAGGCACTCACCTACACTCAAGCAGATTCGCCTGTTTGTCAGATGTCTCAAATTCAGATTTTGTTCATTTATCATTTTGACCAAGCAGTCGTTGTCAGTGGCTCTTAGTTCTGCGTGACCATGTGTGTGTGTGTGTGTGTGTGTGTGTGTGTGTTTTTGGCGGGGTGGGGGGGGGGGTCCTTAGCTGACAAAGACTGTTCTGATTGCCCCTCTCGGATATTTCAATGTGTCCTGAAAGAGAAATCATAGTTTCTGGTATCTTAATACACACTCCTTATTGTTGGGTGTTTTTCCAAAAGTTAGACCACAGTATCCATGTTGAATACCTTTATTCACTATTGGAGATGAATGGAAATGGTGGCAGGCTAAAATGTCCTTCAAAGTCCTCAGGTCATTGGAAATCTAGAAGATAATCAAAGGCAGCTCAACCTGTTATTTGGTTTAACGGACTTTACTCGTCTTAAAGGAGGCGTTGTGTTTTATTGATGGTTTCAATCTGGAAACAAAAACAGAAACACTTGCATTATAATCTACCAAGGTTAATGCAGCAAACAAGTTGTTACACTTTCAATATGTCGTCCTGCTTCTTATCAGCCTGTGATTTACACTGGAAACAGCTTGACCTGGGTTTCTGTGAACCAGCAGTTAGAACAAACTGGTATCTGTATCATCGGGGACATTCACTGTAATCCAGCTATGTGTTGCCCAAACTTTATTGGTTTTAATTTATTTGTTTTGGGGGGAAATTCCAAACTCAGCTTCTAAATGTAGTTATTTTGGACTCGGGGACAGGAGCTATATTGAGATTTGTAACTTTTGGTCAAGATGACATAAACATCCTCTTCAGTTCCAGTTTTTCTCATCTCCCTTCTGTGAACTGTGCTTGTTCTTTAGGTCTGTGGTTTACAGTGTATTAAGAATTGTGTCACTTGAAGTATTTATTTAAGGAAATCACGCAGGAAACGGGTGTTTTAAGTGGGGACATTTCTCAGCCCGAGAAAAACCCAAGTGTATTTGATATGATGTTGTTTTTAGATTGTACCACTCACGAAAATGTGAGAAATGGCACAGACTTAGAAGAGTAAAAAAGGAACTGGTTTGTCTTGAACAGATCCCTACTTGTTTCTAACTTTTACAAACTCACTGAATAGACACTGCACATACAATCTCACAGCTGCTTTGTAATATGATGGTGTCTCCAAGTTGTTTTACTCTCACTTATCTCTCCGGTCTTTGTGTGTTTTTTATTTCTCCACGTTGGTGACGTGTCGTAGCTTGAGGTATTCTTTTCTTCGGCTTGAACACGTTATCTCAGGGACGCCTGGTTAGATTAGATTTTGATCAAAGGTCAAGGTCAAGGTCACTGTCACCACACTTCCAGGCATCCATCTGTCCATATACATGTCTGTATGAACATCCCGCTCAAGAATGCCACATGGGAAAATCATTACATCTCACTCAAACATCCACTTGTATAAATGAAAGGAAATTTATATATGGACCATTAAAAGTGTTTAATAGTAGAAGCCACATCCACACGCACACATTCATACAGTGATATGATACGCTGCACCTTTTTTTTGTCACACGCGCTCTGTCGGCCCACTTGTCAGTATCTTACCCAAGGACACCTCGGAATGCAGAAGGATTCCGAGGTGCTGGGGATCAAACCACCGACCATCTGGTTAGTACATCACCTGTTCTTCTTCCTGAGCACTTGGACTTTTTAGATTTGTTAGTCTAAGGACAGGGTGACTGGGACCTCAAACAAGAACTTCTTGGGCCATAACCCAAACATTCATATGTTGATCTTGTCAACTCACCTAATACCTTTAATTAAATTCCAGACAAGTCTTCACTGTTTATATTATATAAGTCTTGACAGATATGGAACTGAAACATTGATTCTAGTGGTTCATGTCTCACTCTGACACATTGTACATGACAAACGTATACACAGACACACCAACATGTCATCATGGGACTAGACTTCACTCCCCCTGGCTCCGGCAGCAGAGGATTACATCTCCCAAAAATGCAAAGTGTCTCCGCTATGCTGTGATTCTCCTTTAGCTTGTGAACGTCTGTGCTTCGAGTCGCTCCACGTGAGGACGTCTCAACTTGAGTTGCTATATTTTCCATGGCCAACTGTGAACTGCGTGTCTATTGTTTATCAGTTTAAAGGAATGAATTTTGCATACCACCACCATGATGGAACAATGAATCACATGATGATGAGGGAATAGCTTATCCAATACGGTATAAATAGCTGCCAACTTTGAATGGATTGTATGGTTGTGTGTATATTGTATCCCAACGCTGCCAATTACTCTACGTTATGTGTAATCTGTGATAAAACTGACTTTTGTTGTATTATTATGAATGTACACAAGTCATCTTTGGCTTTTCAAATGAGAGTGCCGGGTTGGTAATACATATGCATCAGGTGACGAACGGAGTACTTGTTAATTTATTATTGATTTGTTTGTGAGACGTTCAATTTACAATACAAGGAAATCATTAATATATTCAAAAGACACAAGGCATCATCTTTGCCAGTTTGCATTCAAAGCCACATGTCGAAGGCTGTGGATTTATCGTCTGATTTGTGGTTAGGTAGAGATTGTTTAGACGAGCGCTCTGACGGTGGATGACTGACTCCAAGAAACGGTTGGAAATGATTGGTAAAAGTTCATCAATCCATCTTTGATACCAGTAATTGCCACAGTCGCCGATGGTGCATGTGTTAGCTTGTAGATATTGGAGAGTATTGGATTATGTTTGTGCCATAGCCAATCAAATTTAATGAACCCAGAGAGGCGAGGAGAAAGAAATCCAAAAAAACTGCTTATTAAAATCTGCTACACATCTGTCTTGTTGACTGGGCCAACAAAAATGCTGCCTATAAAACCAACCGGTTTCTGAGACACACTTTCCTTCTTGTCATCTACTGATTGTATATGTATTGACTAATTCTCATACTTATTATTGACTCTTTTTGTAAAGGTTTGTGTCTGTGTGTTGGCCCTGTATCTGAGCATGTTCTGTTGCAGTATAGGGTGTTTGTTGAAGACGACACTGACACATTGATATTGGTCCCGGCGCTGCTCATGCGGTGTGGCTCTGTGTGCTTGTGCACATGGTCCAGCATTCCTTTGTGATATACACATTTGTCTGATGGAAGAAAAGAGCAGCTGCTTTAAGGGATTTGTAGAAGATGCTTCTTTAGTTGCTTCATTTGTCTTCCAGAGCAGCTATTTGAGAAGAGATGAAGGAGAAGGTTCTTCATCTTCTTAACATGCATGACATTTGAATCAGATAGTTTTATCCAGTTAGATATTCTCAATGATACATTTGGATTTCTAGTGTCCAAATGTTTTTAAGTGTTTATTAGATAGATGATATAGCTAAAAGGTTCCATAACGTTTTTTGGCACTATGGCCTTTATTGTAGAGCAGATTATAAAAGAGAAAGACATGCAGCAAAGGGACTAACAAAACATGCAGCCCTTCTAAATGTGTTTTTGGGCCTTTTTGGGGGGGAGGACAGTGAGCAAGTTGTGAAGGGGGGAACACATGTAGCACAGGGCGGGTCAGAATCGAACCTGTGCCACTACAGGTGAAGAATAGCCTCGATGGGGAGGCAGCTCTACCAGGTGAGCTATAAGCCTTACTTTGCCCAACGCCTGGCATCTGTGGCTCTCATTTCTACCATTGAGATAAATCAGCTTAATGTGATAGTCAGAACAAAGTTCACGAGCCAAATTTAAACCAGTAGCATCGGAATTACCGACAGTGCACAGCCCAGTGATGCAGTGGGATGCCTGGTGTGTGTGTGTGAATTGATGTGTTGATGTTTTGTGACACAGATGGCTGTGAGAAAGAGCAAAGGAGCTTTTGATGAAGAGACCAGCTGGTGTCCTTTCTCCCTTTTCTTTGCCTTGCTATCTCACACCTCCTTCAAGGACCATTTCATCATTTCCTTGTATTCCGAAGGGAACAGTGAGGGCCTTCACTCACCCCCATGAACGGACACACACAAACACACACACACACACACACACACACACACACACACACACACACACACACACACACAGGTCGCAGCATACAGCTGGCAGATGACAGCTGTATAACCAGAGAGTGGCACTGGCTCATTACTGCATCATTCATCAGTGTGACATAATGGAGGAATGTTTGACGAGCTGTTGATGATGCTGTTGTGTTGGAGGATAGAAAACGCTGAATGCAGCTCCAAAGCTTCACTCATCAACATTCTCACTAGTTATTGTGATTCTTTTTGCTGAAGAGAACCTCATTAGAGCCACATGACATCACTTCCTTGTTCTGTGATTGGCTAGTTGCAGGTCGGTCTCAATCCTGGTTGTAGTTTGTTGGATAGCTATGGCACCATTTAGTTTCTCACAGGACTTTTGATTGATTGATTTGAATTCAGTTGGAAGTTGCTCCATTCACCCCCCCCCCCCCCGCTACACTCTACGCTCACTTGAAGCATATACATATACCTACTTGTTCCTTTATGAAATATTGATCTGGTAAACAGAGATCACATTTCCTTCCTAAGTGTTTGTGATCAGTCATGACTCGAATACCAACTGTGAAGGCAAATCGTACAAACACAACAGCAGCTCCACCTTTTTTTTCTCGTCCGTAGTATTTGCTGTAAGTACGCAACCAGCTGCTTTTCCGACACGCACACACTCGTGTGGACAGAGATAATTGAGTTCTAAAATTAAAATGTATTTTATTATACATGTTGCCTTATGAGAGTGCCTCAATGAAGAAGAAGGAAACTTTGCGGTGTTAAAATGGATGGAGGAAAACAGCAGAGTGAGGTTCCCTTTGACGAGCAAAAGGAGTAATTGGGCATGACCTCTTCCTGCCCTCGACTTCGCCAATGTATACAACTTGAACCATAAGAGTGTGTGTTTATGAGCTGGAGACTGAGAGAGAACCATTTTTTTTCTCGGATCCCAGTGTCAATAAGTAGAACCGCTTCATCCAACTTTGATTCAAAGTGTAAGGGAAAGTGTCTGATCCTCAAATATTAGTACCACAATAATAATGTAGTAGAATAAAGTTTTCTATTCTTTAAAATAGTTGATAAATACTTTGAAGAAACTTTTAAGATAAGGCAAACGGCAAGGGAGTGATTATTGTCACAGTGACAGAAGTTTAGCCAAAGAGGGGCAGCCTTTGCTTCCCAGCATCCAGCCTCCAGATCCCATACGGGGGTTCATTAAGACATTCCTGCACATGTGGGATGGTTCGGCTCTTCTCAGCAGTGACAGGAAGAAGAACACGGAGATAAGACCAGGCACCGAAAGTACGTAGAAGTGGAGCGAGCGAGCGAGAGAGCCACAAACTTAAGAGATGCAGAGAGAGAGAAAGAGACGGAGACGGAGGGAGCGGGAGAAAGAAAAAAAGAAACCATTCACCTTTCATGTTTCTTTGGTTGTACAGACAGCACTGTCAAACACCAGGAAGATGAACAACTACTTAGAGGGGAGACGGGGGAGACGGGGGGGAAGGAGGGGGAGCGGCGCTGTCAAATGAGTGCGTCTTAAGTGGAAAGGGGAGGCGGGCGGTGTTTACATGGGCTCGGTGAAAGGGCTTTTCTGGTAGGCCTTGTTTGACATGGCCGGGATAATTAATGAACATCTTCGCTCTCTTGCTGTTGCCCTCTGTCGGTCCATCTTCCTCTCAGTGTCCCCTCCTCATCTTTCTATCTCACGCAGGACATCGCTCTGCCTCACTGCTCTCCCCTCGGACTACCTGCATATCGGTCGTTCTCTTTCTTCTTTTTCAACGTTCAGTTTGTACAAAGCTGCATCTGTTGAAAAGAGGCCTTCGATTTTTTTTGGGGTGGGGGGGTTGAGTGAGGCCGCGGTTGTTAATTGCGTGTTGACAGTGGCCCCTATATCCTGCCATCAAGTCTGAAAAAGCCTATAGGGGAGACCTGAAAGCTCAGGCTGGTGTCTGAAAGGTCATTTTAGGGAAAGAGCTTGAAACAATTATAGTGTCTATGGAGAGCCGGGGAAGTCGGGAACAAATCGTCCTTGAAGCTTGTTTTGATGTTAGTGGACTTTAGGTTTGAGCTGCAGCCCTATTGGTCAGTGCAGTTTTTTGTTTACGTGTGCCTCCCTTACACCAGCCAGACCTCAGGAGCAACATCTTCTTATAAATCACACCTTTGGAATATTTTGTATTTATTATGACTGAAATTTATAAAATTGAATGATGTTAGATTCGTGATCCGGATCTGCAGCCAAAATAAATTCCTTCCACCAAGTTTTGAGGCAGTCCATCCTGTTGTTTTTGTGTCTTTAAGAAACTGTTTATGACAAGGTATAGGCTACATTTTTTTCAACAGTAAGAATGTATGTAGTTTTATCTTCTAAATTTCAAGTTGTCTAAAAATCAACAGTCTCTGTATCCAAAGTATTTTAGTAGTCAAACAAAAACAGAAGAAAGCCATTAAGATAAAGAATTGTGATGCTGGATCATGATTATGAGACTGAGATATAGGCCACAGGAAAGAGAGAGAGAGAGAGATTGAGTGAGGAGAAGATAAGTCTCACTGTGTTTGAATGATGCAGCTTCTTTGATTATAAATCAAGTTTCAGAAAAATAGGGTCATATGATTAATGTTAATTTTATAGCATAGTATTTAAATATACTGGAAATAGGCAGATTAATGGAATTGTAGAGCTACTGCTACACATCCACATATTTACACCAAAAACACAGATTCACATAATTCTATAATACATATTTTATACACACACACACACACACACACACACACACACACACACACACACACACACACACACACACACACACACACACGCACACACACACATTTACCAACCATCAATTAATTTAACAGTCTCCACAAGTTGATGGTGTTCTCCCTGTTTCCTACTCTAGCTCTCTAACACACTCACACACAGCAGTAGGCAGGGATCCCAGGTGTAGGACGGATGTGAAAAGCTTTGTGTTTTGTCAACAGAACAGCAGCACCTCACATGACAGCCCTCTGCACTCGTGTCGGGAGGGCAGGCCGAGGGGAGTGGAAGCTGAGAAGGGGAAAAACGGGTGGGGCGAAGAAAAGATTGGGAGGTCGTGAGAAAGAAAGAGAGGAAAGAGAGGAAACAAATGTAGTGTTTGAATAGCGGAAGAAAAGGCTATGCTCTTTGCATTGTTGTGAGGGTTCTATGTAGGATAAGGGCAGAGAGGGGCACAGTAAAGAGATAGAATGGAGAAGAAAGAGGAAGGAAACGAGTGAAACAAAGTGAGGGAGAGGGATGGAGGGAGGGAGGGGTGGAGAGTGAGGGTGGAAAAGGCCACTGGTCTCTGCCCCGTCCCCTCTGTGCGCTGCTAAACTGCCCACCAGTTCCCCGCAGCTCTGTCACTTCTCATTTGTTAATCCCCTGTTCTTCTCCCCCTCCTACTCTTCCTCGCTCCCTTTCTCTCAAATCGGTCAGTTGTTAATGTGACCCCTTTAAACCCCTCCGTCCTCCTCTCGCAGCTTTGTCAACACATCTCGGTGCAGAGACACATTTAGAAAGGGAAACGCTCGATGGAAAGTAACTAGAATAGCTTATGTAACTGTATATTATGAAATCTATGCACCTATCTTGTAAATGTTTTTGTTTTGACGATGGGGAACTACTCTAACTATGAGGAAAGGAAAACATAATGACACTTTTGTCTCACACTGACGAGCTTTGTGCTAGAAAACCAATGTTAACTCCCATCAGAGTTCTTTTTAATTGACCCTGCAAATCCAGGCTCATCATGAATGAGATAAATAAGATGGACCACGTCATCTATTCGACAGCATTTGCTGCTATTAACACAAAGGAGAACGTCAAAGCTTTGGATCAGAATTTAATTGGAAAGCTTCAGCATTTGAGTCTCAGCGTTAGTTTTACCTTTTCTTTCTTTGAGCTTTTGGCAACTTTTTGTTTCCTGAATGTCATGAAACACGAGTTCAACACTGACAACAAAGCACAGGAATGATTAGTGACAGAGAAATATACAGAGAGAGGGGGGGGTTAAACCACATGTGTGCACGTTACTGGCTTGTGTGTAGAAATGCACGTGTGTGTGTGTGTGTGTGTGTGTGTGTGTGTGTGTGTGTGTGTGTGTGTGTGTGTGTGTGTGTGTGTGTGTGTGTGTGTGTGTGTGTGTGTGTGTGTGTGTGTGTGTGTGTGTGTGTGTGTGTGTGTGTGTGTGTGTGTGTGTGTGTGTGTGTGTGCATTTGTGAGCGTTAAGCGTTCTTCCCCAGAGGAAGTGCTTTGATGTTTTGTGAAAGACAGCTGAGCTCAGATGAAAGAGAAGATACCACCCATTATCTTACGTTTGACTGACAGCAGCATAACCACCCTGAAAATACACAGCACATTTCCAAGTTTCCATCTCTTCCAGTGTGGTGTTCTAAGCGGATCCTGTACTTTAGTCTTCCTTACTTCTTATTGAGTGTGTTACCAGAGTCTCACTGTTCCCTTAGAACTTCTAAGTTTTCATTCATGCTGGAGTCAATAATCTTAAAGAAAGACTTTTTATTGTTGAACACGTTTGAAGACGAAACACCTCCTGCCATTCTTAAACAACAGCCCACTTGTGATGCCATTCAAACGAGGCTTATGTGATGTTCCAAAACAAAATAATCTACACAACAAAATACAGATAATAAAACTGTCTCTGTTTACATGGACAACAGTGATCTGACTGTTGGCCTTATTCTGACATGATTATGGTGTTTATGTTCTATGTTGCCAATAAAATATTCCATTTATATTCCTGTTTACGTGTTACAGACTCATTGAGTCCTGCTGCTTGTTTACACTCAAACCTATGGCATGTGTGATGAAACAGTCGGTAAGTGCAATGCATTTCGCAAAATGCTTAGAGTACATTGAAAAATAGATGGTAATGATTGATTTAAATATTTATTACAATTTTCCAAAATTAAGAATTATAGATTTTGACCATGGATGAACAGTAGTGCAGTATTTTTTATTAAACAATTGTAGTCAACTCCTTAGACAATGATTCATCCAAAGTTGAAGCTGAAACTCAAGTATTTCCAGACAAATGCTGGGTTCCATTAGTCATTATAAGGATATGACTAGCATACATGTGTGGCTGAACACATCTTGTTAAGGTCATAATCCAGGATCAGCAATGATGACATCTCACACGCTTTGGATTTCATGCTTCACACATTTTTAAAGAAGACTAAATGCAGAAACGCCTCTGTCTCTTGCTGCACTAAAGGGTTATTCCACTTCTATTACCCCATTAGGTAGCCTTAAAGTAAATGCATGAGACAAGGACAGTAGTTGGAAGTTTACACATTTGGACCAAGCAACACACGTCCATTTCTAAGATTGAGCGAAATGTATTCTATAAAAGAGTTAGTAGCTCAAGATGAACAGTTTCAGACTCAAATTAAAACCAGATGCACTTATCATGCTTTCATTTCCTAAGGAGTTTATATCAATCGATTAGGCTTCGTACATAACTTTCACTGTGAGGACAGTTGACGTTTGCAGAGAGAATCTAAAGTGTATGATTGTTTCATACATTGTCAGCGCGCCCTTGCACACACTGCCTGTTGTGTTTATTGATTTCCAGTCTTTGTGAGAGGCATCCACTGAGCTGGAGAGCGAGATGTTGAAAGAGGAGTCGGAGAACAGATTCTGTATCTGCTAGTAGTTTGTTTTTTTTCCAGAGAGGAAGGACTCGTGCTTGCTTTGGAAGATCGCCGCTCGCAGCTGTTGAGCATCTGGTCTCAATGATCACGCTGGAATGAATGAAAATCTTAAAAGCCATGAAGAAAAGCTACTTCCGTGAGCCTTCTTTTTTCTCTCCCTCAAGTGACAAACAGGTGCCCTTTTGAAATAGGATAACAGGGGAGTACAACAGCTCCGTTCTAGTTCTGGGGAGCTGTATCGGTTGTGAGCGTAGAAAAAACATCTGCTGTGAGGGAATTCATTTCACCGTATCAGGTGTTGGAGCGGAGTTTCTTTTTTCTGTCTATATGTTTCATATTTGTCTCCAGTTTTCCCTGTGACTTTTATATTTATTTAGTTTTATACACGTTTTTATTATTATTCAATGGAGCCGATGTCCGTTTCACTGCAGTAAGTTAGATTATGTTTCTGCTCAGTCAGCCAGCTCATGTGGGATGGATTTATGATGGTAATATGGAGTTAGATATTTGCCATCTTGGCTCTAACCTCGTCACACCCTGCGAGCATACGCTGGAGCAGCAGAGACTGGGAAGTAGAGATATTAAACTTCTGCCCCAGGGGAACTCGCAGACCTACAGGTGCATGCTGATGGAGTCTGGGCTCACGGAGCAAACTACGAACAGCAGAAGCTGCGGCAGAATTACAGCATTGATCCGTGATAATTCAACTGCCAAAGAACACAAGAGATTGACAACTATCACGTTGCATCACAACCTCAACTAGAAGGGCACTCGGTGGAGAGCATATCTTTGTCAAGGCCCAACAGTTAAACTCACTGGATACAGATTTTTATTTGGATCAGATTTCACCAACCCATTAATATCAGCTTCCTAAACATTCCTGGTTATCTTCATCAGGATCCACAAATTGTTCTGAGAAATCAAGGCAAATGTTGGAAACGCAGATTATCGCAATCCTTCCACCAGGTTCACAGTAATTCTTCCTGTAGTTTTTGTGTGATCCTATTTTTTCGTTAGCCGAACGAAAACATCAAGTCCTAGGCGGAGAAAATCTCACAAACATCGGACAGAACACAAAAAATACACTGGCTCACATGTAAGAGCAACTGAAGTTTGCTCATGTGTGCTGTGTGACAGTGGAGAGTCCACAGAGTGGGGTCAGTGTATCGATAGACTAACAGCAAAGGGTGTGGTGGATATATTGGTATCAAGTAAAGTCGATCAATCAACCAAACTTGAAATATCTGCTTGAACAAGCTCAGTGTGTTAGAACATGTCTCCCCCCCCCCAACCCCCCGATGGTTTACAGTATCTCCTTTCTCAATCAAACTTTTAGTTTGAGCTTCAAATCTAATGAAACACCTCCACCTCACTGTGTTACTGCAATCCCTTCCAGATATCCTCAGTTCTTTGATGAAAGCAATGTTGGCACATGAGATCCTCCAGCTAAATTCCCCCTGTTTTCTCCTCCTTTGTGCTTTGCAGGCAACATATTGGACGGTATGCTGCTAAGAGACTCCGGTAGGGAGGGGCTGGAGAGAGGGAAGGACCTGAGTGGCAGCACAGCGCCTGCTCTGTCCCCCCCACTGCTGTGGTGTCACTGCTACCACCACTGCCCAGAAGACTCCACCAACAACACGTGCAGGTAGGGAGAGCCGAGGGAGTCAGGCACATACAGATTTAAAGCATTTCCTGCAGGCATGCTGTACATATTCCAATCATGCAAACGTTTTTATATTGAATTAAAGCCATTTTATTACGGCGTCATCAAGATGTTATTCATACCACATGATTGATGAAGGATTCGTTGCTCTAAATGAGCTGTAGATCATGTCTCTAATCTTATCAGTTGCAAAAGTGAATACATGGCTACTCGTTATAACATTATTACCATGTACAAGCTTTATAGTGTCTTAGAGGATGAAGCAATATCTCAAATGATTGTTTTAAAAAGTTTGATTATATTGTTGCTGGTATTGCAACATTGCCTCATCTGGAGATATGCTAGTATCTAAGTAGTATTCCCAAGTCTAATCTAAATCCATCCATGCATCGTCATTTTCTACAACACACTCACTCACAGTCTCACAGTATTACAGCCATTCAGTAGATGCCTGTTTGGTTAATGCATCCACAGACAGTTGATGATATAAGCAGCAGTTCTTACTGTAGCTGAACCTTGTTTTCCAGGACCGATGGCTACTGTTTCACCATGGTGGAGGAGGAGGGAGGGGTGCCGGTCCAGACTGCAGGCTGCCTGGGGCTCGTCGGGTCCGAGTTTCAGTGTCGGGTAAGTTTGGTGATGACGTGTTTTACAACCTGTTTTCCTTTGTATCTTCTATCTCAGACATTTGCTAAAAATAATTCCTTAATTTAGATGACAACTAGATTAAATCCGAGGTGACAAGTGGAGGAGATTCAAGGCCATTAACAAGGTGAACAAAACCTCATTTGTCCACTTTAGAAACATAGCGAAGGTTCGGCCATTTCTAAATCAGACAGATGCAGAGAAGCTGATTCATGCTTTGACTTCAAGCCAAACAGATTACTGTAACATTTCTCTTTGCTTCAGCCTGTAACCAGATCTCGCAATTGCCTGCTCTGATATGATTTATCATTTTCTTTCTTTTAAGTTTTTATGCATTTGTTTTAATACAACTTTATTTCCTTCATTCTTTTTGATGTCATTTTAACATGTGTTCCTCATTTTTCTTACATTTTAACATTTAACGTTTTTAGTTTATTGATATTGTATGTAAAGCACTTTGAGTTGCATTTATTGTATGAAAGGTGCTATTCAAATAATACTTTTCTATTGTTTTTAGAATTATTGTAATTTTTTTAAATAAATAATAATTTAATATTTGATTTAACTCATTCTTAATTTTTTTTCTAATTCATATTTGTTAGTCTTAAGATTATACAAAACATTGTTTAAAAGTAAGTTAGACCTTCAGTGATTTATCATAAATCTGAATGTTTTCCAATATTATGACGTGCAATCATCTAATGTTTTGGCAGTTGAATATTTAATCACTTGTCAATCAACTGATCAATAACCCTTTTAGCCATTAATGAACATAACTCGTCTGTCTTGCAGGACACATGGAACCTGCGTCAGAGGAGATCGCTGGAGTGCTGCACGGACCAAGATTACTGCAACAGGAACCTGCATCCTACTCTGCCACCGCTCAAGCCACCGCGTAAGTTTATCTACTCTCATCCCTTCGACACCCAATGAAACTCTAGAGCGGGTTGTAAAGAGCCGCCTGTCCTCTAGCTGCCAGGTGACAGTGACAGCGTGCGGTGACAGCGATATAGACAGGGGCCAAGCACTGTGACCGATGGTGTTACGGCACACGGGATTCAGATGTGGCGATATGGTGACAATGTCAGAGTCAAAGACCTCTGACGTGGAGGAGACAGGGAGTTACTGTCAAACTGTCCTGCTTCGCCGAGGCTTCTGGGTGTCGAGAGAATACTGAGCGCTCCGCTGGGCACAACACTATACTCCATGTGCGCAAGTTTTTTTTTGTGTGTATTTGAGAGATAGTAAGATTAGATTCCCAGTGAAGTCACAAGCCCCAGCAGGCACTGAGGGCAGAGTCATCAATCTGAAACCCTATCATGGGGGATCAGGAAGAGAATTCATCGACTAGGCTGTGGGCTTCTTCTCACCGTCGACTGGGGCCTTGAGGGAGAAGAGAGTGTGCCGAAGGAAAATGAAAAATTGATGAGTGAAATATGATTTGTACTTGATTTACTGTACGCAGCTTCTTCAAGTGACTTGTGAGGATGACTGATTTCTCTATATGATTTCTCTCCATGACCTCACTGCCAGGGATGTTGTAGGTTCTGATTTGTATTGTAATTTTTTTACTTTAAATAAATTTTTCAGCTCAAGTTTTCTGAGCAGAAACCGATCCCATGCATTTCTCTTGAAAATGTCCAGTTGCTGCACATTTATCACATTATAGTGGTTGTCTGGAAAAGCAGCATTTCGTCTCCTCTGTTCCATGTGTATTTTTTCTCACCCCTCTCTTTCCCCTCTCTTTCTCCCCCTCCCTTTCTCCCCCTCTCCAGTCTATGTCGATGGAAAGATCCACCACATGGCCTTGTTGATCTCAGTCACTGTTTGCAGCATCATACTGGGCGTCATTATTGTCTTCTGCTACTTCAGGTAATTACTTCTATTTAACAGAGTTTACAGCAGTTGTTTCTATTACACACTGTAACACACAGTTAATGCTTTTATACGAAGGTGTTCTGAATGATGCTGTTTTGCAGGTATAAGCGGCAGGAGTCTCGTCCTCGCTACAGCATCGGCCTGGAGCAGGATGAGACCTACATCCCCCCCGGAGAGTCTCTGAAGGACCTGATAGAGCAGTCTCAGAGCTCTGGCTCGGGCTCAGGCCTCCCTCTGTTGGTGAGATACCCGCATTGCAGCTGAGCACCTGTTCAATCCAGTAGATGCTCCACGGATACACAATATAAACACACATCATGGTATCGCTACTGGTTAGGTTGTATCACATGTGCTGAGATGAGCACTTTGAATGTTATTCTTACAAGTAAGAGAACTATTAGTAAAAGCTACTTTGCCAAGAATGAATCAAAATACAAATTTCTGGTTTTGCTGGCCAGCTCCTGTATCCATTTAAAACCATACCTCAGGGATTTTCATTTTACAACATGAGGAGGTAGTGGTTATGAAATAAAAAAATTACAGCAATACTTTAGAATATAATGATGCTGTGATATCCCACTAAACCAAAGCTGGACAGGATCAGCAGCTGCTCTGGTTTTGCGTGGCTAGGTCAGCAGTTAGCAGACATCTGGAGAGTCCAGGGTTCCAGGGGGTCTTCTAATTGGACAGTTTGACTTCTGATTTAAATGGGTAATGTGCTGATTGGCTAGTCAGCTGAAGAGCAAAGAAAGGGTCAGATATGTGTTTGTGTTATAAGCTTGTAACTTCAGGGAATTTGAGTTTTCACTTTCCGAAACGTCACTGTTGAAAATATTCAAATATGCACACATTTGAAGTACACGTACAAAATATTTCTACAGTAAAATAACAATTTTTCTACACATATTCCTTCACTTTTTATGTACACAATATTTATATTGCTACAAACTTTATTAACACTCGTACATAATATTTGTGCTGTCACAAAACTTTTTCACAGGTATCTACAAAACCTTTTTGTACAAATTCTTTGTACAGCTACAAAATGATTTTAAATATTTTCAAAATATTTTTACGGGTACTATTTATTTTATTGCACATGTACAACATATGAGTGCACAAAATAAAATTCACCCTAATGTGATCCCATCTTTTTCGTCCTCCTCAGGTCCAGAGAACAATAGCCAAGCAGATCCAGATGGTGAAGCAGATCGGCAAGGGGAGGTATGGAGAGGTGTGGATGGGCCGGTGGAGGGGAGAGAAGGTGGCGGTCAAAGTCTTCTTCACCACCGAAGAGGCCAGTTGGTTCAGAGAGACTGAAATCTACCAGACCGTCTTAATGAGACATGAGAACATACTGGGTACGGCTCTCTTCATTTTCACTTCAGCCACCACCATCTGGTTTAATTATACGACAATACTCTTTGTCATCATAATAATAAAAAAATAACTCACTAACAATCCTAATTTATGTACCACGGCAAATTAAATGGTGCACATCAACAAACTGAACCGACACCTGAGTAATTAAACGCCACAAGATGCATAATAATCACGTAGTGGGCCAAAGATCATCTGCAAGTAAACTAGAAAGACAGACTAGATGCTGCTGTGCATAATGCTGTTGTGTTGTAAATGTATTCATATCCATTATGAGTTGATGCTTTGGCTTCCTAAAAAGATTACACTGAAAAATAGATTTGAGCTGCTTTTATTGTATCAACGCTACTATACAAATAAAACTTTACATTTTAATAATAATTTAATTGATGATTTAACTTATTCTTAATTTTTTTTCATAATATATATTTTTTTGAATTTTATTAAATTACCTATTCACTGATTTTATGTCTCATAAGCATTAGTCTCAATTGCAGAGCACTGTTTGTTGAATGCACACAAGCGAAAAATATGTCTTTAACTTTTTTTATATATTACATTTTTGCACTAAATATCAAATTTTAGGTTTGGTCTTGTAGTTTGCACAAGTGAACTATTTCAAACTTTCCCATCCCATTGATAACACGAGTGCTTTACATGACAAAATGTTCAGCTCTATAATTAAAATAATTTTTTGACGCGAAAACAAAGTTACGACAGTTTAGCTCATAGGGCATGAAGACTCCTTTACCTGATAAAATTCCTTTTCCCCTCTCTACCCCCCCCCCATTCACAGGTTTTATAGCTGCAGACATTAAAGGCACCGGCTCCTGGACCCAGCTCTACCTGATCACAGACTACCACGAAAACGGCTCTTTGTACGACTACCTCAAATCCACCACCCTCGACAACAAAGCCATGCTGCGGCTGGCCTACTCGTCTGTGTCGGGACTGTGTCACCTCCACACGGAGATCTTCGGCACCAAGGGAAAACCCGCCATCGCTCACAGGGATCTGAAGAGTAAGAACATACTGGTGAAAAGAAACGGGACCTGCTGCATAGCTGATCTGGGACTGGCGGTCAAGTTCATCAGGTGAGTGTCTCGGGGACGTCTGCTGCTCTGTCGCATGATTTCAGAAAGCTCTTGATTTAATGTCGTGCAGAATTTCAGTATTTAAAACTTATATTATTTCAAAGGCTTCAGTGATGTTCACAGTTAATTGGTCTTTAATTTAACATGGTTTTCTTTCATCTGTGACTTTGCAGTGACACCAATGAGGTAGACATCCCCCCCAACACCAGAGTCGGCACAAAGCGCTACATGCCTCCAGAGGTTCTGGACGAGACTTTGAACAGGAGTCACTTTCAGTCGTACATCATGGCCGACATGTACAGCTTTGGGCTCATTCTCTGGGAGATCGCTCGGCGTTGTATCTCAGGAGGTCAGTGCAGGGAATTTACTTTTTATGCTTTCCTTCTTTCAGAGAAACCGGAAAAAATACTTGTCTGATTTGAATGCTGTATGGATTTTAAAAACATTGTTAAATCTTATTGTAGGGATCCTTGAGGAGTACCAGTTGCCGTATCATGAGTCAGTTCCTACCGACCCTTCATATGAAGACATGAGGGAGGTGGTCTGCATCAAGAGACTACGACCGTCCTTTCCTAATCGATGGACCAGCGATGAGGTAAAATAATCTACAATCACTGACTAGAGCTCATACCTCCACCAAGGCCCGACAGTTCCCTTCAATTCATTCAGGCTGAACCAAAATACACACACTCATGGATATTAGTCTCCTAAATTTGTATGATTTAAAAAAAAAAAATGAAGATCACAAAACAAGATCTCACAATATTAATGATCCATGACATAAATTTCACATCCCTCCACCAAGTCTTCTGGAAATCCGTTCAGTAGTTTTTGCGTAATCCTGCTGACTAACAAACAAACAAACAAACCACCAAAACACAGGTTCCTTGGCGGAGGTAAATATGTCAATGTGTTCATAGAATGAATAACATTGGTAACATGAATCTGTATCTGTGCAGTGTTTGAGACAGATGGGGAAGCTGATGACAGAAAGCTGGGCCCACAACCCGGCCTCCCGCCTCACAGCGCTGCGGGTCAAAAAGACACTTGCCAAGATGTCAGAGTCACAGGATATCAAGCTGTGAGCCGCCGCTGCCAGGCGTGTGTTTACACACATAGAAAGGGCACTAACAATCACACTGGCACAGGCCGCACAAACTTTCTTTTTTTGTTTGTTTCTGGGAAACGGAGGCAGAACAGGAAGCAACAAGGTCACTGTGGAGATCACAGGATCACAGCCTTTGAGTCCAGATGCCCAGAACCCTGCAACACAAGTCCCATTAAAAAAAAAGAAAAACAGATAAAAAAGATTACAGGACGACAGAGGTTTATTAAAACAATCTGGTCTCACATGGCCCTGTTCCGTCCACCAGAGGAGACGAGGCGATCTCCTTTCCCACTAGTGAGGACTCCTGCTACAGGCTCCTGTTCACATGCTCTGAAGGCCTCGGAGAGAACGTGTGACTTGGCACTGTAGCTGCAGAGATAGGCAAACAACAGGCTACTGACCAGCGAGTGGAATAATGTATCACTGCTTTCTGTGAAAGCTACCCTACCTGTAGATGAAGGTCTGATTGACAGAACTGAAGGGATGTACTTGAAGGCAACCTGTCACTGCAGCACCACACCTCCTTTCAAAACACTCACCCCCGCTCCTGGATTCATAATTTGGAGTAAAACACATTTCGTCACTCTTTAATTGACAGCTTTTAAAAAAATGACTGACACAATATGACAGAAAATAAAAATAAGAAAAAAGGTATTTTGAGGCTTTAAAAGTTTTGTTTACGCTGGTACCTGTTTGTAGACACTGAAGAAAAGCTGTACCTGTATTTTTGAGTTGTGATGGTCTATGAAAGTTGTTAAAAAGTGTATTTTTCATGTTAAATTCAAATTCTTTATGTGAAAAAATAAATAAAATGTGTAAGTCCAACTAAGTGGTGGATTGAGGCTCTGCTGGCCTCTGTGTTTCCTTACCCTCAAAAAGACCTGGAGGGAGGGCAGCATGCTCACGTGTGATTCAGAGAAGTAGAACGGGGCCCCCTGTTGACCGCCCACCACAATTACAGGATGGGAAATCTGAAACCTGTACACGTCTTGCTTGATGATGTAGTGATCTATTTTAGATGTGTGGAATTGTGACTGTGTTAGTTTAGGGGTAACCACAATCTGTTTATCATGACGGAACGCCATCATTCAGTCATTCTCAACCTCCTGGCCAGGCCGAGTGGATTCTAGGCACCTGGAGCAGAAGTCAACAGTTAAAGACACGTCATTGTTAATTGATTGAAAAACCGACAGGTCCCAAAAAAAACTAAACACCAAGCTGTCGTCAAACTATCACACGATCAGAATTCTCCTGACCACCAGAGGGCCTCGTTCATGTGCATTAAAGCTCATGTCAAACCGATTCACCAAAATAAAACGTTTTCAGGGGAAGTAAAATGGAACTTGAGTCATTCAAGAAATCCATCACTTCACGTTTTTCAGGCGAGTGTCTCTATTATTCAAATTAACATTTTACCAGGGGGCTGGCAGGAAAAGGTCCGCAAAATATCAGACATTTGGGATATCACATAAAGCCGCTCTGGAAAATGTCTGGAAAATGTTTGGATTAAAGTGTGCGTCTGAAAGCAGCTGTATTTGCAGATCGGTAGCTGGAAGTTTAACTAACCTCACAGCCTCTTTATTGACCACCTGTAGAGATAAATCTGGACCTTTCATTACTTTACCAGACTGTTATATTCCGCACGTCCCTTAAAAGAAACAACACATTTTTTGTGTCAGTGGTCCATTTGTAAAATCCTCTGGAAACTTCCTTTGAGACGTCGATGCAATTTCTTTTTTTGGTATCCGCTGACAGAAACCACGCCGTGCTCGTCACCATCGGAGGATTGTGTGTGACCGATTTGTTGTGATATAAATGCCCTTTCTGTCCTCTCGGGTGTTGTGCCTTATTTAATCAGTACCTGCTGTAGTCTGTGAGAGAAAGTGCTGTTTTTATTCAGTTAAAAAAGGTTGAACATTCCCACAATAAAGTGTTTCACTCATCCTCCTGGCTGATGCACAGTTTGTGGTCGCTGTGCGAGGTGCATACTAACGAGTGACTCGGCAGCATCTCTTACAGTTGAGGCATGCTCTCCATATTTCCTTTGGTAAAAAAATAAAAGGTGGCTTGCCTCATTACAATCCACCAGTGCTGCTGAGCACCCAGCATGTTAAACAGCGACGCCAGAAGGATTCTCTCTTTCAATTTCCTTCCCTTCAGGCTTCCTCGTCTAACTACTTATTGAGTCCTCAGCCTGAAAATATGATTTCACAGAAGAAGGTGGATAAAATCAAAGTATTACAAACCAAATGTAGCTTGTGTATTCCTGATCTACAAACTAGATGTTTCTTACAGTGCTTGCTGTTATGTACAAGATGTGAGAAATGCAACTGTAAAACTAGAATCATCACACTGTGAGTGTATGATTTCGTCAACCAGTGCAGTTTAACTCCTTCCAGGGGTTCATGGCATATTGTATTCACAGCAATATGAGTTCACTATGACCTTGACCTTTGACCCCACAATCTAAGCAGTTCACCTTTGATGACAACTGGTCAACATTTGAAGAAATTCTCAGACTTGACATATGATGTTCAAGAAGTCAAAACAGGCTTTGTGAGGACAAAGTAACCTTGACCTTTGACCACCGAAATCGAATCAGTTAATTTGCAAGTCTATGTGAACATTCAAGCCAAATTTTAAAGGAGTCCTTTGAGGTTTTCTCAAAATATCATGTTCACTAGGCAAAAATTGCTTTGTAAGGTCACTCTGACCTTGACCATCAAATTGGAATAAGCTCATCCTTAGAGGAAGATGTAATGCAATTCCCTACAAGTGCTCATTAAATATACCACGCACACAAGAACAGGAGTTCACTGTGACCTTGACCTTTGACCACCAAAATCTAAGCAGTCCATACTTTGAGTCCAAGTGAGTGTTTGTATTCAATTTGAAGAAATTCCCTTAATGTGTTCCTGAGATATCACAAGAAAAAAGGTTCTTTGTAAGGTGACCTTGACCTTTGACCACTATATTCTAATCAGTTCATCCATGAGTCCATGTGAAGCTTTGTACCCAGGCGCGGCGCGTCCCATTGGGCAAGTCGGGCAGTTGCCCAGGGCCTCGGCCACCAGGGGGCCTCGTCGTATTTATGATTTTTTTCTTTATTTTTCAAATAAATCACTCCTCATGTCCTCCTTCATTCAATATGAACCCAATAGCAAGACAGGCTTCATCGTACTTTCTTTTCAACTTGGTTTTTGAACACTGTGTCTTGTTTGTCACTGACCGGCTGCTTAACAGGAACGAGCTCTGATCTCACTCTGTGTCTCTGATCGAATGTGAGAGGGCGGAGCCCCGGGGCCTGTGTGTGTGTGTGTGATGTCTGGGGACACACACGCACACACTCGCCCGCACAACACTGTACAGCAGACCTGGGCATTGTACGGCCCCCGGGCCGCATCCGGCCCTTTGGCTGTCTGTGACCGGCCCGCGTGAGGTCAACGGAATATTAGGAATCACATGTAAATAAGTGAAATTCATGCAGAGAATACAACAACATTTCTTTTATTTTGAAGGTGCCTTTTTTTAACATTTACCTGACGTACATCCTGAATGCCGCCAGCGGATGATGTGTTGGCGAACGGAGTGGAAGAGATGTGAGTTAACTGTTAAAGTCCGCAAAAGTGTCAGCCCACGTTAAGAGAAGAAAGATAGAGTTTTTAACGAGACGTGGACTGCTAAGTATTTATTTACTGAAGTCAAAGGGAAAGCCGTGTTCTTAGTTTGTGGAGAAAAGATCGCTGTTTTTAAGGATTGCAATTTGAACCGCCACTACGAGACAAAGCACGGAGAGACTAACGTAAGGAGAAGGATCGAGGACATCGGTCATGAAAAACCTGGAACAGTCATGGAATTGTTAAATGTTTATTTTCCAGTCCTGGAAAAGTGCTTGAAAAAAATCCCAAAAGTTTTGGAGAAGTCATGGAGATTTGTTATATTCATATTTTCATGTCGTTCATTTACGCTGAGTTTTAATTAATTCAAATGCTTTTAAAAGAAATACACTCAAAATATAAGTAGGCATACTATCTCATACTAATGGAAATGTTCGGTGGGGAAGCAGGTGAGATAATGCACTACGCCAGGGAAGTGTAGATTTAACCATGCTTGGCTACAAATGGAAAAGTACATGCCATGTGTTACAATAGACGTCAATCAAACTATTGTCTCACTCATTTGTGTAATTCAAGGTTTACTTATATGCTTTGAAATTCTCATTGTTATCTTAAATACTAAATTTAGTCTCTTTTGCATGTATACAGTGAGATCTCACAAAATGTTTGGTCATGGAAAGTTGGTTTAAAGATATTGAAAGTCATGGAAAAGTCATGGAAATCCATGGGTTAAAAATGTGTATGAACCCTGTGTATTATACATCAGGAGGTGTTGTGTAAGTCAGTGCTAAAAATGAATCATTACTGATGTTGTAACTAAATTAGTTAACTTTATCAGGGCAGGAGCTGAATCACAGACAGTTTGTTGCACTTTTGGAGGAGCATGAGACTGAACATGGGGACATAGGCTACCACACAGCTGTCAGATGGCTCAGTCTGGACAAAGTGCTTAAAACAGTATGGGACCTGAGAGCAGAGATTCAAGAGTTTTGTGAAAAGAAAGGCAAGGACAGCCCAGAGCTCTCAGATGCAGACTGGATGGAAGATGAGGTAAATAGAGAGTTTAATTCTGCGTGGACAGATTAATTTGCTTTCACTGCCAACGATGCAACGATGCAGGTGTATGACAATTCACCATACATTGTCATACACCTGTATGCTTGATATGTGGCGAGGAATTAGCAAACAATAAGAAATGTCATGTTGAAAGACATTTCCAGAGCGAGCACACAGCATCTGCTGAAAAGTACCAAGCTGGAGATGAGCAAAAAAAGCAGAGTTCTGTGTTTCATCTAATTCAAAGTAGGCCTACACATGTATTATGTTCTCCTCTTCATAAGAGTTTGGTGTTTTCCTTTTTTATAACAGGTTAAAATACCAGTTAAACAGTTTTTTTATTGTCGTTCTATAATTCAATGAATGCAACAAACTATAGTTTTTATATATATTGTATAATTATATATATAACTTTATAACCTGTGTTATCAAATATTTGTTTGGCTCCAGGCAGATTTAATTTGGGGGAAGAGGGGGCAAAATGGCTCTTTCGATAGTAAAGGTTGACTACCCCTGGGTTAGTATGACACAAACACTAACTCACTCACTCACATGTCTCCCTTTCTCACACACACTCACACACACAAGTCTCCATTTCACACACACTTATTTAATCACTTTCTCTCTCTTTCTCTTTCTCTCTCTCTCTCACACACATACACACGCACATAGTCAAAATAGATTTTTTTTTTTTTGGGGGGGGGGGCCTCAAAATTGTTCTTTGCCCAGGGCCTCCAATTAGCCAGAACCGCCCCTGTTTGTACCACAATTGAAGAAACTCTCTCAAGGGGTTCTTAAGAGATCGTGTTCAAAAGACTGAGACGGATGGACGGATGGAAATGATGCCTCCAGCCACTGGGTGTCACTGCTGAGGCCGTAAAACAGTTCCCTGAAACGTGTTGAAAGAATCCACCAAAGGCAAAGTTTCAGCATTGCTTATAAATATAATTTATTAATTGTTTTAAAAATTCTTTCTTACACTTTGTACAGAAAACAATTAGAGGAGATAGAGAGGCAAGCATTCAGCAAAATTTAGCAAGATTCATGAAAGCGTGCCAGAATTACATCAAATGCACCAACACTACCCCGCACTAATCAAATCAAAGTCACTCCTGATATTAAAATAAAGATGCACTTACAAGGACAGCTCTAGTTATAGACTTCTATCATGTTAACCAATGCCAAGTTTGCATAGTAGACACCGCTTTTACAAAAAAGGAAAGAAACCTAAACAAAAACATACAAACTAGTATCTAACTGTACTGCTCTTTTTTATATTCTGAAGTTTTGCCAAATATAGCGGACAGTACACAACTGTACATATTGTGGATAGAAAAGATTTGTACATAGTTTGATATCTTAACACTACTTTCTTCACATCATGGTGGATCACACGTTCTCTTCTGACGGGAAAACTCCTCCGACGCGGCAAAGATCAAACTTCCCTTAATCGCTCGTTTCCTTGAACACGTTTCCTCAGTGAAAAACTCCATCTCATGACTGTGACTTCTGCCTTTCGAGTTAATCAGGGATGTTGACAATGAACTGCGATTACCTTTGGGTTCATGTTTTAGTTTTTTTTTTAACACAACACTCACACAACTCTTCCCTTTGATCTCCTCAACATCTGACATCAGCAGTTACATTTGTAAAACACACAAAACCTCCACTCCATCATTTAACTGCACTCCGTTTTCAAAATTTGGTTCATGAGGCTGTCGGCGATCCAAACACTCGACCCGGCACAAGTAGTCTGATTCTTCCCTCCACGCACATTTCTGAGCAACTAAACAAAAGCAAGAAAAAATCTATGTTAAAAATAAGAAAATCAATGTCTCCAGGTTTCCTCCTCCGGCGCTGGATGGATGAAATGTGTCAGAACCAGGTTAAGAGCTGACCTTTTGCACCAGTGTTAATGGAGCCTCGGCCTACTTGGATTTCTCCACAGGATCCTCCTCAGTATCTCCTCCACATACCTGATGTTCAGTTTCATATGGCGTCTCTCCGTAGAATATCTAAACTCCCTTTTTTTCCCCCAAAAACATTTAGCACGTATTTCCTTTGAACCGATCCTTCTCGTCGTCCTTAACGCGGTGAAAAGAGTTCGTGTCCCCGGGGGCGTCGCACAATGATTCAAAAGCCACTGAGATAAGGCTGCTTCTCATTTTTACTGGAGCGACACCTTTTCATCAGGCGTTATTGTCCAGGGTCAGTGGCAGCCTTGGTTCACAACGATTTTCTGCAAAGTACAAATATATTACACATTGTACATAGGTCCCCCCCCCTCTTTGTCGTTATTTGATTTTTTTTTTAAAGTTCTGATTCGAAACAATTACACAATGACCTGGAATGCTAGTTGCTGACAGAACATTTGAGAAAAGTGGCAACTAACTGATATGTGACAGATTCTTTCCCTCACACAGTTCACATCTATAAAAAAAAAAAAAAAAACACATTCAAAAGACAAAGGATAATTAATGCTAATAACATAATAATGATCAGAGAAAACAAAAACACACTATGGTAATACAAGGTCGTTAGGATGAACATGGTAATCATGTATTTACACGTTTCAGACGGTCAAACAAAAAATAGTAAATGCTTGTTTTTCCTCAAAGGCCACTGGGTGGTGCTAGTGACCAGCAAAGTCATGGTGTTGCTCACATGTGGCCTGATGGCAGACTGACTGTGATGATAGGACACTGGAAATATATATATACGTAGACTATATATATATATATTGAGCAGATGAAATTATGATAAAATCAGTATATTTGGGTACATTAAGTGCTAATGAATGATTTAAATCCCTATCACTCAATACTAGGCTATATTACTGCATTTAGAAACACACGTCTGGGTCGTCCCTTTTTGCTCCTTCTCCCTTTTTCCTCTGAGTGGGATCCCGACCAGAAACAAGCCCCGACAGCTCATCAGAAAGACTCCGGGAGTAAAAGATAAGCAAATGTGGTGTCGATGGCTGGAATCCTCCGACCTGCATTAGCAAACAACTCGTCCACATCAGCAGTGTCACTGCATGTTAACACTATTTCAGTTTGAGATGCAGCATGAAGATCCTTGTTTCAGTTCATGAAAATGTTTGTGGTGAAGTAAAAGAAATGCAGAGATTTATTTATCTTGGCTCAGGAAAATTAGTTTTCGTGAACAAAAAAGTAAAATATATACTCCTAAAATGTTGTCAAGGTTGACGTTTAATATAAAAATAAAATACTAAAAATATTTGTGGACTGTATACTGTGCTGCAGTATAATGTTCATAAATATAATAAATAGCTGCATTTATAAGTGTGATCTTAAATATACCTCCAAACAGACACATTTATGACTGTGTGACAAAGCTACACATGTAAAATGGCAAACATAACTTTTACTGGCATCCATCAGGAGCATAATCATCTTTGGACTGGCTTCCTCTTTAGGAAAGTTAAGATGTGCAGGTGAAAAGGCAAGAGGGCAACACGCTGGGCTGCCCGTCACTAACCTGGACGCTAACATTTATATTTTTGGGGGAAAACGCCACAAAGAATTGAAACATCACTCATGATGTCGTGTCCCCTGAACTGAGCGACCTGTCGTCTCCGGCTTGTTTCTGGTCAGGACCCCTTGATTGACAAGTCACGTCACCGTGTAGCGAGTTCTGTTTGCAGGTAATGATCCACACAGATGGACAGCAGAATACATAGAGCGTTCCATAGGAAACGATATAAAGACGACAAACTGCACTGGAGTACACGTTCAGCCGAGGCTCAACAGGTCGGATCCCTTCTTCATCTCCTCCCTCGTTACCTCTTCTCCCTCCTGTTCCCTCCGATGATCACCTGACCCTCCCTCCATCATTCTCTGTTTACCTCTTCCTGTCCTTTTGTAATCAGTTTAGGTTCCCTCGTCTTAATGAAGAGTCTCTAACTCACTCTCTCTCTCTCTCACCTCAATCTACCTTCCCCCCAATCGTCTGTAATCAGTTCTCTTCTCTCGCTTCCTGATTCTGTTCCTTTTACTATAGAGGGTTTTTTTTTCAAGGTCGGGGCCTCATGTTGATTTTTTTTTTTCTTTTCTCTGCTCGTCTTTGTTCAGTAGAAAATAACAGCAAGAGAACAACTGGTGTTACACAAGACAAGGGCTTTTTTTCAGGCGTGTGTGTATTGTTTGTTCCTGATAGACTGTGTGTGTGTTAGTGTGTGTGTGGTAGGTCGGGTTCTCTCTCCTCAAGTCACACATGACGCTGCAAACACACACGTAAAGATTTGCACATAGTTCCAGCCCCTTCCTTCATCCTGTCTGTTTCCATGTCGGCCTGATTACCGTCGTGTCTAACTGGTGCTCAGCCACCGTGGCAACAACTTTTCCTTTCTGCTCACGTCGAAGTCGTTCGTTGTCTTCGCTGCAGCAGCCACCGCAGAGAAGCCACAAGTAAATCGTCTTCAGCGTTCTGTCACTGTCCTGGAAACCTCTGGGCTCTGTCAATGGTCCATTGTCATGGAGGCGAGGCTGCCGTCATGGCGACCCATCTCCTCCAGCACGGCGGCCAGTTCGTTGAGGTCTCCGTCGGGGAAGTGCTGGGCCTCCCACAGATCCAGGATCACACCTGTGGGACTGGACTTGGTGGCAAAGTAGTTCAGGTACCTGGAGAAAATCCAGAGGAGGATGTGAGTCAAAACAGACGGTGAATAAAGTAATAACGTGCAAACAATAAAACTGTGTTTCTGACGCTTTGTCAGTAACTTTCTCAAACTGTTTCAGACATGAACTATGGAGAATGTCAGGAGACCATTCGGACTTCAGTGCAGGTCTGACAGCAAGTTTAGAAATGTACAATATTTCAGTCATGGAACTTTAAACGTTTAATATATTAAACAAGTAACATTTAACATTTAACACTTAAGCTACAGGCTGCAACAACCGGTCTTTTAAGCAGGACAAACATTATCATTCCAAATACATCTCAAGATTAGATAGAAAATAGACGGAAGAAGATCTAATGGATTACATGGACAATCTACTACTTAATTTAATTTACTGAATTTACCCTGACGGGGGGGAAAAAACATTACAGATTATTAAGATAAAGAAACACACATCCAAAACATATTTCAAAATAAAGTTATGTTATCTTGGATTATGGAAGAGTATTTAGAAACCTTGAAACGGACTGAAGTAACATAATCATCTGGAAACACTTTTCTGAAAGTCAAATTGAAAGGAAGATGTAAAAGGTTTGTTTAAAAAAAAAAGCTGAAAAGTAACATAAGCACCTGATTTCAGGTAATATAACAAGATGGAGAGAATCCAAATTGAATAGAATTGATTATATCCTGAATCCCAGAAGATATACAATGTAATTAGCTAACTTTTTTTTTCTGAAAACTTGCCACTATGCAAGTTCCTTTCAAACTGCTTTAAACAAATAACCTCGGTAGAGCTCAGAAATGTGCCAAGAGCTCCACAGAGAGATCTGGTTTTAAAGTATTGGTCTGAATTACTGCCGTGGAGAGTGAAGTGCACAATGGTGGCAGGGAAGTCTAACGATGAGCCATCTGTGGCAAAGATCTCTGTTCCGCTTTAAAGTGGAAAAACCATCAAATTTCAGTCCCGTCGGAATAAAGAAGTAAAAAAAAAGAAGGACTTTGTGTTCCTGTGTAAATCCTGTGATTGTGCTGTTGGCACACTGTGGTGCGGTTTAAACACAACCACAGGCATGTGTGAGGCTCCTCTGCTCCTTTGTGAGTTGTCAGTTTTTCCTCGTGCAGATTTACTTCTTTTTTTTCCCCCTCCATGTGTTTCTCTCTCTCACACTGATGGAGCCATTTTCATAACTTCCTTTGCTTCTTTCTCTCTTTCTGTCTCAGACTCCATCTGTCTGCTGTGTGTGATTAAGGGGCATGCTGCTGTTATGTGAACGCACTAGCTCCGATCCACCTTTTCGTGTGAGTGTGTGTGTGTGTGTGTGTGTGTGTGTGTCCAACATTTGTGAAAGTTGTGTGACGAGTGATGACGACAAAGCATGACTCACACTCTAAAGTCAAACGGACACACTGGGGCGGTCACAGGAGCAGAGAGCATTGAAGATGACATTTCTCTTTTAGGACATTTTATCATGCTCCATTTGAAGAGAGCAGCTTTTTAGCTTTAAACGTGGACGTAAACAACAATTTGGCTCGCCGTCCATTTTTCACTCGCTGATCGGGAATATTTGGTGCCCACGTTAACAGACGGCATCATGAGCCGGCTGCCAGTCGGGACAATTAGGTGCACTTGTGCCCAATTATCCTCTCCATGTCTGCCTCTGCTTCAGGAGCTGCAGGTAAATGAAGCTCCGGTCTGACTCATCAGCACACACATCTGCAGATAGTGATCCTGAGGATGTAACCAATCAGATGCAAATAGAAAATGGCCTCTTTCCTATGTAAGTGCATTGGAGGCAATATTGTATTTTATTCAAGATAATAAGAGCAGGACTAAAAAAGCAACATCTTTGTAATCTGATATAAACACAGAGGATTCAAGGCACATTGGAATTTATCAAGGGATTGACTCAGCCTTGTGTGTGTGTGTGTGTGTGTGTGTGTGTCATTTCTTTGTGACCAACTTTTTATTGTCACATCAAACTGTTGTATTTAAAGTACCATTAACAGTTACAGTAGGATCAGTAACAGCAACACAAATAAAAAACATTAATTTGTAAACATAACCAAGTCATAAGTTGACAAACACACACACACACACACAGCACAAACAATGTATGGTCGAGGTATTGCTCATGTTGTGGAGACCAAAATCTGTTTAAACAGCCTTGACTTCTTCATGTGCACATAAGCATATATATGTGTCTATATGTGTGTGTGTGTGTGTGTGTGTGTGTGTACGTGTATTTATGTGCGTCTCACCTGTCAAGGTTCAGTTTGTGGGCCAGCATCCTCCAGTCGTTGCCTCTGGTCTGCGGTGCATCCAGACTGCCGCACAGCTTCTGTCTGATGGATAAAGGAATGCGGAAGGCATTGGGCCCGACTAAGGTTGTGATATTACTGGCAGGGTCCATCAGGGACGTGTCTATGCACTGGAGGTCCTGGAAAAGACAGAGAGAAACCGATCAGTTGTTTTTGCAAAGTTGAATTCTCTGATATCTTGGACGTCTGCAGGAGACACACAAGAGGACGGGGATGGATCTAAAAGCTCATACACGAAATGTAGCATGAGAAAGTTGAATTCATCATGTTTCCCATTCAGCTACAGCTCCGTCTTATTCCCTCTCACAGATATTCTGCTGGTGTCTGTGAGGCGTCTCTGGCTGTTGACCAATTACAGATGATTCTCCTAATTAATACAAGAGTGAAACAAACACAAAGACTTGCTCTGCAGCACTCTGTCTCTCTGCTCGCTGTCGATCTCTGTCCCTTTCCAAACCTTCATCCCATTAATCTGCCACTCCTGGGCTGAAAGGAGGCATCGCTCTAATGAATGTGACTTGGCAGAAGGAAACAACAACTGCCACCGCTGATGTGAATGATTACTATTTACTGCATCTACTTAGCCCCAATTTACAGCCCAAAGCTCTGCTGCTGCTGCTGCAGGAAGAGCGAACGGCGGATGCAAAGGGACATCTGTTTCTCGGCAGAAATAATAAATGCTCTAAATCTTCTTTACTTTAATTGTTTAACATGTTCAACTCTGCTGGCTGGTTGGCGGGTGCACAATATTCTATTTTACTGGCTACAAGAAACGATTTGCAGCGTTGTTTTAGCTAATCAGCTCCAGGACTCTTGCCAAACATGGGACCATGGTGATTGCTTTGTAAGACGTCAGCTGATCACATTACAAAATATTTGACGCTGAATGTTAAACTGTGAGTTCCAGAATCAAGCATTTGATTATTTGCTCCAGAGAAAAATCACAGAATCAAATCACGGCATCCATCAGGATGAATCACTTTCACGTTGAAAAGCTCTGCACATTACGATCAGGGTGTAAAAGTTAAGTTAAGAAGAGAAACCTTTAAATTACAAGACAACTCTGGCAACTCCTCTAGATTCAGTTTTTCTAGCTTACCTTGACTCTCATTCCTAATTTGCCCAGTGACCAGTGCTGAAGAAAAACCAACATGTGTCACCTTCCCTCACTGCTCCAACCCATGTTCAAACAATCGGTCCCTCTTTGCACGCTCACCTGGTTAACCACGGGTTAAGACATTTCTAGAGTGCAACGCGATCACCCGTGAACACCACTGGAGAATTCAAAGCAGCGACGTTCCAAAAGAAATGTCTGACCTTCGACCCAAACTGTGCACACGTGGACACAGACACACACAAACACACACGCTCGTTCTCGACCCTGCGGTTACATGGGCTGGCGGAATCAAAGAGGAGTTATTCCTCGCGTGTTGTGTGACCTCTCGCCCCAGAATGAATGATTGAACACAGTCACACAAGCACAGCGGGAACCCTGAGTGTCTGGCAGAGAGAAACTTAGTGACTTCGGGACCTTGACTGCAGGAAAGTAGAAGTTAGTTCAGGAAAGGGAGAAGGAGCCTGTGTCTCTGTGCTCATTTCTTTTTCAGAGTGTATTTCATCCTGCGTGGGACCAGTGGGAGATTACAGTGTCTTCTGCAGTGTTCCCTTAAGGCGGCTGCACACTAGAGGATAATCGGGATGATTTTAGACCCGATATACCCAGTCAGGCAATCGTGGGGGGGCGTTCCCGACTGGAGGTCCCTCTCTGCCGATCATCTGCCCAAATAATCCTGAGGTGTGAGGGGTTTACAAAACAATCAAAATGCTACCGGTTGAGTCGGAGCCTCCCCGATCTCGATTCACAAATATCAAACCTGTTTGATTCTAGAGAGAGAGAGAGAGAGAGAGTGGGAGGGTCTCTGTAGGTCTCAGTAAACTGCCACTGTGGCCTTCCACGTTTTTTTTTTACATCTGTTGCAAAATGTCCAGAGGAACAGCATCTGGTTTCTGTCTCGCCCGGGGTTAATTTCGACTCTCTCACCTCCTCCAAAGTGCTGCTGAGCTGAAAGATCTGTCCTTCTCCCTCCACCTGCCGCACACACAGTTTGCAGCTGATCTCCGTGGTGGCTGAGCTCAGTCTCTCCAGGGTGAAGGTGCAGTGAAGAGTTCTCTGACTGCTGCTCCACACCTGGTAGAACGGGATCTCCTGGAAAACGCACACACAATATAAAGAAAAAGATAATAAGATAAAAGATAAAGTAGCTTTATTGTCAATTCCTTAACATGTTCAGAGCATACAAGGAATCGATACGACGTTTCCCACTCTCCCACAGTGAGACATATAAAGTGCACAGGCACAACAGATAACACAAGACATTTCCTAATACTAAGTAAACATACAGAATTTTTTAGTACAGCAGCATAAGGTTCTCTAAAAGTGTAAACGTAGCAATTAAAGTGATAAAGTGCAAACAGTACAAGAGACAGTTTGTTGCAGAAGTAAACATACAGATTTTTTAGTACAGCAGCATAAGGTTCTCTGATGTTTAAACGTAGTATATAGTATATGCATGTTTTAGTAAAAAAAAAGTGAAGTACTCTAAAGCGTCTACATATCTTTGTTTCTATGAATCAGGTGAAATACTTGGACCTCCGCACTCTTTAACATCTTTAATTTGCTACACTGTGTTTATCTTGTCACTCAAACGTCTGTATGTGTGTGTTTGCGTCCGTCTCACCTGATACTTTGCGAGGAGCTTGCTCTTCCATTGTGTGTGTGGCACGTCGTGGATGGACAGTCTCAGGTTGTGTGTGCTGTCTTTAAAGTTCAGAGTCTTTGGCTCGTCCAGGAGTTTCCCTCCCATCTGGGTCTCCATCTGAAGAACCTCCTACACAACAAAAAAAACAAAACACAAGAAAAACTCCTTCAATTCTCAAAGTTTGCTTTCACCTTAATCTTACCCACTGAAACATTTGTTCTTCAGCATTAGAGACTGTGGAGAGCCTTTCATTTATCTCTTCATTACTGCAGACAGGGCCGTCTTCTTGAATTCTTGAATGTAGCTTTGAAGTACACAGCACCATGAAACACTTGAAGCACAAAGGTTTTCATTGAGATATCATCCCTCATCTCAGTAGGTGTATTCCCTGGATTTAAGCAAAGCTTAGCTCTGCTCACCACACTAAGCTGAGGAAAGATCAAAGTGCTGCTGTCGTGAAAAGTGGGAAATGAAGTAATAACTATAATGTGAGACAGTCAAATTAAATTACTTTGACTGACTTTAGAAGATGAACTCAAAGCATCATATTACTTATTATGAAAATAATGACAATTACCTCTTCTACCTTTGCTAAGATGTCAAGTCAACAATCAAAATACTTTCCATCATTATAGCATAATAGTTTTATAAATTCCTGCAACTACCCACTCACTTAGAAAGAAGACTGCACTAATTAAAGGTTTTAAGTTTACTCTAATAACAAATGCCTTGTCTATACCACTGCAGATATTTTATATTTTTATATATTATAATATTTTCCCCTCCATTCCAAAATAAGTAAATCTGTCCTCCTGACCTTTTTCCAAAATATCTAGGTCGAGACAAGACCAAAAAAAAAACTACAAATTTTCAAATAAGCATGCCGGGCCAGTAGGTGGCGATAAAGTCTACATCACTGATCAATCAAATACCAGAGAAGAGTGCTGTAGTCCCAGTACTTAGAACCAAGGTGGATCCCTGGGAAGGTGCAGTGATGAAAAATGCTAACTTCTGATTAAACCTAGCAGTGCAGAACAAACGTAGAGAAACAGGTGCATAGCCGCCATTCTTGTTGTTGTTGTTTCTGGTTCATGCTCATTATACCAAGCAACAGTTGGCACGTGGGAAGCAAGCTGCCAGTTCAGTTTTCAAAAATCTGCACGTTAGAAGGCGTTCGTAAGGAAAACGTTAGCTTTGCAAAAATACACACATCAGTGTGGACCTTGGTTTTATTTTTTACCAGGATTAAAAACCAGTGAATGCAAAACTGATGGTGTCCATTTGATATCTCTGCCCATTATGTGAATTAAAGGAAGCACTTTGTTCTGCTTTGTTGTGCTGTTGTTTCCGTAATACACACAGAGCGACTGTTTTGGCTCATTCTTTATAAAATGACTTTTGACTTTAACTCAGCCTTCAAACCAAGACAAAGGAAGTATCTGTGCTCTATGGGTGCAGCAGCATGCATCGTGATTATATCAACATAATTATAGGCTCATGGAGTGCATACAGTTAAAGGGAAATCAACACACGCACACTTATTTTCTGATGGATGAATAAGTCATCGGTGCGGCTTCTGATGCCTCCTACAACCTTTTCAAAGATAATCAATTCCCGCTTCCCATCATCTTCCTACGCAGCGGCAGCTCTACTGTAGATACACAGCCGAGACTTTCCCCTTTGAATCGTCAGCCGATCAATTACGCAACACAAAGTCTCCATCATTAAAAAGTCCACCTCTCAACCTTGTTTTTCAAGCCACAATCGCCTGTTTGAAATGTTAAAAGTTGGTTGCGTGTTGATGTTTGTGTGCGAGTGGCTCCGTGCCACGCCGACACTTGACTCATCATGACGTGCATAAATTACCCGAGCTAATCTCTCCCTATCAGATGCTCCCTCCAGAGCTTTGAATTAGTTTCAATTCTGAAGCATCGCCGTCGTGACATTGCTCGATCCGGTGTTGTTTACTGCTTCTCAGATCATTTGCAGAAGACTAGATCCAACTCTGCACAGATTTCTATTCAAGCTTTCCATTTTTAGCAATGGGTGTACCATGAGAGAACAAAATCTCAAAAAGTCCTCAACCTAAAATACCACACACCTCTTACCGTACTTTAGATACATACTGCAGATCATGGCCATAGTTTGTGTTTGCATATGTTAATTATACTGCAAAGCTATTAAACCAATTCATTCTCATTAGTCACTCAGTTTCAGTACCTTGAGTGCATCCTGTGTGTCGTCCAGACAGTACACCCGGATGTGATAGTCCAGCGTTGTGCACGAGACGGGTCCAAACAGAGCCAGTTTGAGCCTCTTGGCGGCCGCCTTGCCGATGGACTGGCCCACCAGGCAGTACGTCCCCAGTGTCTCTGTTAAGATGTGACAAGCCTCCGAGTCCATCTGCACGTAGCAGGGCGTGGTGAAGTTCTCCTCTCCCACCACGACCACGTCCTGTGGGAATCACACACACAAACACAGAGTCACACACATTTGTAGACTCCAAGCCGTGTTCTGCTGAGACGGTGTTTTGTAACTTTTCATTCACCACATCACTCATCTCAACTTAGAACATATGATCCTTCATTCTTCGGTCTTTATTTGTCTGAATTATTATTAATATATACTATCTAGGACTGGTAGCGTGCCTATTTGCTGGTGTAAAAGAAAATTCAATATTTCCTCGATCTGTTCAATAAAAAACCTCTCCAGGATCTCAGGAACATAATTCCTCCCATTTACCGGAAGGCTTTTATTTTTGTGTTTCACTGCGTGAAGTGTTTGACAACAGAATTATTATTTAAACAACATACTTTGATCCCCCATCAGACATTTCTTTAAAACCAGTAACAGGTTTTATTTTATGGACGAATTGGTGTAGCCCGTTTTAAAGAGTTCATCCTGATCTGAGTGATTTAAAACTTTTAGTGTCACTTGGTGGCTTCACTAAGTCCAAAACAAACACAGCATTAAAACAACTTTACACATTGACTGGTTTTAATGTTGTGGCTGATCAGTGTAAATGTTCCTGTGGAAAGTAGATTATCCAGAATTGACAAAGTGAGGCCAGAGTCCAAGTAATCTTGTTTTCCCCCTCACTTTATTTGACACTGGCTTCTATTTGTTTGTTCAGACCACTATTGTTAAAGCATTATTTGATGGGCGGCTTTGTGTTATAATTTACAGGCGTTAATCCACTTCCTGTCTGTTAACATAACACAACTGGACCTGCATTTGGAATCATTTCCACTCATGCAAACAACCCCTGTGTAAGCAAAGTCCTTCTCTATATACCTCATGCAGGCCTGTGTTGCTATAAACAGGTATTGTTTTGAGCAATGGCTGCAGCGATGTGTGAAGAGCTGTGCTATTCGTACACATTTTTTTATGAGACAATACACATTGTGTAACTTTTCACATCAGCCTGGTTAGTCTTCCTAGAATGTTGAGGATGTTCGATTCAGCAGATTGTGAATATAACCGCAATGATGCATTGAATTCTAATGTAACTACATGTCTGGTTCCGACATGTGACTCCTAAAAGTGGATCAAAATGTCCATTAGGAGAACGATGGCACTTGTTCTCAGTTGTTGTCTTTGAAGTGTGTCCAGTCCCACTGTGATTATCTGGCTGCTGCTCATATGATTCCTACCTCTCTCTGTCACAGCCTGAATTATGATAAATCCATATGGCTCTTTGTGTTTAGGGAGGAAGCGCCGGCTCAGCTCGCTCTCTTCATATGAGCACTGAATCTGGAATCTATTGTGCGCCTATCTATGTTTGCGTGTGTGTTTGTGAGTAATTGTGTGCACGTGTATATGGACGCAAACCCCCCCTCAGCTCGGACGTTGTGCCTTCTACCTGCCAGTGTGATACAAGTATTGAGTTTTGAATTACAGTTCATGCAGAGTTGTGTTCCTACAGATGAGCTGAATCGATACAAAGGGGTAGGAAAGCAATATGCTATGAATCTGTTATTACTGGTAATCACAACCGTGGCTGCTCCCCCCCCGATGTGAGGGGAATTCAATTACCTTGCTCTCCCTGTTGGAGAAAAACTTTCTGATAGGAAATGGATGTTCCACTGCAATAAGAGAAAAAACAAATCGACTTCCTGATGGAATTCCACTTTTCATTTCTCTCTTCTTTGCTCAGTCTGCTCCCAACCTCTTCTGGGCTTGTGTCTCTCTCTCTCTCTCTCTCTCCGTCACACACATGCACGCACGAACACACACTCACAGAAAATCGTATGCATGGCTAATTGTGCGGAGACATTGTGTTGAGCTGTGATAAGCAACGGAGGACAGCATACGGGGGCCTTGTAGACACAGTGATGCTGCAAGACAGCCTTATCAGCCACACACAAGGATACACACACACACACACACACACACACACACACACACACACACACACACACACACACACACACATGCAGCCACACCCACAATAACAGATTGCTGAGGTAGAGACTTCATGCTGTGAGACATGGGAGAAGGAAGAGAGGGAGACGTGTAGAAAAAAAAGAAGGGATGGAAACATAAGAAGAAAGAGGAGAGAAGGAGACGATGGCAGGAGCATAACAAATTGCTTCTGATAGGAGTTTTCAACCCCCTATTTGTCTGCCAGGCTTTAGGCACTTTATGTTTACCAAATTTCTTCTCCTATCCCTCCCTTCCTTTCCTCACTGCACGTGTGTGTGTGTGTGTGTCTGATGCAGGCTGTTCTCCAGGGTGGAGTTGATAATGTATGGGAGCACACATGTGAATACATGCTGTGAGAGTCATACTGGGAACACTGATGAGCCACAACATCACCGGTAACTGGTTTTAATGCTGTGGCTGATGAGTGTATATAAATAATTTGGTGTAGACTGTGTGCAGACATTTCATATACACAGATACCCCTGTCTGATTGTTTGTTGCGTGTTGGTTTTGATTGTTTGTCAGCAGGGCAACACAAAAACTACTAACAAATTAACACAACTTGGTTGGAGGATGGAGCATAGGCGAAGAAATAACCCAATACATTTTGATGTAGATACAGACAAAGGCGTTTATCAAGGTCCTTTTTTCACAGTTTCTTCAAAATGGCAGAATTGGGCATTAGCCTTGACTGAGGTACATCTTCTCTGAGCCCCCCCCTCCAAAGGTTAAAGCAGTGGAATTCAAAAGCTCATCAATCAATCAAATTGAATATGTATAGCCCTTATTCACAAATGACAATGTGTCTCACAGGGCTTAAGGTGCAATGTGCTCAGCAAGAGTGAGGAAAGCCTACCGGTGGTGACGCCATCCAGAGGAGCTACATCTATAAATAATGCATCTCCGGAGTGTTCCGGGCCAAGTACTACAACTTCTGTGTTTTTCAGAGTTTAACAAGAGAAAAGGGCAGGTCATCCAGGTTTTTATGTCCTTAAAATATGATGGGAGTTTAGTGAGTTGATTATTTTCTTGGTTACATAGAAAAGTATAACTGACTATTTTCCTCATAAGGTATCCTGATAATGTACCCTTTGGAAGCCTAAATGAGGTAAATAAAATTGGGTCGATCACAGAACCCTGAGGAACCCCGTTATTATCTCATTTGACTTAATCATAATGTGCTCATTATCACATTATCTACTATCTCACTAAAATCAGAGCTCAATACACAAAACACATAAATAAAAGAGGCAGTGGCGAACACTCACCTCCCATTCTCCCATGGCCAGTTGGTTCTTTAGCTGTATGAGCCAGTCTTCATGGACATCGTCGGCACAGTGGTGTATGGTGAGGATCACCGGTCTGGTCAGCAGGGCCCCTGGTGGCCCACAACTCACCACTGGGCTCAGCACCGTCTGGATGTCTTCTACTGGAGGTCTGTAAACGACAGATAACACAAAGGTAGAATGCTTCTTTAGAGCAGAGCGGCAGGAGTGCTGCACTGCTAGCTATACTAATTAGCGTGAGGAACTTTAGAAAGCTGTATTGATTTCACATATCACTGGCTATTTTTTCATAATGTTTATATATGGAAAGGCTTGGTTGCTAATAATAAAGAAGACAGGTGGATAGAACCACTACAGAGGGACAGACCTGCTCAGATCCGAGCGCGGCGGCACAAATGCAGCTGCAGGATTATTAGTGTAGTCAGCTGGGGCTCAGCTGGAGTCAGTAGTTCACAGCTCATGGGCAGAAAATAAATGAACACTGGGCACAGGCTCACCTGTGTTTTACCACAGACACACAGGGACCTGTTGTTTCAAACCACTTCCAGCTCTTCTACTGTGAATAAACGGGAGATTATCCCTGCACGTTTGTTGGCCAACAAATTGAAGTATAAAACTGCATCTTCAAAGAAACAATAAACAAGAAAATACACGAGGAAATGATCACGTGTGTTCTCCGGTGTAATCCATCATTTCCTTCCCTCATGTTACAGAAGATACACACTGAGTGAATCCATATAGATCGAGGGGGACATGGTTCTAAATTTTAACTGTGTCATTTTTTTTTTTTTCAGCCCACCTTGTGTCAGGGGGGGGGGGGGGGGGGGGCGCTAATCCCCCGCAGTATTATCGATTCAACTGCTGGAGCTCATTATTGACTCATGAAGGGTTCACATGAGAAGCTAACAGATGAAAACAGTATGACTCAAACTCTACCGGCAGCCCCTCGGACCACGCTAACGCTGAGGACGCCTCTTAATGAATTACAGCGGTATTGATTTGTAAATGTTATGTATCTTTTATCACATAAATAGAGCTAATAGATCTTTTGTGAGTGGAGCATGCGGGGGAACTGACGCCGGAGGGTTAGAGCTTAATGAGCTAAACCACATGATTCTTCCCTGCGCAGTGTTGCTGAGGTAAGTCAATGTGATTTTTTTGCGATCCAGCTATTGACTGGAGAGGGAGACAGAGGACAGTGAAGAGGTTTGACTTTCTAGAAACACTATAGCACACGGCAGGGGCGGTAATTCATATCGACTGATGTTGATCGAGGAGATGCTACTAAGGATGCGCGGGGTCGAATACATGAATATAACTGTCCTAAAGCTCATCTCTCTTTATTGCTTTTCAAAGCATGCAAAAGCAAACCCTCCATGCAGATACTTGTGGTTTTAGCATCTCACTTTTTTTAAACTGCTGTTTAAGAGCATTGCCGCTACCACCAATCAATACAGTGCCAGTAAATGGAATTTGGCTTGTAGGGCTGACAGCATTGAAAACGTATATTTCAAAGAGTCACAGGCAATGTGTAGCCTGAGGAATAGTGTCCTTGTGACACTGCGTGATGCACAGACCTTGCTGCAGACAGTATTCACAGGAACTATTCTCCTATAAAGAAGTAGCCCCTTTGAAAACTGCTGATGTCAAAACGAATGGATTTTCAAGTGAGAAACTAACAAGATTTGTTTAAATCTATTGTACAGACCTGTGTGGCAAACTCAGATATTAAACAAGTAGCAAAATTTGCACCTGAGACACTTCTTCCAAAATAAATCTTCTCTTTTTCTCTCTGACACGTTGTCATTTGAATGTGCTTTAAACATAAACCCGGTACTGTAGTTGTCTCTAATTATTAAACAGAATAATAAACAACAAAAAAGACAACAGTAACAAAATGTCCAACACAAAGCTTTGTCTTAATCATGCACATGTTTACACAGAAGAGGATTATTGTACCCTCACCCAAAAATAGCCACCAATCTGTTAGTTACTGTGGAAACAGTGATCTCTTGACACATGCTTTCAAACGCTGCCTGTTTCCTTCTTGGATCTATAATATGAAGTGCAAACAAATCTGCCTCTAGTCTCACTGAATTCAACATCATCTGGAGTTGGATAATAGCACTGATTAAAAAAATATGGCATTAACTTTGTAAATGATGTGGATTACTGTCCAGTTTATAACATTAAGTAGGTAATAATCAATGTGGAGGATATTCCTTTCTAATCTCTTTTAATTCTGTGGCATTAACTGACCTCTGCTCTGTGAATCGCCAAAGGAGGGTGTGCTTGGATAAACTGGTCTGAATGAAAAATAATTATTCCTCCCTTTCTGTGCACCTGGAGCCCGTGTCACACTGTGGAAGCCTCCCCAGGAAACTATACAAACAGGTCTTAGAAGCTGCTCTCCACGAGAGAAAAGAAAAAGATAAAGGGAAACAAAGAAACAGAAACCTGCAGAGGGGAGATGCAGAGATGAAGGAAAAAAAAAAAAGGGGGACAACAGGGAACGAAAGAGAGGAAAACAAAGTCACAGAGAGGAGAACTGAGGGGAATAGAGACCAAACTTACCTCAAGCTGTCCTTCCTGTGCACAGTCACATACATCTCGTACACCCGGCCATGAGGAACGGCCCCCGCTGGAACCAACAGACTCACACCTGCAGGGACGACAGGGGAAGCAGGAAGGATGGAGGCAGAAATAATGAGTTTTTCATCACTGGATTTATTAATTTCAGCATGCACAGATGAATTATTGAAGGCGAAACCTATTATCACTTTATCAAGATGATTAATTATTGAGTGATCATTGTTACAGGCAAACCGTGTAAAACTTTCTCTTAAATATATCATCGAGTGAATTGCGCTGCGGTGTTTTATAGCTTCTTGGAGCCGCTTCCTATCAGGAGGTTATGTTGCACCCACAGATCACAGCAGAACTCACTATTATTCATTCTTTTTGCCTGCTGCTTTTAAATCCAAACATAAATCTACTTAAAGTTTTTCTTTCCTTTAAATCTAGGAAGCAAGAGAACGTCTCAAAGCTTTTATGTGTAATATTTTAACCGTTCAGTCGTGGCCAGATGCTCTTATTTAATCTGTTCAGTTTTTAGAAAATGGATTTTATCATGTTTGGATCTGTAATACTTCTCATTAGGAGGCATTAGGTTTGATTTACACCACATTTAAAAAGGTGACCTTATTCACACTTTCGTCTGCTCTAGCTTTCTCGCTATATCATTTTTTGCAAACGTATTTAAAAGAGACATATAATGCTCATATTCACATCAAAAGGTTTTGCTCTAATATCCAGAAAACACATAATTACTGTCTAATGCTGCAGCTCCTCTTTTCAGTCTCTGTCTGAATACTTGGTTTTAGTTCCTGTCTCTTTAAGGCCCCCACACCAGTAAAGCCCACACTGCTCTGATTGGCCAGTTGACCCACTGTACTGTGATTGTTCCACTGCTTCCAGCTCGTGTAGTAGATGTAATCAAATATTCAGTCCCTTTGCTATGACAAATTTAGCTTGGACCTATTTCTCTCAATCATTTTTTGATGCTTTACATCTGACTGCTTATGGTCCAACTGCGATTGAGGGGATGGATTTGGAAAGGCACATATATGCCAAAGTCTCAGAGCTGACAGCCAAGCAAACAAAGGGGAGGGGCTTTGGCAAAAGTGGTGACCAAGACCCCTTTGGTCACTGTGAGGGAGCTCGGGGGATCCTGTGTGGAGATGGGAGAACCTTACTGGAGGAAAACCATCACTGCAACATTCCATCAATTTTAGCTTCATGGCAGAATTGCCAGACAGAAACCTCTCCTCCGAGAAAGACAGTTTGCAGAAAAGCTCCTAATTGACTCTCCGACTGTGAGAAACAAGATTCTCTGGCCTGAAAACAAAGATTGAACTGTTTGGCCTCAATTCTAAGCGTCATGTCTGGAGGAAACCAGGCACCACTCATCCTCTGCCTAATACCCTCCCAGCGGTGACGCATGCTGGTGGCAGCATCATCCTGTGGGGGTGTTTTTCACCAGCAGGGACAGGGAGACTGGCCAGAATTGAGGACCGAAGCTGAACAGAGCAAAGTAGAGAGATGGCCTTAATCAAAACCAGTCTGGATCTCAGACTGGGCTGATGGTTTGACATGAAACGGGACAATGAGCCGAAGCACAGAGCTAAGATAACACAGGAGTGGCATCTCTGTGGATGACACAGAGCGGTCAGGCCAGAGTTCTGAACATCTCTGGAGAGATCTGAAAATGTCTACGGAAAGTCACCATCCATCCTGACAGAGCTTGAGAGGATCTGAGGGAGGAGCAACAGAAAATCCACAGATCCAGGTGTGAAAAGCTTCATGCATCATACCCAATAATACTCCAGGCTGCAATCGCCAAATGTGCTTCAAATATAAGTACTCAGTAAATGGTCTGAATATTTATATTTATGTAATATTCAAATAAATTATAAAAAAAAATCTGGGGCATTGAGTATAGGAGGGAAATATGAATTCACATAATTTTTTACAGTGAACATAATGTTCTGATATTATTTGTTATTTGTTCCTATAAAGAAACAAATACAAACAAATGTTCCTGGATCTTAAACCCAATATTGAAGAAGTTCCTTGGAGCGATCACCCCAGTCAATACATTATCGATCGACATTAAGCAGATTCATGTTTGTTTTATTGAATGTTTGTAAAACACTGAGTTTACCAGAGTTGGGCACGATGAGGTGTCCCCCCTGGAAGTTGAAGGAGCCGTGAGCCGTGCAGGACGGGTCTCGTGTTCGGGCTAAGGTCTGGTTGCGCAGGTTCATGGTGTCACTGTGGTCCAACAGAGACTGAGTGACCTGTGAAGGAAAACACAACAGTGGGAGTGACTATATGAAAAAAAGAAAATTAGAAATGATACATGCTGAAACTAACAAATGTTGCTATCAGCAGAGACTAGACCGACGGGAAGTCCTAATTAAAAACTCACTGAAGAATCAATGACTTGGCCTCGCTTGAACGAGAGTGTTATAAAGGAACAGATTGGCATTCAGCACAAAAATCTGTTTGTTAACCTCAATTAAATCGTAGCTCTTTGTACCTCATAAGATTCATTTAATGGATGAATGATGCTTGCGGCAAACAATAACAAAAAAACCTTGAATTCTTACAAAATGTTAAAGTGTATCCCAATTGAGAGAAAGTCGTTCTACTGTCAGAGCTTAGTGAGAATGCTCTCTGTTTATTTTGTAGCGCTGTGGTTATGAATGTTGGATGTTACTTTAGACTACTTTTATTTTACTCTAATGCCTTTAATGTGTGCAAACATTGATTATAGTAACTGTACCCTAGAGTGTGTTCCCTCATGCAGAAAGCTGCACCTCTTAAAAATAATCTATGCATTATTGTATACATAGTGTGCAGAAATTCGATGTGGAACGGTTAGAAGGATGGACTTCCTCTGACAGAGCTGAAGTGAAGCACAGTCAAGATGTATTCTGAACTAACCAAAAGTTCAAGGAGGTCCAGAGAAGTTTCAGTGTGAAGGAGCGACCTCCGGTTGAACAGGTCATTCTAGTTTTATTTTCACCAGGCTGAACGAGAGCAAGCATTGAAAGGAGAATATTAAATGCTCCCTTTTCTATTTGAATTTCACCGCATTCATCATAGCGCCATGTTTTCTCGGTAACCATTAACTCAAATGCTGCGGGGGGAAGAGGTGCATCTGCCTGGGAGCGCTGCCATAGGGCTGAGCTGGCAGTCTGTGAGAGGAGGGTGGATTTACAATAGACCTATGAAAGCACCCTAGGGTAGGTGGTAAAATATTTCCTACTTTACATTTCTTCCATGAAAATGTCCAATGTGAGATGTAAAATAAGGTTTTAACATTCAGCACATTCCTCCGACCTCACTCAAAACCTGGCGAGAATTTGCTTCGACAAAATAACTGCAAAAAAACAAATCCTCAATTGGTGACGCAAGGTCAGTCCTCCGTTACGGCAGCGGTTCAAAAGGGCGACACGCGGTTAAAAGTAATAATAGATCAAATCATCAAAGGTGCCACTGATCCACCGAGCTCAAATGGAGTGAGTTCAGCTGTGGTTCTGCCCCAGGACAGGAGCTGGGATGATACACAGCCGTTTCATCTGTATTGGTGGCAACAGGCTCCGGTATGCACACCATTCAGTAGAGAGAGCGGGAGGGAACTAGGGCACTGAGCTGCATGTTTACTAAATGTGTTTGGTTTTATATTTATGTGACAGCTAATACATAACTACAGTTGTACTACTTCTTATTTTGATCCTGTACCCCCTTTGAAAAAAAAGCTCACCCGAGTACCCCCTAAACAGCGCAAAGCATCTTTGGTTGAAAAAAAGATCTAAAACACAGTGCTGTGCCGTTAGTGTCTGATTTATTAAACTTTGTAACCAGAAACTTTCAAATTACAACTTCATCAAAGTGCATAACATTTCTCCTCTGTAGTGGTCTCTCTTGAACAATTTGGAAATAAAAAGATATCAAAATAACCAAAGAAAGAAATAATTATCTCAATTATAAATAGAGATTTTTTCCAGATAAAAATAATTATCAACTTAAAGTGCCTTCTTTCGGGATCATAACAAAGATATGTTCTCAAACTGAACTCATGAACTTAATTATAAATACTTCTTCACAAAAAAATCATTATCTCAATTATAAATAAAGATTTGTGCATATAAAAATAATTTACAACTTAAAGTGCCCTCTTTGCTTTTGCATTTACATTTCAGTGAGAAACGTGTGCTTGTGCTTCACTGAGGATCTTTGTCAGTCTTGGTGGCAGGGAAGCAACTGCTGTGATCAAGCTCTTCTCCAGGCACAGTCTGTTTCTTTGCTTTGTTTTGATAACAGTTATTGCAGAGAAGGAGGCCTCACATAAATATGTTGAGGCAAAGGGTAGTAGCTGCTCCAAAGCTTTCTGTCCAAGGTCAGGGTGCTCCTGCTTCACACACACACAAAACTGTGCAAGTGTGGATGTGGCAAACTTCATCAGGTCACTGTCAGATGACACTTCCAGGAGTTTTTGCTGATAATTGACCGGTAGCTTGCTTCCGTTTGCTTCGGACAAGAGAAATGGGTTTCTCACCCAATCCAGCTGTGCAGATTTCTCCTCCATGTCAGGGCCACTTTCATTCCCACTCCTCACCCCAGATGCCTGTCCGTGCTCTTACTTTGGTGAGTAGGTTTCGACCTTCAGTCAGATGACTGTAACTGACCCGATAGTCGTAGCTTAAATGGCCAGAATCCGTCCCAGCAAGTTCAAGAGTAATGCTGAGCTGTAGATTGGCTGAAGCAAGTGAGAAGTTACTAAAAGCAGCTATTATCTGCAATATTCAGTGTGTAATTTTTTTTAAATATTGACAATGAAATTGAACGGCAGCGCTTCTGGTTCAGGAAGCCGGGGATCATGGGTGAGTGTACATAGTCAGAGCTCCACTCAACACATTGATAGACATTGTTTTTTGTCTACATGGAAAAACAATCGCTCAGACACGGAGAACAACAATCATAACGTGTGGCTGCAGAGGGCACTGTTGCTGAAGTTGTATGGTGTTGCTTTGAATAATTTCATATATGTGCTTGAATATGGTCCCAGGATTTCTCCTCCTCAACAGCACAGAGAGAAAGATGGGGCTGTATGTCAGAAGGTGAGTTTGGGGTTAGCTCTACCTGCCAGCGCTCCCAAACTACACTGTGTTTACTGCTTTCATGTCTGTCTCTTTCTCCTCAGCCCCTCAACCTGTTCCTGCTGATGAATCACCAAAAACTAATAACAATATTCTCAACTTAAATTAATTGAGAGTGTAGAGTAGTGTTCAAGTCAGGGCCAGGCAGGGATGGCTCCATTCAGGCCCATTTTAAATACGCTCCAGTACCTACAGTACCTGCCAGGTGACCTCACTTCACTCATGATGTAACGTGACAAACTAAAGCTGTCTGTAGGGTTCTAACTATTGCTACTGTAAAAAAACAATATGCGGTTATCAAGATAAAATTGTGTGGATTTCTGTACTTCATCTTGACAGTATAGGGATGCCTGTAATATATTTGTAAAAAGTTTGTTTGCTCCATGAGTGAGAAACTCACTGAAAGATGGTGACATGATGACAAATTTCAAAACATCGGAAACAATTCTGTCACTGATATAAAATTCTGAAATGTTTCACTTGGGATCTACCGACCGAGATATGAAAATGTTGTCATTGATTATCGTGAACATTGGGAATCAATTTATCCAGTATCTGTTGACAGTAACACATTTTGATTGACTGTGGACTCTGTGTTTATTTTTATATTTTTTATTCTTCACATCCTCAAGGTCAGACATGAGTCAATGGGCAACATCCACATTGCTACAAGGTAACAGGCCTTTAAAAAATTTGAGAACTTTCTTCATAATCTTCTTTGGGCGAACTCGTCTTCTCCTAGGGGCCGATGGCATGTCGGGACTGGAGACACACTCACCGGGAAAGTTCTTCATGATCTTCCTTCGGGGGCTAATTTCAGCATCACCTTTGGTTTGTTTTTTAGTGCAAGAGATTTTCTCTCCACGACCACCTCTTGCCCTTTCAGGTGATGCCTCAGCCTTACGTGTGTTTGGAGATGAGTCGTTACCTTCTTTCACTCCTACTACACAAGTTTTCTTGACCTTTGAGTTGCATCCTGCCGATGGGCGAACTCGTCCTCTCCTAGGGGCCGATGGCATGTCGGGATTGGAGACACACTCACTAGGAAACTTCTTTATAATCTTCTTTTGGGGGCTAATTTCAGCATCACCTTTGGCTCGTTTTTTAGTGCAAGAGATTTTCTCAGCACGACCACCTCTTGCCCTTTCAGGTGATGCCTCAGCCTTACTTGTGTTGGGAGATGAGTCGTATCTCTCTTTCACCCCTACTACACAAGTTTTATTGACCTTTGAGTTGCATCCTGCCGATGGGCGAACTCGTTCTCTCCTAGGGGCCGATGGCATGTCAGGATTGGAGACACACTCACTAGGAAAGTGCATCATGGTCATGAATGGATGTTGCAGAGCTTCGCTGGGGTTGATTCTTTTTTTTGCATCGAGATGCAACATCTGCTTCAGGAGGCTTAAAAAGGCCTGCGTGTCCTCATTTTCAGCCGCACCTGGGCGAGTCACCACAATGTCATCTAGACTGGCAAACTGCGCGGGCTTCTGAATCGTAGAGGATGCTGGGCTCCCCTTGCTGCTCTGCGAGGACTTTGTGTTTTTCCTTCCTGGTACTGCACACTCCTTGCAGCAGCAATGTTCCTTCAGGCTCCACAATTCTTTTTTGATATATTTTGTCTTTGTAAAAAACACATTGGTGTACCTTCCAGAATTCAGCAGGTTGTCATTGGGCTGACCATTTATCTTGACCAAGTTCTTCATGGCCTGATATTTGCAAGTCCCTAGTTTATACAGACATGTGCCGAGGTACAGGTAGGCCAAAATGCAACCAAGAGACCACATATCCATGGCCTCATTCAGAGGAAGTCCCAGCATGACTTCAGGGGCCCTGAAACCAATAATCTGGCAATTACGTCCAGTTTCCAATTCGGAGACCCGAGTAGCCAGGCCAAAATCAATCAGCTTCACCTTTGAGGGCTGTCGCTGTTGATCCACCAACATTATGTTGTTTGGCTTGATGTCAGCATGTACCAGATTGAGGCTCTTCAGGGCAGTCAGAGACACCAACAGCTGCTTTGTGATGGCTTGAATCTCAGACAGAGGCCGCCCCTTGCCCCCGGACATTCCAATCCATTCAAACAAAGTCTTATCCAGCTTTTCAAATTCCAGAAGAATTTTGTCACAGTGTGTGTGATGCCCGTTGAACTTGACGAAGTTGTTCTTGTCTTGACCGATCTCCCGGAGTGCTTCCAGAATATCCAGTTCCTTTTGGCCATTTGCTTTCGAGACAATCTTCAGAGCCACAATCTCCTTAGTGTCCATTTTGAAGCACTGATGCACTACTCCAAAACTCCCAGAGCCCAGTGTGTCCAGTATGTAGAAAGCATTGGTTAATGCTGGCATACGAAGAAGTTTGATGTCATCTGGTCTTTTCTTGTTGTTTAAATCCATTATTTGTTTAGCCATTTTAGAGAGTGTATTGGCGGGTTCCAACCAACATCAAATAGTATTAATGGAATATACTGCATACTAAGCTAAGAGGTGGCCACTACCTGCCCAATCAGTCAAAGGCTTTTTTAAGTTGCAAAGACTTTTCTTTGATATAAGTGATTACATTAGGACATTATAAAGAATAAACCCTTTATAAATGTCAATTGTTGTTTTTTAAAGATCAGAGGTTCAAGACTTGTCTATGATCTAAAGCAGTGGTTCTCAACCTTTTTTTCAGTGATGTAGTAGTGGAAACTCAATATAAATATTTCCTTGCTAACGCAAAATACTTTACAGAAGAGAAATGTCCTGGCATCAGTGATGGGTTAAGTTACAATAGCTGCAAATACCTTCGGGGACAGTTTGGACGTGAAGTCTCCTCCGAGGTCGTCCTGCGGTGTGACCAGACCAGACGAGTTGTAGACTTTGATTTTCAAGTTGGGAAGCGGGTCCAAGAGCGGCGAGTTGGTCATCGGGATTTTATCTGAAACATCGTGGAGGGCGTAGACAGGACCGCGATACATGGCGGCGGCATTTGTCAAGTCGGGAGGAACTGTCAGTAGATCAGCTAAGGGATAAAAAGGCAGAGGAAGAGAGGGGGAGGTTACTGAATGGAGGAGAGACATGGTTTTTATATGAATGCACAACTGTACAACTAGGGCAAATGAAAAATAAGCTAAATAATTTACATCCTCAATAGTATGAAATGCATGGCTGCACTATGGGATGTGGGGAGCTTGTAGTGAGATCACAGCGAGCAGCAATAAGGCGAGACGAGGGCAGACCAGGCTGCTGATAAGGTTCCCAGTGTCTGCAATGATACATTGCAGTACACAGGGGCATGACCTGGATCAAGGACTGGTCCTGGATCCTGCACACAGAGCTGGGAGGAGGAAAGAGAGAAAGCAGGGGAGGAGAGCGACGGCAGGAAACAGACAGAGGGAAAGTGTGTGCAGATTGTGAAGGAAATTCATAAACACCATCCTAAAGAGAATTCAACTTGGACGGGTTTAATAGTTCATGTTAAATGATTCAATGTGTCCATTATCACGACAGATTTCAATTTTGATCTATTTATTATAACTGCATCGCCCTATGCCGGTCTTCAAACTGATTCTTTTGTTGTCATAACTTCATCCAAAGTTGTCACAGGTTGATCTCCTAAGTGTTTATTTTTAACTATGGTTAAAAAATGTAGTTTATTTAGAATATAATACAAACAACAATATGGACCATTGAAGGGACAGGGTTTATGACTTAAACTGTAGCCAGTTTCAGAAGTCACCTCACTTCAAACAAAGCAATGAATTGGTCCATGTTCATTAATATATAATATTGACGCTTTGAATCGAACCATCAGGGGAAACAAAATAACAAATTTTAATTTCTTGGTCAGATGTGAACTGAGCCGACTGTGTGGATTCTACATGTTTTGGGACGGTGTGGCCTAGGGGGTAGAGTGGGCGTTCTCCAACATGAAGGTTGCCGGTTCAATCCCCACCCTTCCCCATCTGTATGACGAAGTGTCCTTGGCAAGATACTGAACCCCTAAAAAATGGCCCCTCATAAATGTTGAGTGTACAAAAAATAAAATAATGTAAGTCGCTTTGGACAAAAGTGTCAGCTAAATGACAAGTATTGTAAATGTTTTACTCTGCTCTCTCTCACTCTCTCTCTCTCTCTCTCTCTCACTCTCTCCTGACTTGTCACAACCGATGTTTGCTAGCGGTGCCATCTTGACACGTTGCATGTTAACTCAGTAGCCCACTTGAATATGCAATGTAAAACACGGGGACTAAAAACGCACTCACACATGCAAAACTGTATCTCACATGTACACCGCTCTATATTTGCTCTCACACATGCTCCACAGACATGTTACATGGGGATTGCATGATGTCGTTGGGGAAGAACTGGCAAGTGTTTCCGAGACTCCCTTCTGTGCTCATCACGGAAAGGTTAGTGTACGCCAGGGGGCAGGAACACGGTGGTGGCTAATCAGTAAAGTATTATAATCCATGGTCTTACAGTATTCAGGTACTGTTTTCAGTATGTTCATTTCAGTGGCAGTTTCCTTCTATGAGCATTTACTCTATTTCTACTGACACTACCAACTAAACACTGGTGTAGCTTTAATGAGTTCTCCCTTAGAATAAACATTAATCTTCTACAAAAAGAATATTCTAATTAACAGACCCACATGTTTTTTCTTTTATAATCAAAGAGCTCAAAACTCCTTGAAATGAAATTATTGGAAATATTATATTAACAATGAATAGACTTTAGTTTGTGTGTTTCTGCCAGAATGTTGGCCCTTATTTCCTTTTAGGTAATTGGAAAGTGCGGCTGATTGTCATAATAATGTTTTCGCTGTCATTAAGAGGCAGTAAATAGCACTTTGGGATTTTCTTTGCTAAAGTCAATAAAGTGAATGTGCTCCGAGAGACTCCATAACAGCCATCTCGCTAAAGCTCTCTTTTTCTAACAGTTTGACACAACTCACCTACGGGGCTGAAAACCAACAAAGGAAACAACTCGGCTCCATCCGAACGTCCAACATATCCACGATTTAATTGGCTCTGGGATCCCGGGAAGGCCAGTTCTGTGTTGTTGTTTTTTTCTTCACAGCATGCAGCTCTTATTTTATTTATTTATTTACGTTTGGTCGCCTGAAATCCTGTTGTTCCCTGCAAGAGCCCATCCATTCTAATTTGAAAATCTCTCATTATCACCCCCCCACCACCACCACAACCACCTCTCAGCCCACCTCCACCACACCACCACACATACACACACAGAGTTTCACAGACACACTCACACACACACACACACACACACACACATCTGTCACATATCACTCTCTCGCTCTCCATCACAGGCTGTTTACCCTTAAAGCCAGCGGGTATTTCTGCCAAATCATCCCTGCTGAAATTTAATTAACAACTAATGAAAAGCCGGGGAGAGTGTGTGCGCGTGTGAGAGAGAGAGAGAGAGAGAGAGAGAGAGAGAGAGAGAGAGAGAGAGAGAGAGAGAGAGAGAGAGAGAGAGAGAGGCAGAGATTACAGGGACATAATTCTTCATTAATAGTAATCGGAGATGGTCCCTCAATGCAGAGTGACAAGCATCCTAATGCTTTACTGATAAAATCTACCCACATACAATGACATTCATCCTTGTATACACACAATCACACAGTCACACACCCACAGATACACAATTACTTATGCTACCAATTTGCATTGTATTCTCTCTGACCTCTCTCTATTTTTAACTCTGTACCATGATTTGAATTACAATCGTCTTCCCTGAACTGACCACAGAAACACACACACACCCTGAATTATTAAGTATCCCATTAAAGATGCTTCAAGGCTTGCAGAGGTGTAGTTTGTAGATCCCACCACATTAGCAAAACATGGAACCTTGAGCTAAAATGAAAATAAAATGATATTTTAAAGTCGGCCAAATGCAAACTATCACGCATCTGTATGATCTTTTTTATTACAAGGCATCTAATAATAATATCTCATCCTTATCTGTGGGAGTTAATGAATGTATCTCAGCTTTGTGAATGTGCCTCACTCCTACAGGGGTGTATTTGGGAATGTTTGCCAGGTTCATTACATTTTTTTTTTTTTGTTTCAGCTATTTTACGCAAATGAATATCCTTATAGGGAAATTGATTGTGGCATGATCGTGGACTGTCACCTGTTGCAATTCCCCGCCCATACCTGAAATTTCCAGTAAGCTATCAAATGCACCCGCCCGGTTGTGCAGGTGTGTGCGTCCTCATGCTTCTTCTTCTTGTCTCATCCATTTCCAGGACAGAGAGGCAGAAATGACGTGGCAGACGGCCGAGAGTGAAACATGGATCCACTTACACAGCAAGACAAACAGGGAGGAAGTTGCTGTGGGAGTCAGTGTGACGGGGAGAAAATGGAGACATGGCGAGGGAAAGACCGAGACACGCAGACGGCGATGAAGAGAGAAGGTTGCCGATAAACAGGAAATGTGATTAACCTGAATGTGCAGATGGGAAGGTAAGGGAAAGAGAGAGTGAGGAAGAGAAGGAGAGTGACAGAGAGAGAGTTCCTGATGGAGGAGAGTGGTGTTTGGTGGAGACAGACATTAATCCAGAGCAGCAAGGACTGACAGCCGGAGGCCAGGGAAGAAACAGAAAAGTACTAGAGTCGGTGTCAACTGTAAACGAACCAAAATGGCTTTGGACAGAATCAATTGAAATGTGACAGTGGGCTCAAGGCTTGTGACACAGGGTTTTGTGAAGTAACCACGTCTTTACCCGACGTCTGAAAGGCAAACAAATATAAAGAATAATGTCCATTCACATATACAGTAAAGTATATATTTCAGTAATTGTCTCCCTCAAAGCGGACAGAGAACAGGTAAATCTATAGAGTCACAATTGATCTATGCATCTGTCATCTAGCCATCAGGGATTAGAAACTTTACAAATAGGTTTGAGTACCACACTTTTGTGCTAACTACTCTGCAGCATCAGAGAGAGTTTCCCAGACGCAGTTTTTCAGGAGCAGCATGGAACATAGGTTGTTCAGCACCAATGGAAGCTTCGTGGAAGGCAGTGGACAGTGCTCCATTTCTAAAAATGCTTTAGGCCTCCGAGGGGAGAAAGTGTGTTATGTGGCTTTATGTGAGTGTTTGAAAACGGTCGCATTGTCTGCAGAGCGTGAAGAAAGGAAATCGATACAGAAAGAAGACGCAAGACAAGTTCACCTTTAGCTCGATGCACGATCAGGGGACACGAGGACGGGGGAGTAACACACAGGTCTTTTCTGTTTTAGCTGCTAACAGCTTTTCAATAATGTAAACTGAAGCTTCCCTGTACTCGTGTAAAACAACATTATATACTGTTGCTGTATGTGTCACGTGTCCACCTTTTGAGCACAATAATACATTGAATCTTCACCCAGCCAGCATATATCATAATGTAAATTATATAATGCCAAAAGTTAGGAGAAACATATCAAGTTGTGGAGTTCTGGATTTGTTCCTGCAGTGAGTATCTCTGTGGATAATCAGGCTGAAGTATTTGAGGTCGTGAAAGACAAACATCTATTCCACTGCCATGTTCCATGATAAAAAGCCGCATTCAAATGAGGAAGCGTGCAATCAGGAAGCCTCTGCATGCTCTTTATTTTCTTTACTGCAACTGGGAGAACTTTCTGTAATATTTATTAACAGCAGGGCACCGCAGTGGTGCAATGATTTCTTGTCCCTTCACAACAAGAGGGTTCTAGGTTTGAACCCGTTGGCCGGCCGGGACTTTTCTGCTCAGAGTTGTTGCAGGTCCTGCATATTCATTGGAGACTTTTCCCATTTATGTAAAGCATAACTAGTTGTTGTCCAGGGCGTTTCCTGCCTCTCACCCAATGTCAGTGGGAGGGCTGACATTGGGTGAGAGGCAGCGAATCTCGAAGGATAATGAAGGATGATGAATATTCAAAGCCAGAAGATCCTTCAGCGTTTATTTTTTTTACACCCTGACACAGTGATGTGGACGTGTACTCCAGGAAACCTTGATGTCACTCGGGTGTGACAGGTGACGACAGGCTTTAAACTTACTGCTGTTTGATGTTAGGTTAGTCTTACATTTAAATATCAGTGTTACTACTGTGATGTTTAACGCCTCCCCCCTGGATCAAATGTTACTTGATCATTTCTTACCTGATCTGGCTGTTTTGATGTTGACGGACTGGAAGCCCCCGTTGAGAGCCGAGGTGTCGATGATGACCGAGTCGAAGTCCCGGTGGGTCTTGCGGTAGACAAAGAGCGCCACGATGACAGAGATGACCAGGCACATGATCACGGCGATGACGATGCCCACGTACAGGGCCACGTCATCTGTGCTCGGAGCAGCTGGAAGGGAAGCAAAGAAGAACAAAGGCACAGTGTCAGATCAAAGATTAAGAGGAAATGTATGTTAGAGAGCAGGGCAACGGTTTCAAACGCAGCTATGTCTGTGTCATGCTCAACATGTGCTCGGCAATTTCACTTTTACCTCAGATCACCTACAACACTCAAGGACAATGTGTAATTCCAAATGAAACAAGCCCTCCAGCTTATGGAAAATTATCATTTGTCTAGACAGAGATAGAGCGAGGGAGGAACACCTTACGTAAAAAAAGACACATGGGGCTCCCGACTCTAAAATTCAATATGGCTGTTAATTATTTTACAAGTGTCCTAACTTTCTTCTTCAGCCCAGCCGAGGTTTTAATAGTGTGGAATCGTCGTTCACAAATCCTTTTTATATAAGAGAGGAAATGATTGGGACAATTTCAAATAATGTGTGATGAGGATGGTAAAAAGTTATGAGCTACACTTCGGGATGAAGGGGAGGAGAAATGAGGAAAGGATGAGAGGCAACAACTTCAGAGCACAGCGGAGGAAAGATAAGGAGGTAATAGGAGGGAAAGCCGACATGTGGAGAGGAATATAGAAAAGAAAAGCACATGAGGAGTGAATAGAAAAGGATAGGGAGAAAAGGAGGAAATAGAGGGATTAGATGGGAGGAGAGGTGATAGGTAAGGGTAGAGAAAGATGAAGAGAATAAAAGAGGCATATTAAAAGAGAATAAGGAAGCAGGGAAGATGAGAGGAAACAAGCAGGGCACAGAAAAACAGAGTAAGGAGAGGAGAGGAGGAAAGAAATGTGAGAAAGGTGATAACAGCGGAGGAGAGGAAAATGGAGCGAAAGAGGCAAAATTGCACTTGAACTTCCAAGTAACAAAACAAACAAGCCTACATGTTTAAACAGAAAGCGCCCGTGAAACTTTTGGAGTAGTCCCACACTTTAAACGCCCCTCGTACAATCATGTCCTCCGTCGCTGGTAGGAGGGGATTTGTCGATGCATCTTTTAAGGAGATGACAGAAAAGTGGAGGGATGCTCCTTTTTAATCTGCCCTTAAAGTTGAGAGGCAGATAACAGGCTTTCAGCTCTAAACAGCCTGAGTCATTTGCTGGAGGATTTTCTGTTGTCGTGCCGCAACACGTTCGGAAAGCATGAACTTGATTATGCACGGGCGAAGCCTTTGAAGGGGCCGCACAGACACCCGTGCCTCGTGGCTGAGCCCGGTGCACAGAGGGAGAGGTCACTGGTGGTGGTAGTTACTCATTTACCACTTGAGGGAGCTATGATCCACTTCTGGTGTCTCTCTGGGGAGCCCGAGCTTGAGAGGGCAAAGCTTCTCAGTCAAGGACCAGAAAAATGTTTCGAACCGTTATGACTCACTGTTTACATCAAATGACCACCATTTGAAGGATGTCTGTATAGTATGTGCACTATAACCACAAAAATAAGATGTTTTATTAAAGTGTAACATTCATTTGATCTGAAGAGCCTCTCCCTGGAAACTAAAACAAAGGACATTCTGAGATACGGTGTACAGAGGGTGGTCATTTTTCAAAATCTATATAAATATATGGTTGACTCTTTAAAAAAAAAAAAAATAGTACAAAATGTGATATTAAAACCAACGTTGATGCTTTATATCAAATAACAGTCAGTTATCATTTGTATTTTTGTTGACAATGACATAAATGATATCCTAACACCAAGTAAAAAGGGGCTGAAAGGATAAATTGATCGGTCAATTCTTTATTCACGAGTGTTTCCGTTATTTTTACAAACAGTGCCACACGTGAGGATTAAGAACAGTTCCCTCTATCTCTCGGCTCCAGCTGCTCATTACAGCCTGACACGCTCGCCTTGAGCCAATCACCTGTGAGCTGTCAAACTTTGAAATGTTCTCCCTCTCTTCTGTCAATCAGCTGTCAGTTTAGTTGCACGATCGATGAGTCACCCACGTCCACCCCTGTACCGCCTCGACTCATATCCTTCAGCCGTCCAATCAGGAGCCCGTCATCAGACATCCCAACTTCCTGCTCTATTCCTCATCGTTCCTCCTAATTCATAGCACTGCTTCCACTGCTTTTCCTCTGTTCCCAATAAGGTGAATTTTATTTACTTGTTTTCATTTGTTTGTTCATTGTGATGGGTCGGTCTCCCTTTTTATTTTGGCATAGACAAAACAAGTCAAAGGTTTGAAGCTCAAATTGCTCCAGGTTATAAGTTTAGTCACATTTAACAGAAACTTCCCCTGAGGTTAACACATTCAAAGCTCCAGAGTTTAACCCCTGCTGCCTTGGTCACGTGCGGTTCCAGATTGTCCTCTTGATGCTGTTAAAGAAAAGATTGGTGTTAAGACCCGAATGGGCCGAACTACACTGCTGCACAAAGTTGCCCCCGTTATCAAGGTCCTTGCACTTTCCCCTGGGGGAATAGAATTGGATAATCCTCTTAAGAGCCAACTCCCTGATCTTAATTATGATCATCAGCGTCTTCATCTATTAAGGGAATCTCTATCCTGGCTCTACTTTAACTTGAAGGTCTAACTTCAGAACGTGTGGGTTGCCAGTGCTGCCGTATAAAACAGAAGCTGGTATCCTACTTTCCCACTGAGTGCTTTGGGACACTTTGTGATCCGTTAACTAGGCTACGGCCCGCTGTGCTCTCCGATGTACTGTACCTGCTGCTGTATGGAACGTGATTTATACAAGTGGGCCTAAAAACCCTTTCTCCACTGTTTTATCAGTTTAAATCCCATCTCTCTCAGATCGTTCTCTTCCTCTGGAGCTCACACCTCTTTCTCTGACTCCCTCTGTCACCGTTTGTTTGATTTGGAGATGACAGACACAACATGTCCCATAAGAGCTTCGAGCTGCCTGAGTAACCTACATACAGCTGCTCCATTCCGAATGTTTTCTTTATGCTTAATTTATTGTTCCTTGTTTTTCTTTTTCTGTCCTAAATTCACCCTTTTGCCGATAGCTATGAAAAACACTCATAAAATGTTTCACTTAATATGATACATGATAACTCATCTGTTATTGAAATGTTACTGTGCTGTAATGCCTTGTTAGGATATTGTTTCCTGAACGCTCCTTTTTATAGCGACTTTTATGCAAAGTCACAGTGTTGCACACACATTCATCTGTTGCCAAATACAAGGTTCTGCTGCTGAGAAAGTAAAAATGTCTTTTCAATTATTAGTATTTTTGAAAAGTTTTTAAAGTGCAATATCTTTGCTGGGATGATTTATTATTCTCTCTTTTAATACTTTAATAACGTATTTTCTAGTCTAAGCGACCACTTAAGGTGCCTTTACATTACAGGAGATATTCACCCATTCATAATGTTTAACAGGATGTGAGCACTTAACACACAAACACAAACCGGTGTAGAGATGGTACAGGATTCAGGGGTTAAGTAACTTGCCCCAGGACACAGACACACAAGCCCGGGGGAGCAAGGAATCAAACCAACGACCTTCCAATTGGTGGATAGCCCGCCACCTCCTGAGGCAGAGATAATTTTGAATTCAAACACACATGCATGCACGCACACTCATCTTCTACTCTTCTTCATTTCATTGTGCTTCTAAAACAAGTAACCGCTGCAGCTCTGGTTGAAAGCTGCCTTTTCCCTAACGCTGTTGGTCTCGTACCGTCTGACAGCCTTGCATAAACGGTTGTCTTTCTCTGACAAGATGGAGGCTGAACAAGGGAGCTGAACGTGGGTGTGCACTTTTGACCAAAACGCAGATAAATGAATAATGTGTCAGGCCCTCTGTGTGTGTCTAAGTGTGGCTCAGGGCTGCGCTCTGTGAAGCCAGAATGTCAAAAAACTGCAATGTTAGAATGAGGAATGAGCACAGCCCGAGTACTGATAGGTACATTCCTACAGTATGTTCATTTATATAAGCCCTCATGAGACCACTGACACTTGACAGACATGCACACCGACACATCAGGAACTTTTACCCACAAGTCAAATGTCCATGTGCCTTTTTTCCTTCCTTACCTCTGTCTCACTCCTTTGTAGCTGACAAGCAGATTCATGTCTGAAGCACTCACCCGCAAGCCCGGCTAAATCGAGGTTAGATTAAAACTGCGTGCCTCACAGTGGACACGCCAGAAAGAAATTGCATAAGCGTTAAATCACCTGGGAAGAGCAAGAAAGACGCACGTTCCAACCTCCTGTCTGTGATGTTTCAGTACAATCTGACAACTCTCTATAGAACGCTCACTTCTAAAGGTCAGGACACACACTCACACAAACACACACAAACATCTGAGCAAATGCAGAACAAACAAACAATGTCTCCCAATAATTACCTCGACTGCGGTGGCCCACAACGCTCTAAATTGTCCTGCTGGTTTCGCAATCAACCGTCCATATGTTTTTAAACTCATGGTTTCCCAAAAAAAATGATTATTTGTGATGGCCCGCCACAATGTCAGCATTGACTGCCACATATTGATTTTCTTCAGTGACTCACTGATCTCCTGCTTGTCTCTCACTCCTCTCTCCATCTCACTCACAAACACATCGACGACGGACCCGTCCGTCATAATTCCACCGCATGGGTGGAGAACGAATCCATAAAGTTTTTACCGCCCCCGTCTATCTCTCTGGGTTCACAAAATCAGGTTTTGCACAACAGGTTTACCTTCCTGAAACAAGATGGAATATCGTGTTGTGCCCACAGTAAGTCTGATCAATGCCAAATGAGGCTCGGTGGCAAAGAAAAGAAATACTTTGCTAGTATTCACCATGCACCTGCCGAATTCAGTTGAGTGAGTGAGATAGTGTATAAAAGTGAATGTGTGTGTGGACTGACCGATGCTCCAGCTGACTATGTGTCTGTAATAATTGGCATTGCAATTGCAATTGTATCATTCATCCAGTACATCGCTGGGAATTTGGTTTCATATGGTCCAACTTTGTGTGTGTGTGTGTGTGTGTGTGTGTGTGTGTGTGAGTGTGTTTAGTGCATAAATCTCTAAGGCTGAGGAAGTTGCATAAATGATACACTGCCTATCACACACAAGGCTGATTACACACACACACACACAGGCCAGCAGAACAGAATCCCCGGTTCACCCTCAGTCAGCATGGATTGCCGGCTATTGATTGGCTGAGCTCTTTGTCATTCTCAGAGTCCGTCCAATCTGCCACGGAGAGGATTTAAAGAAGGACGGAAACAAGGATAACTCAGCTTAGCTCGTCTCTATCGTCCCTGTGATCTGCATCCAGAGCGGAGCTGAGGACAATCACTACTTGAACCTCATTCAACGGCCTTTTTGATCTTTTCTTGGCACACAAAGAGCCTCCATACTGCACTCCTGGCAAGACACGTGCTCTAAGTAACTGGCAGGGAAGAGCGGAAGAGGGAGACAGCACGGGGGGGAGAGAGAGAGAGAGAGAGAGAGAGAGAGAGAGAGAGAGAGAGAGAGAGAGAGAGAGAGAGAGGCAGAGAGAGAGGCAGAGATTACAGGGACATAATTCTTCATTAATAGTAATCGGAGATGGTCCCTAACCCTAACCCTAAGAGCCAAGCGTGATTTGTAAATGTATCCATGCTTATCGTCTAAAGTGAGGATGGAATAAAAAGACAAAAAATGTGATGGTTGTCGTTGCCAAGAAGTAAAGTTTGGAGTCAGCGCAGCCGGAAAGGAGCATTTCTACAACAACCCTGTATATAAAGTTATGAGAGCTCGTTCATAGTGTGAAACCCAAGTGTCACAGAGCAAGTGTAGCCGAACACAAGCTGTAACATACATAGAAGCTCTTTTATCCAACTGAAAGAGACACTGAGACTTCCTTCAGTGTGTATATGAATGAAAACAATACTTGCAGTCTCCCCGTCACACATGTCCATAGCTCAGGTCATAGAGGAGGCATAGATCCCATTGGAGATGGTAAGTTAAATTGATCAGTCTCACACAGGGAGCTGTGACTTCCAATGCAAAGGAACACACAGGCAACAAATGAGTCCAAATGAAAGATGGTTTATTTAGTATGATGCACTAACATGGGATAAATGATTCATGGTGGAAGAAATGAGCGATCTAAACTAAATGCAATGAGCTGATGTGACCGGTTGAGCGATGGTGGAAGATAATCACGCTTAAGGGGGAATGTTGTACGGGGATGATGTTAGCAGATGCTAAGACGTCTATGAAGAAAATTGAGGATTAAAAGTCATGTAATGACATTAACCCAGTCATTATTAGAAGGGTAGAAATAATTGGCCTATAGCCTACTTGGATTAGTGCTGATGAGCTGTAGAGATTTCTTTGGCGGGGACCCAAAGCATTAGCTGACGGCCCGGTAACCTCACGTCAAATCGAGGTGGCTTCTCCCTGAAGAGGAGCTGGTTGCCAGACGAAGGGGGTTCTGCCAGAGGGCCCAGCTGTTTCAGGGTTTAAGGCCTGCCAGCACGGTCTTCATTTGGCAATTGGGATGTTTTGTTTGGATGGTCTGAAGGAGGCATGCAGCCGGGTGGGTCGCAGCACTGACTCACTCTGATTCATGTACTTAGCAAAAGGAGCAGGAAGGACCATAAAAGCTAAGCAACAAAAAAATAATATGTAAAACTCATCTTTGGACTGTGCCAATTTGAATCTAGGTAGCTTCTGATTTGGTTTGTAGAAAGAGTAAAACATTAACATGCAAGAAAAGTTATGTGAAATAAAAAAATCTGAGAAAGACTAAAGGTCTTCTCTCAGTGGCTCAGCTAGAGAAAATATTACTACATCTACTGAATTGTTAAATCTGGAGTTTACTTGCAAAATGTGACAAAAAAACTGACTTCCACCATGAGCATCTAAGATAATACAGAGATAATATGCAATGACTCAATGGATATGGTTAATAGACTTAAACAAGATAATCCACTTTTTCTATCACTAGCATTACATGCATAGGAAATGATATGTGTATAGTGATTATATGAAACATGCTTAATTCTGAATTGCCACAAGGTGGCAGTATAGTTTGATTACATGGTAGATGTTGACTCGGACCTCACATTCATTCTTCAACTTTCAGGCCTAAAAACATGAGCACTGCATCAAATTACTCATATTTATACTGGAGGGATAATAACCACTAGGTTACAGTCTAGTTGAACATTTTCCCAACATATTTAAGACACATGTTAGAAAGGTTTTTAAAGGCTGCAGTGTGGTGTAATGAAGGACAGGTTGCCTATGGCCCTGTTTAGACCTGGTATTCACATTTGTCTCAGTTGTTCCGATCAGACGCAGACAGTTTTAAATTCATGAGCTCACATGTGGAATCAGAATGTGTCTCCACATGCTTCTCGATTTACCGCTTGTGATCGGATCTCACTTCCCCCGCTTTACATGCAAATACAAACCTAAGTAAATTCTGTGTGCGGCGACCAAATGATGTTTTAGCCAGTCTGATTATACAGATGGATCCGTTGTTAATGTGTTTGTGTGTGGGTGCGAGAGAGAGAGAGACTGAGCGGAGCTAGGAGGGACTGAGAGAATCAATGCTCTATTGTGAGATAAGATTTGACTAATTTGACCAAAAAAACAAATAGACAATCAATCTGTGACGATCAGTGATGATGTTGTGGCTGCGGCCAGAAATGAGTCAATGTATGGGAAACACTGAGGAGAGTAAAAATATGTTCTGTGTGAGTCTCTCAATGGGACAGAGCTTGTGTTGACATTGCTTAAAGACACTGGATCTCAGTGCGTCTTGGGTGCATCCACACCTGCACCTGTGTGTGTGTGTGTGTGTGTGTGTGTGTGTGTGTGTGTGTGTGTAGAGACGGGTGTTAATACCAGGTTTGAACAGGGCTGTGATCTGTCATTTGGAAACCCCCCGAGGAGCGAGGGAAAGGGAGAGACGGAGGAATGTGGTGTTTTTGTGCGAGCGTCTTTGAAAGTCCAAGGTTGGAGGAATGACTCACACCTTAATGATCATCCTTTCATGTCATCTTCTCTGAGGGAGGCAGCAGTCAAATATTAACCAGTCCTTCTTGTTGCAGGATTTGTTTGCCTGTTTGCCTTCTTTCCAGTTTTAATCCACCATCTACTGTAAATCTCTTTTACATCATACAAGTCGGTTCTTTCCTGTGAGCGGGTTGCTATTTTCTCTGTTCCACATGGGTCAGATGGTTTTATTGGAGGATGTCAGGTCCATAAAGAAGCTGAACGTTGTCCCTATGAACTCTTTGAGGGCTCTGAGGCCAGGAATGTCCGCTACATCTGTAACTGACACAAACAGCTAGGTCATATTCTTAAAGAAGATACAGAGGCAAACACATCAGGGCATGAACATAAAAGCATGCATTGCTTTTTGTATGTAAAGGCAGCATTAATGACACAGAGAGCAACCACTGCCATATTTTGTATTTAATTATATTTATTTCCAACTATTTTCTGTTCAAAATAACAGAAACAAATAATTTAGAATATCTACAATTGTATCTAATGTTTTCTGTATTTGATTCCTACATGAAGAGGTCTCATTTGTGGACTTCACTCTTGGCAAACAACTTAAAATATTTTTTTCAGACTTTGTAGATATAAGGTTTTCAGGCTTCATGTGTGAGATTCTCTAACAGTTCTTCAACCATAGCACCAACAAGTGGACATTGATTACAGTGTGACTATACTGAATGGCAGATACATTATTTTGACATCTAGATAGGTGTGAATGAACCTAGTTGTGGTCAAGTAAACAGTACAAAGACAATTATCAATGCCCTCTCATGTCAAAATCCAAAAAGCATCTCTCTGAGAAAGTGGGAATGGTCTTCTTGCTTTGGGAGATTATATTCCTAGACAGAGAATGTGGGACAGGATCCATGTTTTTAGAAATCTCAGCCGATCTGCATAATAACTCAGCCTCTCTCTGTTGATACCATATCAACTCCCAGCAGATGGAGCGTGGTCACGCTTGTGCAACAGAGCATTTACATCTTCTGTTGCTCCTTTAACTGAGAGCCGAGGATGCAGAATATGATTTTGCTAACAAAGCTACAACATCCGACAAGCTGTGCAGGTGGTCAGTGCTGAGTTTGTTATCTAGCCTTGACATACTCCGATACACAAACGGACATGGACAGGACACAAGCCACAGCTCTGTTTATATTAGGTGTTTGCACGCGTCCCTTGTAGAACATTATGTCACACACATACTAGCAGCTATATGGAATTGTATAATATATGCATGAGTCTTAATTTAATTCAGGGACAATATGCAGAAGCCAATAACAAGGGTGAATCAGGTAAAATGTCACTATCCATCTAAGTATGCCGTCATTGTTAACACTCAGTCTAATAAATAAATAAATGGCAGTTATGACTGTATAGTCGCACTTATTAGCAAGTCTCAAAGCCACTCGTGCAACCTCCCAGTGCTCATGTTACCCACTGTATTTCTTGAATATTAAAAAGCAGAGTGACATCTGCTAAATGAGCTCCAACTGCTTCCATCTCCTCTCGAGTTCCCTCTATATCTGTTTCTGTCTGGGACCAGTCATCTCTCAAAAACACCCGGGAAGACAAAGTCTGCTTCAGCGGACCCTCAACTGGCATCATTAGAACCCGTCACAGATGCTAGTGGACTGTTCTGACGATGAAACGAAAGCTCCTGGCACGAGCAGGGAAGAAAGCCCAGTAATAAGGAATGGCAGAGGTCCTCTTGTCTCTGTCTCCCTCCCAGTTTATAGCAAATCTCCCTCATTATGTCACTATGTGGAACCAATAGTACCAGTGAGAGATGGACAGAAAAAGAGAAGGAGAAGGAGAAGGGAGCAGGATGGACGGACGATAAGAGCTACAGCTGAATATATTTGTTTACCTTAATAACATTTCTCACCCTGTTTATTGATTTTATTTCATACCTGTCAAATTCATTTTCACGAATGAGGCTTTTTTTGCGACGGACCAATTGGACAAATTCCTCGTTCATTTGTTGGAAGTGTCAAAGCAGAATGAGTCAAACCAGAAGAACTGAATTCTCATCTGTTGGATGGTAGTGTGATGAGTGGTGAGTGGAACAATGTGCTTGTAAACACAAAGCGAGTGTCGACAACTGAGGCAAACTGCCTGATTTGGCAACAACACAAAGCCGCCTGGCTTCTCTCCAAAATGACCACGGCTGCAACAAATTGTGAATCGAGTGAACTGGTGCTGGATCGATTCACCGCCATCACACAGGAGGAGAGAGAGAGAGAATCAAGTACATTAAAAGGAATCTGTCACCACCACTGTGCATACTGGAGCTGGATCTGATTCCCATTATGTACTGGTTGTTTGAGCAGCATATGCAAGACAGGATTTTCAGATGCATCAAAACTATGGTATTTCTTTTTTGAATGATTTCATATCTTAGCAATGCGTGTGACGTTATCACCTCCACAGAGGGGTTTATGTTTTCATCTGTGTTTGTTTGTTTGTTATAAGCAGGATTCTGCAAAGCACTCGAAATGTTGGTGGAGATCCAGAGATTCTTCTTCACTTTCCTTATCACTGTGCGAGGGCATCTTACAACATTTCTCAGAGAATAATTCATGCACCTTGAAGAAAAACATCAAACATATTTAGGGACTGCAGTTTGTGAGTGTGTGTAGCTCGGCGCAGATCTAGTAAATTTAAATGTGGTTTCATAAGGGGACTCTCTAAATGCCTCTGCAGTTTTTATTTTCTGTTTTCCACAGTTTAAGCAGAAAGGAAGAAGGGAAACCTCTAACTTTGATTTCTGTTTATTGCTCATTGCCCAAAGTATGGAAACAACTTGCACATTTGCAGCTAGATGTATTTAAATCTACAGCAACATTAACTGGAAATTATGTTTTATGAGGGATTCATCTAATCGTGACTTCCTTTGTCTGAGAACAGAATGAAAAGCTAGTGAAGCCACCGATCAATGTGTGTTGATCACACACATCTGTGTGATCAACACTAGATAAAAATGATTTGACATGAAGAGAACAAATCGTAAAAAAACTCAAACTGCAGAGTAACAACAATACAGTGATCTAAAGGTCAGCGCTAAATGAAAAGAAAGGAACTCTAAGATGAGTTAAGACAAAAGAAGGATGGATGATGATAAAACATAAAACATCGACTTACATGGGATTCCCAAACCACTCTTTTCTTTGGACTCAGTGGACTTCTGAAACAATGAACCTTAGGACGGGGGGGGGAAGGGGATGATGGAATGGATGCGAGGAAAGGAGAGGGACAAAACAAAAATCAAACGTCAAATAAAATGGGACAGACATGACAGGACACAACAAAATGTATTGACATGACCAAGTTGGTTTCTTAGTGCCGGATATACTTCACATATTAATACCACATTAAAAAAAAAGCGGATTTGGAAACCTCAGTGTCTGTAAGGCAGTAGCTGTTGTGTCATGTTGAATGGTCCACTTAGGGCAGAGAGAAGGTTTAAGACACAGATAAACTGCTGATGTACTGATGAATAATTGAGGTTCTGGTGTATAATTAATAAAGGCAATGCAGCAACATGGTGCCTTTAAAAGCTTCCTGCCAGACCAGCTGACGGTGGAGGACCCACGCCGATTGGGCACCAAAGGGGACGGGACACTGACGGGGCTAAGTGGGGTGACGTGCAAATAAAAAAACACAAGCGGCACACATGATTGGATGTTGAAGGTGAGACGGGCGACATTGCTCGGATGAATTTCGAGGTCCACTCGGTGAATTAGCATGTTGCACCACTGTTTTATCATATTTTTTAAAAGTCTTTCATAAAGGGACGAAGCAAGAGGCTGCATTTACATGATAGCATCGACCAAACGTCTGAATGAGCGATGATAAGAGAGGCGGCACGCCGTGACAAAGATTTATCATGTTCTAATTATATCACATTTGTTCAAACAATATGGAAACATGAGGGCAGTAAAATGGAGCATGACTGATTCAGTAAAAGCCAATGCAAGTATTATGGAAGGAGAAGATTACACAGCGAGGACAAAACAGTGAGAAAAGAGGGAGCGGAAAATGACAAAACGCAAAATGAGCTGAAAACAAATTGAATCCACAATGAGGAGAAACTAAACTGGGAAGAGGAGAGCTGGTTTGATGCTCCCCAGCACCTGCTGATCTGTTTGTTCAATCCAACAAACATTGTTACATAACAGCCAGTTCCTCCAGTGATTACTATGGTTCCAGGGACCACACGGCGGATTTTATTTGCCCAGGAAGTCGTTTTTTTTTTAGTAGCACATGTTCACACCAACAAAGTGAGAGAGTGGGTACTGAGTGAAATGTGGTGCTCTCAAGGATGACACAGTGAATCTCTGAGTGAATCTGTTCCAAGAATCCTGATCGATGTGTCAGACAAATGTCAACAGGCCAAAATATTTCAAACAAGAACAACTCTAAAAAAGTAAGACACAAACACAAACACACACACACACACATATATACACAGGAAAGAGGAGGCACACATGCAGGGCAGACTGTGTGAGCTCGAATGGATTTCTTCCTCTTAGGAATTAACAGGACAACTTTAGAGAAAAAAAAGGTGAGAGACTTTGGAAGAGAGAGAAAGATGTTGAGAGAAAGAAGGAGAAAGAGGTGGAGAGCAGGGTGCTGCTTTTCCAGCACAAAGTCAATTACAGAGGACTATCTAAAACATGAACCCCCCCCCTACACATCGACAGTGGCTTATTATCATTTAAACTCAACATTACATAGTTGGAAATGCACCGAGCCCTCTGTCCCTATTCGTGTCTTCTGAAAGCTTGTGGATAAAAAAAATGAAGCTGATGAAATGTAGCAGCAGTGGAAATCGCCGGGGGGGGGGGCAGCGTAGCTAACAGGTCAAATGAGATGATCGTAGGACACAAGGACGAAATTTCAACAATGGTGGATCTTTTTGAGGAGAGATTTTGTGAGTTGGTGAGAAACTCAGGCGACTATATGACGTCACTCTATCCAGGCTGAGGGACAAACATCACTACCTCCTCCACTGTCATCATGTTGTTTTTTTGTCGTAAGAAACTCTTATCTCAGCACTGCCCTCTAGTGGATGTATTGCTTAACAACCATGCCAACGTATGGGAAGCAGAGAAGGATGAGCGTTGTGAAGGTAACATTGTATGAAACGGACAAAACTCTTTTTTCGAATATAAAGGCAGCCTAAATGAGCTTTAACAGATACCACTGTTACACATTCTTTAAAATTGTATTTGAAATTGTATTGAATTGTAAAATGACAAAACAAACTATTTGGAACTTTATCTGAGGTTTTCTGTTTGTTTTCTAAACTTAACGAGGAAACATTTTGAGCTCTGTCGATGGCAAATGATTTGAAAATGTAAAATTACCTGATGATTGGTTTGAGTACAGAAAGAGCTTTAAAAGAGCCATCATCCAACTGTGGAAGAATGGTGCACGACTCATTTAAAGCCTTTACATATGATACAGTTGTTCTTATAGAATGCTCTGTATGCAAAAAAACACTCTTGACAAACACACACGCACACACACAGTTCAGAGATTCCTGTTAATGCTACAGGAAGCAGTTGAAACATTAGTGCTGACATAAAGCCAAGTCTGAGGAGTCATTTTAAAGACAGAAAATCATTCAGGGGAAATGAGCCTAAATCTATACCTCTCTGGGTTTTATCCCAGATTCCGTGGCCCTACCTCCCAGGCCTCAGGGAATCCTTTTGATGGATCAGAGCTATATAATACACTGTGTTGGGAGAGGGCAGGGCTCTGCATATACAGGAAGTTCTGTCAATAATGTGCCTATGGGAACAGGCTTTGAAGGGATTATTTTATATTATTCCACTGCTCACGTCATCTGTTAAATCACCTCCACTATCTATTCCCCTCTGGCTGCAGAGTCCCACTCACAAGTAACAGTTCACTCAGAGTCAGGCTTTGGGCTCAGTGATAAGTTACAGTGTTCACTCATGACTGGGGGACTAACTGGTTTAATTTAGATTTAACCAAAAATGCCACAATGATTAAAAATGTTAAGAGAGTTCAAGCCACAATCTCCCAAAGTTATAGAGAAGTTATACAAATAAATCACAAACTACAAATACCATGACCAGGAAGATATGTTATATATCTGTATAAGAGCATGTAAAAGCACCAGAGACTCATAAAGATGGAGGATGTCACTGCTCCACAAAAGCCAAAGCGTCTCATATGCCCCCTGGTGGCTGGCTGCAGTATAGGTCCTAAATTGTGTCTCAATTTACATTTAGTGCTCGTTCATTTGTTTCATTTTAGGGTCAATACATCTTATTACACTGACCTATGCCCACGTCTTACATTTTCCAGTAAGTTTGGTTATAAAAACTTTGGTGAGATTTGATTGACAGATAACATTTGGCACGTGCTTGTATCAGTGGGATATTCTGGTTTCATATCTGAAAAGTTGGAGGAAGTTTAGACATGTCGTTATAAGCATTCTTTGAAAGTCAACATATGAAAATCTCCAATAACTAAACCAGCTCCAACTCTAAAGAAAAGTAAGTAATGTAAAGTATTTTTGAATCCAAGTATCAGGGGTTTCTTGTAATATACACGCCCAGCAGCATGTCCTGGGATCAAATGACCAAGTATCCACAGAGTGTGGTTGACAGACTTTAATCTCAAGAGACCTCCCATGTAGGGAAAGGACAAAATGAAATTTACATGAATATGAAGGCAGCAGCCCCAAAATGTCCCTGGATGTGACTATGAGGAACAATGGCCGTGCTTCAGCCTAGAAAACGATTCTCATGTTCAGAGTTTTAGGCTTGAAAATCCGTGATGAGTCACTGGATGTATTTGGAGTTTTATTTCCATCCATGTAAATGACTAATCTACATTTGTATTGAATCATCAGGTCAGGTCAGTTTTATCTTCAATTCCAAATGCATTTCTCCTAGAAATCATTTTTTTATTACTGAACAAACTTGTGATTGAGGATTTCCATTTCCTCCATGTTCCCCTTGTTCTGTGAGCAGAATCACTAATGAGAATTGAAGACATAATCACAAGCACAGGTCTATAGGTGCACTACTTCATTTTGGCTGTTGCGCTCTCGCTCCTCTTCACTCCCACCGGCCTCTCTCTCCCCTCACGTCAGACGCTTGTCTGCCAATTACTCCGCGCGCAGGGAGAAACAAGCTCTATTCCTACAAGTCAACAAATATAATTGCCTCCACCTTGGAAAAACTGCTGCTGCTATACTTGTGCCATTAGGACTCAACCCACATTTTCCATGCGGTTTCAAATGTTACCACACTCTTCTCTCTGGTGTCAGAAATTGTAAAGGGGTTGTGGACGATTGTTTCATATCATTATCTGTTGCTGTTTTCCATATAAAACAGGTGTTTGTTTTTTTTCTTGAGAGATGTAAGGCGCTGAGCGAATCGCTACAGAGGAGAATGAGGAGCAGGTGAGGCATGAAACCAGAGGGACTGAGGGAAAAGATGAGATAGCAATGAGGAGAGGAGATTGAATGCAAAGAGCAAGGTTTGTAGGAGGAGAGGGGACCAAGGTGAGGAGGGTGATGGGGAGGGGAGGAGCCGAGGGAAGACGAGGAGAGAAAAAAGAGGCCAAGCAACTGTCGAACTCTGTGATGGAAATACACACACAGCCATGGCTCATATTTTAACACCTTCAGGAACAATATCATTGAGGACTAGACTTCAAGACAAGGTCGGGAACCTTTTTCCTACCAAGAGCCATTCAAATTTTCTCTCGAAATATAGAATTATTGACAAAGATAATATTTTGTACTTCTTTTTGTGTCTTTGTCATTTTCCGATATCAACTTTGCTTTTTCCGTTCCACCAGAGAGGTTTTCATCAGTGACAGCCTCAGCTTGAAGCAATACACAAAAACTACTCAACCGATTTCCAAACTTTGGGGACATATCACTAATTAACCAGAAAAAAAAATCAAGATCATTCAGGGGAGTGATATAAAAAAATTGGTCAAATTTGATGGCTGAATTTAAGAGGCCTTGGCAGAGGTAAGTGCTCTTTTGAAAGCTATTGTAATTTGAATATTGTGTCCTTGCAACCAATCCAGTTTCCAGCTATGAGGGTTCTTGAGATTGGTCTTTTTTCATCACCTTGAGTGCGTTCCTGCAAACTACGGACATCAACTTGTGTTTATTGTTTGTCTATTTCTCTGGGAAAGCACTTTCCATTTAATTCTCTTGAAAATCGACATGACACGAACCAGTGTGTTTCCTTCACCCTGACTGTGACCTGCCGTGCAGCGTGAAAGGATCGATGTGAAGGACGTGTTCTACCCAGAGGTTTCCCACCTCTGCTTTAATTTGTGTATTTTGAAAATATTTAAAATATTGAGTTATAGATTATAAATGGTTTAAATCTTGCTTTGTTACACTTCACTCACCAGTCCAATACCTGCCTCATATATGGTCAAATATCACGTGGAGCAGACACAGCAATGCGTTGGTTCAAACTGGCTTGCTCATTTTCACGGTTACACAAGACGTTTGACACAAATTCAATACATATACAAGAGACCTGTCAATGCCTAGTCTCTGAGAGAACCATTACTGCCCACTCACTTTGCATACAGAGCCCGTCGGTGCAGTTCTGGGAGAGGAGCAGGAGCCCGTCGCAGTCCTTCCCTCCGTTCTTAGGGGCTGGGTTGTTGCACTCCCTCCTCATCCACTGGGTGCACTCTGTCCCACAGGCTGACCACTTGCTCCATTCGGTCCACACACCGTCCACTGGAGGGAGAAGAGCCGAGGGAATAGGAAGCACAAGATGAGACACGGCATGTGAAAAAGATGAGGCCAAGAATAATGTCCTCCACTCTGGCCCAAAGCCCTCTGACGTGTAGCATACAGAGGACGGAAAAAAGCAGTGAAATCTGAGCACAAAGGGAAACGGGCAGAGACCAGTGGCCATAAAGCAAACCAGCACAAAGGAGAAGTGGATACAGTTCAGTGTAATATGGGCATGGTAGCGTGAAGTCAGTGGCGTATACCATTGAGTTCAGCTGGAATAGAACAGATTTACCGGTGCACAGTGAGGTGCAGGACAGCTTCTGGATGGCCTGGCCCTCACAGGGCAGCCCGCCGTTGAGAGGGGCGGGGTTGGTGCAGCTCCGGGTCCGTTTCTGGAAGCCCCGACCGCAACGGCTGTTACACACCGACCACTCCGTCCACGTCGACCAACCACCGTTCACTGAGGACAGACACGGATCAGTCAGTGAAGTGCATTGATCCATCAGGGCTTTAATAACCCTACAACAGCCACCAACTGTGAGCCGCCACATATCCAAAGGTGTTTTCAACCGTGTGTCCCTGAGGCAGATAGATGTCAGGTGGAAGAGAAAAATGAAAAAACATCCAGATCTGCCACAAAGCTCTCGAAAGGGTTAATGATAAAAGCAATGACCCCCCCCCCCCCATATCCTCTATGACTAATTCCATCTAAGGCCATCAGGAATACATTTGATAGATTTCCCTGCAATTACACTATGGACATAACGAGCAGTAATACAAAGATATGACCATTTTCAATTGATAAATGCACTTTGACGTAATGTGGGTTCATGGTGTGGAATGAAGTTGATGTACTGTATTTTTAGACTGTTGTGTATTAGTGAAGGAAAATTGCTCGTTTTGGGACCAATAAAGCATTTTTAGCTGAACCACACAACAAACTGCAGCGGAAATATACAAATATAAATACCACAGGTTGTGTAATGTTGATGAAGGAATTGAACAACACAAGGGGCAATCTGAGTCATTTTAATCATCTCGTATGCAAGCTGCTGTCCCTGATGGAGTAATTTGTGATTTTGTCGTTTCATTTTGCTGAACACTTTGTCTTGACGGAGTCAGTGTGTGTTTAACAGATGCCATGAAGCTAGGTCGTTGAAGTTTAGTTGGAACAGACAGTCTCACACACACACACACACACACACACAAACACACACACACACAAACACAGCCTTGCAGAATCGTTGGATTACACTGCTGCTGCTGCGGCACAAATTTCCCCTGCTGTGAACACACTCCCTAATAGAAGACACAGACTGACACGCATACGCAGAAACCTTAAGTTGTGCAACCGACAGTTAAACTGTCATTCGGCTTGAAAATGGTTTCCCCTTGTTGTTGAGCGCACAGGGAGGAAAAAAAAAAATATATATCAGAAAATAAAAACACAGCCAAAGCAGAGGTGTCAGGCGTTGTAGTGTGTTATTTTAAGTCGTGCTCCTGCATTCTGTCACATTTGATTTTTAATTTGTATTATCGATGCTTTTCTTATGAAAAAACTTGGTAAAAACTTGGCGGAGTTAGTGCACACAACGACGAGGGGAGATGAGACGGGAAAGGGAGGAACCAGGTATGAAGTTAGAATGAGTCACGGGGACATCCAGAGAGTTGACATGTGCAGAGGTGGAGTGGGCTGAAACTCCTCTGCCGCTGCGTCTGCCTCAGCCCAGTGGACAGTGCCCACTCGGCTTCTTTCCAAGCGTCCAATTAGAAAAGGAATCATCCTCCAGGAAATTCAGAAAACAGTTACTTTTTGTCGTACTTTTCCTTCTCCTCGGTCTCTCCTTCCTCCTCACCTGTCTTCATTCCATCTATAGCTGCCCCCCCCCCCCCCCCCCATATCTTCCTCTGTTGTTTTTTTTTTCTTCCTCCGCTGCTATTTCACCTTGTCAACAGTGTCAGCCAGGCCGCTGTGCCGCTGAGAAGATTGAACAATCTATTTCTGTGAGGATACATCAGTGTCAAACCACTCCATCTCTCGCCGTGTGTATCCAACAGGCACACACGCACCGTTACTTTTGATTGAAACACTCCTCCCAGTGAATAGAGCCCGTGTTATATTTGAGAGGAACACCGTTTGTGTGTGTGTGATGCGCGTGTGTTTTTTCCTTATATATTGTTTCTCCTCAAAATGTTTCCTATCCCCTCATGTCGCGCTGGTATTTGGTAAAATGAAGAATAAAAAAAAAAAGATGAGGCGTTTTCCCTCCGGGGGAAAAAACCCTTTTTCTTCACAGTGTTTTTGTTAACAGGATGGGCTTGGACCGAAAAACAAACCGATACCCTCAGAACAGACCTCTTCAAATCCGTATGTTTCACAGATGTTCTCGTGCCATATGTCGCAAAACTCATTTGGTGGCCGCTCAAAGTGCAGACGCTTGGAAAGCCAGGGTCTTTCATTTCAACCTGAAGGTGCGATTGGTGGGTTTTAATTGGATGGGGTTAAGGGTGATGTGGGAATATCGGGCCAATCACAAAAGAGCGTGTGCTGGCATGGCAGTAGAGCTAATTTCATGTGGCAGATGGGTGCTGGCTTGGCTCATCACAGACTATGTTGGGTAACTGCAGCTCCCATTTAAAAAAAGTGTCAGATTGGTGAAACTTTAAATATAAGACACATAAAATGTCACATACACTTCAGATAAATGAGTTTAATTATAGCTTTAAGTAGAACGGCCTCTAGTTGTGTAGTCTTCACACACACAAAGACACAAGCACGCAACTGACCGTAAACGATAACGGTCGCCGTGGTGCTCCTTCTCTTCGCCACGATGTTCTTAGCCACACACGTGTAGTTGGCGGTGTCGGAGAGCCGCGCCTGTTTGATGATCAGGTTGTGGTCGATGGTGAAGTAGAAGTTTCTGTCCTCCGCAGGGTCGATGATCTCCTCGTTCTTCAACCACTCCACCTGGAAAACAACGAGCGGAGAAAACAAAGGGCACCATAAATATACAATATGTGTCAAATTGAATAATAAAATACACTTTGTGAATCTGAGAATAATCAGTCATTAATTACGAGGGGGAAACGCATAATTCAATGAGGAAAAGGTCAAACATTTTTAAGCACATCTTTTTGTTTATATAGAAAAGCAGGAAGCTGTGTTATAAATCCTAATTACCAATCTCTTTCAAGTAACACAAAGACTACAATTAAGACTTAATTCACATAATATTATGACCTTACTCTTGAAATATATATTTTTTTCCTTTTAAGTACATTTTTTCTTGTAAAACTAAACACTGTATTTATGTCATATTTTGACTTCTTGATCTTTCCGTTCAGAAACGTTGGATAATGAAACACTTGAGCAAAAAAATTATTAATAACCAGATAAACAATTATCTATCAACCTACATAATTTCTTCAACTACAATAGATCTTTCCAGTGTTGCGGGGGGAAGATGATAACATCAACTTTATAATCTTGTTATCACAAATAATCCACCCTCAGAGTAACAGCTGACAAAAGAAGAATAGGGCGGGGAAAAATCAAATTAGACATTTGTCTTAAACAACCCAAGTGTGAGAGTAAAAGAATCGAAGAAAGATAATAACAGTTTTGTAAAGTATTGGTATAATCTTGTCTTTCCAACCTTTCCAGATTATAAATGAAGGTGGGATGGGAGGATCTATAAAATGCTGTGGTAATCTTGTTCTTTAATAGTTCGACACAGAAGCTCGATGGAAATTTCACATTTGAGAATTCATACACTTAAAGAAAAACATATATATATATATATATGTGAAGGATAGACGACTCTGTAGTGACTCTGAGACTATCTAGTCCTCTCCAATGGTTCGTCCTGTAGGTAACCAACAAGCTCTCGTGAACATTATTCTCACACAGTAAATCTTTGAGATAGCAGATCACACAATTCCGAGTAAAGAAATAATGGGGTAGGATGTAATAATAATAATAATAATAACAACAGTGCTCATGAATGATGACGCTACAGGAAGATGTTTAAGAAGTAAGATAGAGAAATCGTGTACTTTCCCTTATCTACAGTGAGAAATCTGGTCAGAATGAAACCCTGGAGGGGGGGGGGGGGGTAGAGCAGTGTAGAAAGGAAAGTGTCCTATTTGGTGAGATAGTTTGGGTGAAGGGTAGAACAGTGGGGGGGGGGACTGCCCTGTTTATGGGCCTAATCACATTTCCTGAGTGCTGTATTTACTGGTCCAAACCCTCATAAATTCAACATGTCCGAGCTTTATGGCAGGCACATAAATGTCTGAGCCGCGTTGTTTAATTCCCTCCTCCCTTCGCATTAGGAAATGGAAATCTCAGATGTAGCAAAGAGGAGAACACGGTCTCATTCTTCAGACTGCTGCCCTGGTAAAGCTCGGCCGTCACTCTCCTCCCGCGGTTCTACCACCTGCTTCTCTCCCGGATCTCTACAGACTCCGGAGTGCATTGTGGGAGAAAAAGGTTTTTACTGTAGCTCTGAATTCTCAATCATGAGTCAGACGCCGTTTGACCTTTCCGTTTCTATCACAAAGTAAAGGTTATACGGGAGAAAAAAAACAAAAAGACAAACAAAACAACAACATCTTATATGAAAGACATTATTGCCACGTAGACGTAGAAAATTGTGTAGGTGCTTTCACACAAACAAAAAATAAATGCAATGCGTGTGAGGCTGTGAAGAAACAACAACATGGTGAATAAGCCGAGCTGTGATCGCACAGGAGAATGAGAGAGCTCTTTGTTGGAATACGAACATGAATACAAAGTTGAAATTTGTCGCACTGTGATGAGAATAAATAAAGTTATGAACCGGATTCAGACAGACAAAGATAAACGCAGCACGGCTATTATTAAAGATCATTTTTGACAAATTGCACAATTTCACAACTTTTTTTCTTCTATTGCACATTTGTAATACAGCCTAGTATTGTAGATGTATTTTCTGTTTCTTTCATATATATATATATATTCTAGACTCTGTTTCTATTTATATTTCTATCGTTTTAATATATTTTCCACTTGCACTTTGCTTCCTTGTGCTGCTGTGTCAATTTTGTATTTCCTCTACAGAGAATCAATAAAGGAACATCTTATCTTATCCTGTATTATCTTATCTTATCGTATCTCATTTCATATCTCATATGATTATATAATGTTGGTCTTTCTCTCACTGTCTGCAACAGTTCTCTTCAGCTTTCTTTCTACAGTGAATTGACTTCTCTAATGTGTGAATGGTTGTTTGTCTCTACACATTAGTCTACGCGTGTGATTCGCTGACCTGTTCATAGTTAACTCCGCCTCTCACCCAATGACACGCCTCAAAGGATAAGCAGTAAAGATGATGGATGGCAGGTTGACATTAGAAAAATTCATTCATGGTGTAAAATAAATAGCTTTCATGCACAGCAGCGTTTTCAGTTTTTTTTGGAGTGGAGTAACTGCGGTAAACTGGAGGCTGTTATTGATACTTAGTATAATTATCAGTATTTTTTTAGTAAGTATGGGCCCTTACATTGTTTTACTGTTTCAAGTGCACTCTTGAAAGTTTGAAAAGCTTGAAGAGTAAGTGTTGTACGTTTGTTAAAAAATGTAATAAAAAAAGAAAACAAATGGTGTTTCATCTGAAGGAGATTTAAAAAAAAAAGAGAGAGGGACAAACTAGTTCCTGTTTACTTTGATGCTTTGAATCCGAGCTTCTCTCCAAATAATCACACACAGTGTGTGTAAACAAGCGTGGTTACACAAGCCAAAATACTTTTATCTATTCATTCATCACAGAATACTGTGGCACAGTTTGTGCAAACATTGGGAAATACCAGAGTGGGTTTGCATTTGGCTGCTATCATTTTATCAAGATTTATAAAGTTGCCAAATAGAGGGCAGGTATAGATGTGATGTAGATTGTCTCTAATACACAAACTTGACTAAACAATATAAGTATTCAAACGTTTTTCAGTTATTCACCATTCCATCAAAAGTCCTTATCGTTTTATATACTTAATTTAATGATTAATATAAAAAAGTTTACTTTCCTTCCTAGTTTCCTCCAAACACCATTTATTTACTGTCAGTCACCAACAGCAGTGAAGACCAACATGTCTACATTCTCTGGAAAAAAGCAATTTGAAGTCAATTTCTAATTAACCTGGGGAACCTCCTGCCTTACAACCTGCTTACTCCAACACTTTCTACACGGCTGCTTGCTGTGGCAGCTTTGGCGTAAAAAAGTCAAACAACAATCATGAAGCAAATATTTTGCGTTTGGAGATAAAACCATATATCACATCAGCAATCGCCACAAACAGGAAGTACACGTTCAAAAGTTACGCATATTCTTTACAGTTTTAAGAGTAGCGAAAACCAGATGAGACCTTTCCTGTCAAAATAAAATGATGCTAATCCAAACCTCCGCTGTCAGCGTATTCATTTGCAGTCGTTGGCTCTAGTGTGACGATGCACTGAGAATAGCTGCAGTCGGTGATGGTGTCTGAAGGTTGGAGCATGTGAGACTGATGTGTGTGCTCTGCTGGACTCAGACAAAGAGACCACATGTGGTGGTTATACTATCACTGCCACCGCATCATTAGCCACAGCTGGTGCAACTGTGAGCGCCCGTGTGTGTCTGTGCTTGTGTGTGTGTGTGTGTGTGTGTGTGTGTATGTTTGTGTGACAATGGAAGAGATTGGATCAAGCCAACCCCAGGGGAGAATATGTATTTGTTATTTTAACTCTCACCCCCATGTCACCCGCCTCTTTTGCATTACCTCCTATACAACACGAGACACACGCACACGCACACACACACGCACACACACACACACACACCATAAACACACACACACACACAAACACACACACACACACACACACACACCAGCTTTTAAAGGGGTTCAAGAGGAGTCCATTCTTTTTTCTTTTTAGACAAAGAAATCAAAGCACTTTCTTTTCAAAGAGAAACGTGCTTCATCTTATCAATTACAAACGCACTTTCATTTCTCTCTGCTTGACAGACACACTAATTGGCTACAGGTATAACTTGTATCCTCTTGACCCTTCATACTAAAGCAGATTTGTGTTTCTATAGTAGTTAATAATGTGCTTCCTTTTAAGTGATTGAATATTAAATCAAAGCGGTTAGTGATGACGTCAAATATGTAGATGCAGCCATATGTTGTCTTGGTCGCAACTTCAGAACCGATGTTCTCTCTCATGCTGTGTAATATCAAAGTCGCATTAAAGAGCGTAATGTATTGCACAATCTATTGAGATATGCATCTTCCTTTGGCAGTGGAACAAAAGCTCTGTAGCATGCTGTGCAAGATAAAAGTAGGCCAAGATATAGAGATACGCCACTCCCCGCTTTTGTTGCACTGGAGAGCAGCACAAAATGTTTTGAAACACAAAAGCGTCGCTGTGTATCTGCTTCTGAGAGCGGGAACATCATAGTCACTGTGTCACAAAGAGAAACACCGTACAAATCTTGCAAAAGCAAAACAAATGGCAGACCACAGAGCAAGGAGTGAGATAACAAAGCGAGCGAATATCTATGACAAATGCTAAAATATGACATGCTTTGTAGAGCCGCCACAAAGGGTCTCGTATGGGAGTGGATAACGTTGTCTGTGGATAGAATCTGCCACCGAATCACAACATTAATTTTTCAAAGTATAGCAGGGGGCAAAAAACACACAGATACACAACGAGAGCGCGAGGGAACAAGAGATAGAGTAATAAAATCTGATTCTGCAATCAAATGAATACAAGGAAATGTAGCTATAGTGTGTGTGTGTGTGTGTGTGTGTGTGTGTGTGTGTGTGTGTGTGTGTGTGTGTGTGTGTGTGTGTCAGAGCCTGTAAATCACTGAAGTGTTAATTTGTTCGTCACTAAGGATTATCCCCTTGATTAGCTATATTATCTGGATTCCTATAAGGACATGGATGAGTGGGTTAAAGAGCTCTCAGAGTGATTACTCTACCTTGGTGTGGGCGGAGACTGAGTGTGCACCATGTGTCTGTCCAGATATTAATAATCCCAGCCCCACGCTGCCCATACCCAAAAGCTCTGTCGCTAAACTGCATGGCAAGCTGAGGCTCCGGTTGTTGGACGGACAATCAAGACACGCGAGGACAGAGAAATTAATGCAGAATCTCTTTGAATCAAAGTACCACACAGGGCCAGAACTATTGTTTATCAAAAAAAAAGATCTGTATTTCTGATGAAATTGTGGTTATTTTAGTTGTATGAGTCAACCTGTCACATCTTTCTATGAATCATCCTGAGGAATTAGCCAAGAAGGGAAGAGCTGATGAGAGGCTGAATCACCCAACTCAAAATAAAAAGACTGCATCCTGACTTGTAGGTGTGAAGTCGACTCCTCTGCTATTAAATATCTACCAACGTAACCATGTCGCTGAGAAATGAGTTTGATCTACTACATTTTTGTTAAATATGTTTTAAGGGAAACATCATTGTTGGCTGTTCGGTTTAAGTTCTTTGACAAATGTTTTGGATAAGTTTTAGTTAAATGATACTGATATTTGACTTTATCCACAAGTCTTTCCCAATCTTGGTGCTTTGAGTACCTAAACAATATTAAATGTAACATACATCTTATATTATTTGCTAAAAACAGCCATGTAGGACTTTATATGTATTGTCCTATGTTTTTATTTAACTCTGATATGTGAGAAATGTGTTGTTTTCACTTTTACTTAACGTTTATGCACCAACCAGAAGTCAGAAGTAGCGCAGAGTTTTTTTGTATTTTTTTCAATACAATGACAATAATGGCTTTCCAATCCTATTCTATTCTATTGTTACAAAGTCAAATATCATAGGAACAACAAAAGGCCTGGTTTGTTTTTAAATCAGAGCTGTACTGTCTAAAAGAAAAATCAGCAAAGAATAGAGTTTCTCTCATTTGATGTTTGACTTTGTGACTTTCGGTCTGAAAGGTCTTAATTTTCATTTTCAGCTCAACACTCTGGTTAAACTCAATGTGGAATCTCAATGTTATCAAAGCCGAGTGAGAAGCAAGACATTCTTATAACCTCACACCCAGAGTCCAACACTAAAGCTGAGTTTCCTGGAATTGTCTTTGGTAAACGTGCAGCGGGGTCTATCGTTTCATTTATGTCTAGATATGTTCAACTTGTATGACATCTACTTTTTCATTTCCCATTCCAATGTGCCTCCCACCCAGGGCTGAATCATCCAATCTACTGGCTTGACACGCAGGTTCCTATAGACTCACAGAGATGTGTCTTCTAGAGGAGGATAATTCCAACTTAAACACCGTCCCGCTGTCTTTTCCCAATCATACCACTCTCTTGCACACGCCCCCCTGCCCCCTCCACCACCACACACACTCCGATACACATATGCATATAGACCACGGCCAGATGTGCCACACTCATTATGAGGGGCTCTGACTGGCACCCAGAGAACCATCACTGTAATTGGCACGCTTGTTTCCATTATCAAACTCTCTCACACACGAACCTTTATGCTCACATAGACAAGTTAATAATGGTGCACACGCACACACACAAATACACAAAATGCCAACCCAATTCTCAAGAGCCCGGTCAGTCGAGCCAGCAGAAAAATGAACCGGAGGAGAGATAAACAAGAGAGAAGATGAGGAGGACATTGAAGAACAAAGGCAAGAAACAAACAGATAGAGAGAGAGCGCAGATGAGGGCGGGTGAGCGGAAAGCAAAGGAAGGGGATGGAGGAATTATGAGGAGGACAATAGTTGAGTGACAGTAGGCAGGGGAAACAGAGAGCAGGTGAGGGAGAGAAAGAGGATGAGGGATGAGCGCTGGCAGAGCCGACCATCTATCTTTCTCTTCTGCTGCCATCAGCTTTCTTGGCACAAACCCAGACGATTGGTTATAACTGTCGGTGTGTGTTTATCAGACAATAATACCAGCAGATGCCACACACGCCTACACACACACACACACACACACATACACACATACAGACACACACATCACCCACCTCCTGATGTGTAGCTAATAAGAATAGTAATCAAGCTATTCATTAGTGCAGTAACAAAGGCTATTACTGGCTAATCAACAATCTTCAAACTCAATCGAGGAGAGCTAATAGAAATTTAATCAAACAGTGCACACGAATATGGAGGAGATAGTGCGTGCGTGTGTGTGCGTGGCTGTGTGTGTGTGTGTATGTGGATGCACATTGATATAAGACAAAACAATTAGCTCATTGTGATACGATAAACAAAAAGGATTTTGTTGTTTCAGACAATAACAGGAGAGTAACCATCATGACGGGAAAAACAAAAACAATTTGTCTTAAATGGCTTCCCTCAGTATCGAGTGAATGTAACACTTAACGTGAAATCAGTGTCTAAATGTCTCAAATGAAATGAATATTGTTTTTGTCTTTTTATTGTCAATATTTGGACTCTGACTGTATTGCGGATGAAATAATACTGAAATAAAGCCACAGGTCATTGTGGTTTAGGAAGGTTCTGATTTCTCCTTCAATCATTAGAATGACGGTTTAAAAACTCATCAACCTGAAGGAAAATATGTGAAATGGTAATCCTATAACCTGGTTTCTCCCAAATTGGACCTAGATAATCTAACTACACTGACTTACCCCAAACTAAACATCAAATAAAGAATAAATGTTGATGAAGTGATAAAAGAAAGAAATCTGCAAGGACATCTGAACCACTAATTGTTTCATCTTCCAAGTTTGCAGCTTAAAATCCACTTTTCCACTGATGCTCGTCTGATGCAGGACTCACACGTATTCACTAGAGGCTTCAACACAAAAGCTGCTCATTCATTTTGAAACAGGTGACGTCATGTGCTGCAAAACTGCATTGTGGTTCCATTGTGTCACATTGTTAGCGCTGTGTTCTGCAGAACCTGAACAGAGCTCAACTCTTCATGTATCAGTGGAGGCCCCAGCCAATCAATGGGTTTAAAGGAAGTACATTAATCTGAATGAGGAGGCAAAATAACTGATCTGATCAAACATGTGAGCTGGGTTTGTCATGACTCTCACTTCACTGTCATGACTCTCACTTCACTTCCAAGCCGATGCCTTTTTATTCTTAGGGTACAGACACGTACCTTCTTTATTTATATTCTTTCTAACTACAAAATAGACGCAACAACTTTACGCATGATTCCAGTGGTGTCATCTCTGAGGGAGGTTTAGCACAAAAAGTTATAGGAAAATCTAGCAGGAAGAGGCCTTGGGCAAACAGTCTCCATTTGAGTTGCCATTAAATATCTCATGATAGAGGAATATAATAATGAAGCCAATCAACGCTGAGGTGAGGACATCTCTCCGACAGGCAGACAGAAAACAGGGAGGTGAAGTGCAAAGAGACGAGCGGATAAGATGAGACACAGAAGAGACAAAACAAAAAATACAAACTACACCCCCGAGAAAATCTGTTTCCAGCCTGTTTTTTAAAATGGAGTGTCTCTGCCGTCGCGAGGAACAGTTGTTAACAATAACCTTGTCACTGAGTTGCATTAATTGTGAGAGGTGTGATTTTCTGTCACCTACAGTATATGTGTGCCATTTCACATCCCTGTCTTAATTGGCCATATGTCCTGGTGTTTCTGTCTGCACCCTCACTTGGGAGGTGATTAGGACGATCCTGCTGCCCACTGCTGCTGCTGGGAATTTACTACGGCCACCAACACCACTCCAGTAGAATACATGCCAGGACTGGGCAGACTGGGCAGATTGTGCAGGTTACAATAAGGACCATGCGTGTGTGTGTGTGTGTGTCTCTGTGTGTGTGTGTGTGTGTCAGTTCTGATGTGTGTAAATGCCAATATGGGAATTCAGAGGCTCTGACAGCTTAATTAACTAGATCCAGGGAAGTGACATAAAGACCCAATTAACCACAGTGACATAACTGGGACATTGACAATCATCCCATACTAATATGTATCTTTCCAGAAATACATCTAGAGCATGTTTAATCTATTTTAATTTCCACTGAAAGAGCAAGACACAGATGTTATAAGACAATTTGAAAAGAATGGTTGCCAACACCCTTCAGGTTTCTCTAAATATTACATCATTATTTCTACATAAAACAATATATATTTTTTCTTATTCTGCAATGCGTCTTAGGCACAGACCTTTCAGTTTGTACAGAGATGAGAATAAAACAATAAAGCAGTGCCGAGTACAGCATAACTTGATATTACAACAGGAAAAACGCATGTAGGGGTGAAGTGTGAAAGGTGAAAAAGAATAATTCAATGTGTGGGCAGGAGAAGAGAACACTTTGTGATCCAGGACTTTGTGGATGTTCTTAAAAGAGTTGTACCACCATAAAATAAACTGTGGTTGAGCGTTGAGGGAGCGGTACCTACAGTATATGAGAGAAGAAGAATCCCCAATGTGCAGCAGAGCGTGTGGAATAGCAGAGCGCTCTCCAAGGTGTCCCACACAGACAGAACTGGGACACAGGAGGACACCCAGTTGGACTAAGACAGGCCTACAGAGGCCTATTTATAACCACTACAAACTGCACCTTGGTACACGTCCACTGAATGATGCACGGGACACAGGTACCCCACATTATTATTTTATAAAGTTGTGATTTGTGCTTGTGAACGTGACTCTAAATATCACGTATCATATCTTAATGCCGCATTTGTTTTTCAGAGTCAGCACTTACTTCTTACAGAAAGGTAAATGAAGAACATGCTGTATAAACTAAATATTAAATCTCAAAGTTAGAAGAGGAGAGGAGAGGAGAGGAGATGAAAGGAGGGGAGATGAGAGGAGAGGAGAGGAGAGGAGAAAACAGTAGTAAAGGAGAGCCAAAACAAAGAAGTTGCTCAGCACTAAAAGAGGTCACAGATGTGCTGAACAGAAAGGCTGCATTGGCTTCTCTTGGGTGCACACATGCTGCCACACACACACACACATACATGTACGTGCACACACACAAACACACACACACTCACACACACACACACACAAATACTGGGTGTTACCTCTGAGATTTAACACAGGTGCAGATGCTTCACAGTGATCTATTAGACTCACCCTCTCATGTCGACATTCAAGAGTGGGGAGAGACTGAGAGAGGGAGAGATGGATGGGGAACAATCTCAAGAGAGGGCCGGATAGAGAAAAGGTATTTCCAAGGCAACAGTGAAGAAGGGAGAGCTAGAGTTAGGAAGGCAGTGATTATTGTGGAGGAGGAGGAGGAGGAGGAGGAGACGAGGAGTGCAGGTTAGGAGCAGATATCTATGGGTGATCCATTAAAGCTGACCCGGCAATATCAACCGGGGACAGGAATCAAGAGAGGATGGGAGAGAGGGAGTCCACAGAGAGAGCGATAGAAGAAAAGAGAGAGTGAGTGAGCAATGGAATGAAAAGGGGGAACGAAAAGGTAATGAGGAGGTTCGGGAGGCTGAGGGAGAATGAGCGATTTGGAGGTTCCATGCTATGTCCATAATTAGGCAAAGAAGGATGGAGGGGGGTACAGAGAGAGACTGAGGTGCTGAATGGAGAGAAAAGGGAAGAGATGGCGAAGATATACTGAGGTAATCCTTTCCTTGGGAAAACAAGGAAAGTGGAAGAAATTCAAGGAATGCCGGGGGAGAGAGGGAGAGGGGAGAGAAAGAAAACTAGCCCAGACAGGAGAGGGCTGATGAAGTAGATGGACTACCACTGCGGAGGACCGATGGGGGGGCTGTAATTCTTAACGTGGTGCAGGTGGTTAGTGAATAAATGGAAAAGAAAGAAAAAACATGTGCAAAAAAGAGAAAGCAGAGGCTCGGGGGTGGAAGGTGGAAAACCATAAAACAGAGCACGTAAGATATAGAGAGCAAAGCAGGAAGACGGGAGGCAAGGCAAACTACTGTAGGACACCAATGGCACGTCCATTATCAAATAATCCACATTCGCCTGCATTGAAATGCAGTTTTGAGTGATTGGAATCTGACCCCATTCTGCTGGACTGCAGGAAAGCACCGGTGTAAATGACATCGCGGAGCTCTTGACTCCCTGCACTCCCAGTGGCGACCTGAGATCAGCTAACCTGTTTCCTGTTAGCTGTCCCCAGGTCAACGCTGGCTGCTCAGGGGGACCGGGTTTCCTCTGCCAGGCCCTGAGGCTCTGGAACTCTCTGCCTGAAGAGATCAGGCTCACCAGCACACTCTTTAAACCACTACATCTTTATAGGAAAGCATAATGTCTGATTCCAAAGTCTGGTGCTGTTGTGTTATTTGAATTCCTTTTTGTTCCCTACTTTGTACCTTTTTTGTGCAACTTTATTTCATACAGTTTCTTATCTTTTCTTTATTATATATAGCACTTTTCCATACTCTTAACGCATTTTTAGTTTAGCACATTTTTCCCTTCGCCTACAAACACTACATCTATACAAAGAGCCATGAGGTGCAATTTGGTGTTCACTATCTTGCCCAAGGGCACTTCAGCATGCAGAAGGAGTTGAACCTCCGATCGTCTAGTCAGTGGACGACCAGCGCTTAACTCTTGGGTCACAGCTGCCCATACACGAAGGGCAATGCTCACTAAACTTAAGAAACAAGACCCAATGAGACTGCACGGGTAACACAGGAAGTTTGAAAGAAAAGGAAGAAAAACAACAAAAAAACAAGGTGAGCACATAGAAAACCACTCAGACTCCCGAGGTCTCAGGATGAAAACGTTCAGGGACTGGGAGCAGCGACGGCAGCTGAGGGGAGGAGGGGAGGAAATACAGAGATGACAGTTTGGGGCGAGAGTGTTAGGGGACGGAGAGCTGGAATGAGACCCTGGGCTCAAATCATTAGAGGAAGAGGCAAGAGGAAAAACATCCAAATCCACTCAACGGCTCAGACACTTCTGGAGAACGTTTCCCCAAACAGACTCTGACTCGGTAACAGCTGGAATCAGGATCAACACCTCAAATATCCGCAGGGGAAGTTCAAGAAGCAAAACACTTAATACTTGTGGTGGAGGGAACTGAAAGGTAGGATATTAAACGATTAGAATTAAACCCTCCTCTGTTCTAATATTTCATGCTGTACTTTTTTGGTCTTGTCTGATGTGCAGGCCCTGAATGCCACGAGGCAATATTCAGTTTGGAGGTGCTTTGCAGAACACACACTGAATGACAACTATAGACAAAACCTAATGAGACAAACACCAAACCACTCAATGTTTGATTTAGAACTTCCAAGCATAATGCAGAGCTATTGACATCTCAATTGATCTCACCCACAATTATTCAAAAAGCAGCAGAGGATCATCACACAATATATCCAATTGACTCCCTGTTTCAAAACAACGGTATAAAAAATAATAGGATTTGATTTGAGTAACTGACTTTCCTGTTTGCTGTGAGCCGGCATTGAAATGACTGACGGGTCGTTAAGTTATAGAACAGCCCCATGCATGGTTACGGGTCAGTGCAGTAAAAGTGTTGAAGCCCCAGTGTATCAATGTGTCTGTTGCTTTCTTTATTTCTCTGGACAGTGATGTATTTTGCCTTTCCTGCCGAACCCTCCCGTTCACTAAGTACTTTAACAACACACACGGCAACAGCAGTGAAAGGAGAGAGAAGCGGGAGGAGGAGGAGGAGGAGGAAGAGGAGGAGGGAAGGTAAAAGGAAAGCTGGAAAGTAACAGTGGGGAGAAAACGCAGAGCAATGGGAGAGTGTGAAAAAGAAACCACAGGACGCAGACTGCTGAAGGGCTTTTAAGTGTTTCAGCACAATGACCTGAAACACCTGTAAAGTCTGAGTCATCTCCGACTCAATGTTTTTCTCTGTCCACAATCTACGAATCCAACCGGATCGAACTGTCTTTGACTTTTTTTTACCGTAATATCAGAAACTCTCCACTATTTTCAAGATCAGGAGAATCCGTTCCTCCATTCCAACCTTGTGAATCCCTCCTCACTACGACAAAGAAGTATTTAAAATTCCTAAAAGGGAAAATATCCCTCTCTCCTTCTGGTCCAGTCTTAACCTTGTCCAGTTGTTTTTTTAAAGGATTCATGTTCAAGGTGGAATTCAGGAGATACAAATACATTCAGACACATTAACCTTTCAACCCCACTTACCTATAGTGGTGTCATTATGAAATTACGATACTTTAACAAGGTCTGAGTGAAGAGAAACGGAATAAACATGATTCCTGAATGATCTCATTTGATAAGATAAATCTGTGCATTCAGATATCTTCATTCTTACATTTGAGTTAATATAAATTAAATCACTTGAATTTGAATAAAACTTTTCCGCTAACACAGAAAGATGAAATTAATGCTAACATGGAGTTGGCATGGGTAATTAGTGGGAGTCAAACTGAATCATATACATTTATATATCATGTTCATTTTGTGTGTGTGTGTGTGTGAGAGAGAGAGAGAGAGAGAGAGAGAGAGAGAGAGAGAGAGAGAGAGAGAGAGAGAGAGAGAGAGTGTGTGTCTGTGTGTGGGTGCGTGCATGCATGTGCGTTTGCATGTGTGCTTGTGTGTGCGCATGTGTGCTTGTGTGTGTGTGCGTGTGTGCGCATGTCAAAACCTTGTTCACTGTACAGTGTAGGAGTGCTGATGACACTCCATAATCATTAAAGCATGAAGAGGCTCTGAGCTGATTGGGGACATGCTAATCCTTTTTAATTGACTCTCCAGCTCTCCAGTGTTATTAAATCCACCCAATAACAGAATCAGCTTGGCTTTATTAGCTGGGTCAGCTGAACTATCGCAGACCTCCTTGTGTGGTGCATTCTGACGATGTAAAGTCAAAGGTAAAAACATGGTTTATATGAAAATATGTTTTCTATGTTTGTAGAGTTTATATGAACACATCCTTAAAAGACTCCTTCTTTTTTTTAAACCAAATGATGAACCTGCATTTACCGATATCACATCTTTGACTGTGCTGAATATCTTGACGTCAAACTGCAGCAGTTATTTTACAAACCCTTAAACCAGCAGACACCATCTTGAGCATCACATTCAGTCATTATTGTTCCCTAAGAACTGCAGGAGCATCTTATCTCTAAGTGCTGTGCATTGGCCCCGGCCAGGTCACACTTGAGTAGACTGTATGCCATCTACCGTAAGAGTTATGCTTCTGAAATCAGGAAAACATCGATAGCCCCAAGTGCTCCTTGGCTGTGTTTGATAAGCTAATGTTTTAATACGATTCCAGGGCGTCAGCAGTATTGTGGTTAATACAGCTCAGCATAAAGACTACTCCGATTTGATTTGATATGACAGAAAATATTGAAAACATGGTTAGCTGGAAGACGGGATCAGAGCATGCAGTCACTGCGCAGGGCTGAAAAAACAAAACTCCTCGGCTTATGTGAGAACGCCAAAATACACCTCAGTGTTTCATGTTTACACAAAACGTTCATACATCAGCATTGCAGGAGAGACTGGAAGTCTAGAGAGAATCATCGAGTGGAACAAAACAAAACTGAACTGGGAAAATGAGCAACAGATTTGATGGCTGTATGAAGACATAGAGAGAGATAAGAGTGGATGGAATGGAATAAAATAAAAACAATGCTTTCTTTTACAATCAGACCACAGAGGATCACATTTCAATACAAACACATTCTCTGCTCCACAAGTGCGACACAATCATCATCCAATAATGTTGTGCTATCAGCACAGTCAGATTCATAAGATGATTATTTGCACAGACAATGACCTCCTTTAGTAACTCACTGAAGAACACTTCAGTGAATGGGGCCGTAAGTGAAAAGCAATTAATTGGAGCAATTATTCAAAGCTGTGAGTTATTAAACATTTTTTTAGCCTTGGTCCCAAATGCGCTGGTACTTAAGAAAAATACATTTATATCACAACGCTTGGCAGCAGTTGGATATCGAGGCACAAAATATATCAGTTTATTATATGTTCTGTGTATTATAATAGCAAGTATAAGGAAAATGTCACAAGCTCATGTGGACAACTTTCCTAATTTCACGGTTATGCATTGTCTGAAAAAAACTTGCATGGTCTAACAACTTATAGAACTTGACAGAACAGAAACACAGTTTTGTTATTTGACACTGTCGCACCCCGTGTCAAAACACTGTGGCCATTCATCCGTGACAACACTGTCAGGCCTGCCAGGGGCAGCAGGGGTAGCTGGCTGACAATGCTGCACACTCTCCACTGTCATGTCACCATCAATCCTCAGCTTTGTCTCAGAACTGTGTCAAGAAAGACAAAGAGGCCGTGTGGACGACTGAGGGACAGCGGCGGGGACGGAGAGAGAGACAAAGTGAGGAAAGAGAGAGAGACGACTCAATGGGGAAGCGTGAGAGTAATTAAAAAGACAGTAATGAAGATCTATCTAATCTATCTAATCATTCCAGAAATCTCCCTCTGTCAGGTCTGTATGTGTCTCGCTGACTCAAGAACAGTTCATCTTGCCGGCCTCACACTTGGCATCAGCGTTGTTGTGAGGGACCCGAGGAAGATAAGCAACGAATTTGGTGCGACATGGACACATGATAAACTCAATATTAACAGACTTAATTAATTTGCAACCTGCACTAAATAGAAATGACAAGTGGAAATCATTCATCTGAGTTAAGTTTGTTCATCCTGATGACAACACCTTCACGACAACGGCAATGAGTCGAGCTTCACTGAACTTCAGATAAACAGGTGAGCAGCTTCTTGTGCAGCAGAGATGACGGCTAAAAAAACCTCGACCTTACCACTATTTAAACAATCTACTATTTCCACGACTGCCAGGAGGTCATTAAATTATAGTTATATAGTTTTAGCCCAAGCGTTTGAAAGTGTAATGAAAGAGAGGAGGTTCTCAGCCACTCAACTCTCTACACACCACGGACACAAGGAACAAAGTCCTGTTTCTGAAAGACTCGAACCTCAGACCACAGTGAACTAAAACTAGACATAATCACTGGCACACACTTCCTGTGCAGGGAGGAAAATACTGCAGGTTGGGTCGTCAGTTGAGAAACAAAACACAGGGCAACTATACGTAATGAGATGCTTCCCCTCTTTGTTTTCTGATTGATAGTTTCCTTAATTGAGGATGATGACGGTGGTTGAATGTACCATAAGGGCCTGAGGTTACGGTCACGGTGCATGGCTGAAATAGCAAAACTCTTTCCCTTGTGCGACAGCAGCCAAAATAAATAAGAAATGCATGCACTCTGAAATCGGCATTGCATGAGAAAAGTAAGACGGGCAGAAAGGAAGACAAATGGAAAGATTTCTATGTGCAAATATTTTGCTAACAAAATATATTTGAGTCCTTCAGTCTAGACAGAAGCAGCGATTGGAACCGAATGAAACTGAACTGAGCAAGAGATGTCACGCCTGTGTGGAAGGAGAGAGAGAGAGAGAGAGAGAGAGAGAGAGAGAGAGAGAGAGAGAGAGAGAGAGAGAGAGAGAGAGAAAATACAATTGTAAGGAAGTCTGATAGATACTGCTGAGGTTCTGCAATGGAGAAAAACTCTAATTTCCCATGCAGTTCTGCACAGGCTGCTGGCTTTGTGGGCTCTGACTAACGCCTGAATTTACTGACACGGCTTATCACTGGATGAACAGCCTCCCAGGGCTCCGGAAATCACGGCTTACGCTGGATGTATGTATTTTTCTCCCTCTCCTTGTGTGTGTATGCAAGTGTGACACTATCGCTTTTGGAAAATACAAAGTGGTAATAAAAGACTGCGCCGCTATCCACTACAAGAAGTGAAGGACGCTGTTGGATAGAGCCCATGAGTTCATGTGCGTTCCCTCGTGTGTCTGTGTACACACATTAGATAATGATTCTAATCCCTCCCTACATCACTAATATACAATCACAATACATTTACTACCAAAACAAACAAAAAAAGCTGCTCTCCCTCATCTCTTCCATTTGTAAATTACAGCCCAGTGATCGACCGTGGCAACAGCATTTTAATAATCTTAACACATTTTAATAATTCACCCGAGGCAGTGGGAATAAAAAAGAGATTGCTGACTAATCTGTGGATTACGCCGATGATTTCTGACAGAGGTTGAGGATGAAGGTAAAATGTGATGGGAGATGAGCCGTGGGGCTTACCATCCAAGCTCAAAGAGGATTAAGGTAAGGGTCTATTGGGGAAGCAGCATTACATAAATTGTTTTCTGTGCACACACACACACACACACTAGCAGGGACACACACAAGTACAATCGACAGGTGCACACGCCATGCACACACGTGTTTGTCAAAGGAAGCTCGGGATAAAAATGACTTTAATCCCTCTGCTGCTGTGGTCACTAGATCTATTGCTTTATTTGATATTACAAATATTAACTAAAGACCCTCTCTACCCAAACATGTCCATTAAATTATTTTCAAATTACTCAGAAAGCCCTGTCCATCAAAAAACATGGATTACTATAAAAAAAACGAAATAATTAAGGAAAAACCATACAAAATATTAAAAAACAGTTTGGAGTGGAATTAAACAACAATATAAAAAAGGTGAAATATATTATTATAATGTATTATTTGTTATTTATATTATATATGTTCTTACTCAGTAAGACAAAGCTCTCGCAGCCAGAGTGGTTTTTCACTATTTTCACTCATCACCAAAATGGCTAAAAACAAATTCCAGTTAAGAGAAATATCTGACATGTCTGGTGTTTCTGGCAGAAGCGGAAGTGAAGCAGAACTAATGAGTAGCGGAAGAATTGGTAAAGCTTTCCAGCTGAGCACATACAGCTTTTTGGCTGAATTCAAAAACTTGCAAATAGTTTACCTTGCTATATTCAATAAATCATCTCGAATCACTTCTAAAGGAATTCATGGTATCTCCTTCTGTCTGTGGACACAGGAGGAGAGCGGTGTCAGGCTCTTTAATTCACACTGTCACCTTCACTGTCCATTCAATACACCAATGTTACGACCTCCGGACAGATTCCACTAGTAAACGTCCTCATAAGACACATTAACGACTGCAGGGCCTGAAACGCATTGTGTGTGTGTGTGTGTGTGTGTGTGTGTGTGTACAGTATACTGTGAGAGCGAGGTAGCAGTTAGCCTTTTGGACACACAACACCACTGATGCCTTCTGACAGAAAAGTCTGCGATGACTTGCATCACAATAAGTCATTCACAATCACCGAGACACAACAAGGAACAAGCACATGAGTAAAACACACATGGGTTATCACACAAAGACTTATTCCACATAGGTCAAAGGAGGCATTTACAGAAAAATGACACAATGGTCACTGGAGGTTTGAATGTGTCAAACGTCTTCATATTTTTATATTTTGGATACTAGGTGTTTAAAAACAACACGATCTCCATTTACTCCAAATTGAAAAGAACTGAAGCAGATCTACAATCAGATGTTGAAACCAAGGCTGCATTAAAGTTTCAGCACAGAGGAAAATCAACTGATCCTCAACCTGTGGCCTTTTAATCTTTTCTTTCATAATCAATCTAGTATCATATCAAAGTGTAAAATGTTAGAATCGGGACAACCCTAGGCGTGTGTGTGTGTGTGTGTGTGTGTGTGTGTGTGTGTGTGTGTGTGTGTGTGTGTGTGTGTGTGTGTGTGTATGTGTGTGTGTTCTGCCTGAAAGTAAACATCTCTTTCAGATTGCCGGCTCTGATCAGCTTCATCACCACAACCTTGGAACTGGCAGCTGTTTGCTCAAATGCTGAAGGACGATCCCTGTCTGACACCATGTCACACATAGCACTGACATGTTACTGTTAATTTACTGCGATGAATTTATGAAAAACTGCGGAAGCTGCAGGTCTCTGACTTTATCTAAAATTTATCTTCTGAGGTGAAAGACGAGACTCAGACAGATAATATATCGGTCGATCATAAGTCATTATCCAAGAGAACAACTTGCACTCGTTTGGGGTGTGGATTGAGTGGTTAAGAATGTGACAGGAACTTGACCAGGCTCCAGACACGTATCCAGTTACTGACGGTGTGTGTGTGTGTGTGTGTGTGTGTGTGTGTGCGTGTGTGTGTGTGACAGACACGTGGACATGGCCTGTCACCACAAACTGATGTGTTTATCTCACTGCAGCTGGGGTAATCACTCACATGCTGAGACAGACAGAGACACACAAATATTCAAAAAGACACATACAGGCCCTCAAACTGCGCCTGCTAGGTGAACTCCACTGGCTCTGCCTGGCCTGTGGGCTCACTCTGACTCTTTCAATTCCCCTGAACCTCAGAACATATGTAGGGAGCCAAAGATAGGACGGGGAGGCGATGGACTAGTGGCAGAAAGTTGGACTATGGGCAGAAAATCCGACTGTGGTCTCTGGTTCGACTCCACGGAGTGTTCACCAGATGGGTCATAGCAGAGAACAAATGTGTGTGTGTGCATGTGTGTGGGACCAATAAATGTATCTTATCTTATATAGATGTTATAAATTCGACTGTGGTTTTGGTCTAAGTTTCTTAATTTTGATGGGTGATTGCCTTATTTTGACGTGTGCGGACGACTTTGAGACAGAAAAGTACTTTAGTCTCAGAAATTCATAAAGAACAAGAGACAAATCGATGGGTGCTTTTCATTGAAATTGAACAGTTGCTGCCCTTCTGGTTCTCTGAATTCACCGTCTGTGTCTCTAAACTCTTTCCTCTTGAACTGTTGAACCCCCCCTGCTGAATGCAATAGCCTTCCATCAGCTTTTAAAGGCTTTCGTTCACAGCCTAAAGAGATTTAGATGTTTCTCCTGGATTCCACAATGCCTAAAATCATGTCTCCTGGGAGTTTAAGATTGAGAGAGAGAGAGAGAGAGAGAGAGAGAGAGAGAGAGAGAGAGAGAGAGAGAGAGAGAGAGAGAGAGAGAGAGAGAGAGAACATGGGAGGTGGAGGAGACTGACTGATGTTTTCTTTGCAGATGTCGGCTCAGTTTGACCCTGGTCCCTCGAGGCTGGCTGATGTGTAGCAGTTAAAGTGATCCCTGGCTAATCTGTCCCTTTGTGTATCTCTTGTGTGTGTGTGTGTGTGTGTGTGTGTGTGTGTGTGTGTGTGTGTGTGTGTGCGTGTGTGTGTGTGTGTGTGTGTGCGTGTGTGTGTAGTGCTATATCTGCACCTGTTGTCTGGGTAAACTTATGGACCAACTGGGTGCATACGTTGACTGTGTGAATATGAATGTAAAGCATGCATGTGTGTTTGTGTGTCAGGCTTGTGTGTGCGTGCGTGTTTAGAGTCAAAGCTGTAAAACAGTATGTTAATAGCCATGTGATGCCAGCCAGGCATTACGATGTGGGTGTCACATGTCGGGGCACCGACCCCCGTCAGGCTGACAACTTTACAACAGTCGTCAGGTGGTCGACATGGCAACCGCAACCACTAAAATTAGAACGGCTTCAGAGAGGTCACAGGACGGCGACACCGAGAGCTGTCAATCAAAAACAAAAAAATTGCTTTTGTTATGCGTTTGTGTTCTGAAGAACAAGCAAAGAGAAAAGGAGAAAGTAAATAGCGAGTGTGAGAGAGCACGATAAGAACAAAGAGAAATAGAAAAGTCAGAAGAGATTAAGAAAGACAGAAAGAAAGTCAGGGAAGCAACCTGAGGTCAATAAGCAGGTTTTAAAGCTAAATCCCTCTAATCAGCTTCAGCAGACAGGGGAGACAGACCAATCCATTTGCCCCCAGATCCCATTATGACAGGAGAGAGGAATGGAAAATACCAAATTGACCGGACTGGAAAAAATAGCTGAGTGTCTGGTGTGTGTGAGTGCGTGCACATTTGGAGTGTGAGTGTGCCTCTGCGTGTGAATGTGTTTGCGTTCAAACAGGTGTCAAAATAAAGCGCAGTTAGAAAGCTGATAAGGCCGGAGCGGTAATGAGCAATCCACCATGGCCTCCATGTTTGTGGCTGAAAGGCTCCTGCTTTAGAAGTGATGTCACAATTCAACCAGTTTATTTACTTCCCTCAAAAAACGAAAGGAAAGAGATTTATCGATTTATAGAAGCGAGGGAACAGGTAAAGATCCCTCTGTTATTCCCCACTACCCTTCCTTCTGTCTCATTCTGCCCCACACTCATCTCTTCCATCTGCCACACACACACACACTCCCTCACTTTATATGCTGGTCCATCGCAGTGCCTCCCTCTCTGTCTCGCCCTCCCCCCCTGCTTCCCCTCTCAGGGGAGCCGTGTACTTAAGGTGCAATTGAAAACAACTATCAAACCCTAAGGAGGGAAACCTGATTTAGAGACACCTTATCCGGTAGCGCAGGCTCCTCGGAGCGCTCTGCTGCTGCTGCTGCTGCCGCCGCTCCTGTTCCCCCGTTCACCGACTAAATGAAATTTGGTCTTTTTATCCATTCGGGAATGCAGCCAGACGAGTCCGGCAGAGTAAAGATCTGAAGTGTAAATGACGTTCTGTGCTGTAGTTAGGGCCCTGGAGGAGTGGGCGTGACACGTGGGGCTGCTCTCAAGTGGATGTTTACTGAGCCACGGGCGCATACATAACATTTAAATGTGCTCACAATCTACTCAGGGGTGATCATCTTATATTAAGGGGTTCGGTGTTGTGACATTGTGCATATGTTTGTCGTGAGTGTGATTATTTATTATCTGTATATACTGGCATATGTGCTATATCCCCTGAACAAAGGTGTCCTTGAGCAAGGCAGGCAAATTATGATCACGGTTTGTTACCTTTTTAATTCCAACTGTATTCCCCTCTGTTCATATTTCCACCTATAAGCTAATTTAAAGGAACAACGCTGCATTTTTCAGTCCTCTGTAGGAAAGCAGGCGAATCCTGGTACGCAGTGAGAGCGAGAAGTGGGAATGTGAAATAAGTGGAATATGGGCTAAACCTCCGCTGTCACTGAAATTCCTTCGTGAAACTTGTGCCGTGTCTCAAATTAGATCTCCGGGGACATTTAAATCTAAGTTTAAAGTTTGGATCAGTGTAACATTAGCGCAGACGAGCTTTCAAGCAACTGTCAGTCAAAACAGGATCCAGGCTGCCTGAGACAACTCAACACGAACATGGTTGCGCAATGTGAAACGACTCCATAGATTTCTGTAAATGAATTTTTTCATAACAAGACAAATGTGAAAGTGTTTCATGCGATCGTGTATTAATAACATGTTAGTACTGTGATTAAGTCCAAGTCGCTGTTTGTCTCAGTAAACTCTTGGATGAATAATATTGATATAATTTAAAAGGCCATTTAAATAAACCTGTCAAAGGGGTCGGGATAGATTTGTATTGAACTCACCCTTCAATCACAGACAGTGAACGATTGCATGCTCCCATCACACCTCTCTGTTCTGCTGTCTGCCATCCACCGTTCCAGGCAATTTCAAATCTGTATTAACTGTATTTTCTGTCACACTTTCAACTTATTTCCACTTCATGATTTTGGGATTTTTAATTCCCTTTTAGATTTTTTTTTTGACATCCCCTTCAGTCACTCCCTGCTTCCGTTCAGCTCTAGCAGACACGTCTCATAATCTCACATCTTCCTTCACCTTCACCTCAGGTGGTGGAGGTTAACGATAATGTGGCACGTACCTCAGCAGCTGGGATGCCCTCCGGAGGACGACACTGCAACAGCACCTCCTGCTCCAGAGATACCTCCTTGCCCAGGGGTTCCTGTTCAAACGACTTCTTCAAGTCTGAGGAGAGAGACGAGGACAGGTTATAATGTGAATCAGGGAGCAAACGACAACCTCAACCATCTAAATCGTTTTTGGCACTTTTGAAAAAAGGATTAGCACTTTAAAAAGAGACAAGTTATTCTGGGGGTAAAGATATTACTTGACAACAAACAGATTTGATATGCAAAAGTTTTTGTTGTTCTTATGGTTGTATTGTTGAAGGTCGTTGAGTGAGCCACACAGATATGGACAACATGAAGACTCAACCTATCTGAACTGGCAACCTTCCTCATGTGAGGCCACACTGCACCACTGCTCCACCTCACAGGTCATTCAGCTCCAGCAAAGCTTTGCACACATCTCAGCCACACCGTCCATTAAAGACCACAAAGACCCTGCAGCATGGATCGATCAACCAATCAAACTTTATGTCCATAGCACCTTACCGTGCAGGTTGGTGCAGTTAAAAAGGCTTCACATATGATTTACAATATGATTGTGATGATAAGACAGACAAGAGAAAAAAACAAGAGCAAGAAACTAAAATAAAGAAAATAAGAAGAATCAAAAATGGTAAAATACAGTTAAATGGAGGTTGAGATATAAGAGAAAGAGTCAGACGTATAGGAACCAGTTTAACTACCAGGACAGATCTTAGTTCACCTTGTGCAGCAGCAACTCCTCTGCTTTTTAGATCTTTGCACATCATGTAAAGTTGATGGAGTTCATCGCATGTGCGTAGAATCCCCTGCTCCGTTCTGCTGCAGCCACCTCGGCCACGGGCTCCATGCTGGATCACCTGTCTTTTGAGTATTGACCTGGTCGAGGCGCCCTCTCTGTTCTTCTCTTAGAGCAATTACTCTGTTCTTTTATTAATTCCATCTAAGAACATTTGTATTAAATCATTAAAACCATTCCCATCTCTGCTCCCGTGTTCAGTTCTAGAATCCAGTTGCACTCAGGAAACCTAACAACCGTTATGACGTGGCAGTGAAAGGTGGGCTCTGCTAACTCTCCTGGAAACACTCACATGAGAGCGGTGGGGACCGAATCACTGAAGATGAGCCCTTGAATATTAACAGGTCAAATCTGTGTATCTTTTATTCTTTCATCTCCAAACCCCAGGAAACATGACACACAACAGCAACGACAATAATTACACCCAAAGAGCGAAAAAATGCACAATGAGAGGCCAATGTGTGTGGGTGGCCATTTTGCAAAACATCCTGTGACTCAGCAGCTATGGTCACCATTTTGGAGATTGCGTCATGTCATTGTAAACCGGGCACCATTACCTCATTTGTACGGCAACAAGGACACACAATGCAGTAATTATGGAGTTGTTCGTTGAAGTCAGCCATGCATATGTTGACTTGTCCCCCTGTGCTGTCACTTTAGAGATGTACACAGCAAGGAAAAACACTTAGCTGTATATTCTTAGAGTCAACTAATGCTCACGCAGGGGTAGCACACACACACCTACACACAGACACACACACAGCTGATCAAGCTATTAATCGCTTTACCTGCTTCTATCACTTAACACAGGCAGCTCTGTGGCTTTCCCTGCCCCTCGATCACCGCGCACGATATGTAACCCCGCTCTCGTTCCGTAAAGGCTTGCCGGAGTCCGGGGATCTCGAGCGGGCCAAAGACAATAAATGATTCACACTAATGGTCCACATGCTGTGATAAATGACAGCATTACACAGCAGCATGGAATGCACTGCCATTTCCTGAACGTTTCAACGAGGGGGCTCGGCTGTATTCCTTTTGAGGAGAAAAGAAATCCGCTCACAGTAGCAGACTGTAAGACAATTAGCCCCGACATTTAAATAAGAACAACACGAGGTGCGGAAATAAAAAGGGGGGGGGGGGGGGGGATGGAGAGAGAGAAGGCGTAAAATGATGAGAAAGAAAACACAAAAAGAAACGCTTGTGGGCGGATGGATGCACGGACGGTTTTGTTTAACCGTTCATTACAGTGAATGGAAAAATTGCACTGTGAATTTGGTTTCTCTCGCAGTCACTCCTTCCCACATCGCCCGACACAAAGGACGCCATTGTCTTCAGTGAGAGCCTCAAAAGAGACGAGTCTTCAGCAGTTCATGTTGAGCAGAGTTTCTTTCACTGGGCTGTTTAATAACATTTCTGCCAGTCTCCCTCCGTCGTGAGTTCCAATCCGACACTAATCTTCTGTCTTTCAGCTTAACCTTGTCCTTCTCTGGCATGATTGATTTGTATTTATTGGATCAATTCTAAAACAGTATTCACCGCTTTTGCTCTTGTCCGCTGCCTCACAGTGTGAATCTGTCAGTATTATTGGCAGCTGAGCTAATGTTCAAATAAGTGTTCAAATAAGTCTGCCACAGAAAAAAAACGACCATAACACAAACTGAAACTTGAGAGGGCTGGCAGGAACTAACAGGTGACTTTATTTATGGTGCTGATCACATGGTGTGATGGATTTCAAAATAAGAAAATATGGGCTAGAGCAAAAAAAAGCAAAACATATATTGGAGGGTAAGTTCTGATTTCTCCTAAGTTTTAGGACGACTAATCCCCCAAAAACTATCTGGGCAACTCCCTTTTGTATCAATTCAAATTTGTATAAGTGTGTCTGTAAGATGAAATGAAGAGCTGCTGAGAACTGGGAGTTGGGTGCACATTGTCATACATCTATTACATGGTGGAGAAAAAACAGTGGGTGTTATTTCTGTATGAATAATTAAGACTGCATGTGTATACATGAAAGGATATATTTATATGAGCTGTAAATGGACGATTAAGCGTCAAGCATCACAAATGGAAGTAATGTCAAGTGAGGTTGATGAATAACACATTAAAAAGTGATGTATGTATTCTAAAATTAAATCAAGTGGTTTAATGAAAACACAGCATTCATTTAAAAAATCCAATGACACAACACCAGGGCTGTTTTAACTGAATCTGGCTCAAACAGATGAAAAATAAACTTTTTACCTTTGAAAAGGACTTTTTTAGTTTGTGAAGGGTGGATACCGCAATAGACGACAAATCCTCTATCCCCTGTCCTTTGGTTTTAAAACCATACGGAAACCTTCATAGGAGGGCACAGTTTGTGTGTGTTTTTGTGTGTCTGTGTGTGTTTGTGTGTGTGTGTGTGTGTGTGCGCTTTATCCTTGTGTCCTTTTCCTCCCCCGGCTCCCAGGTGTACTCTTAATCACCTTATCTGTCAGCTGTGGTGCACTATTCGTGGACACACACAGACACAGACACGCACTAGACCGAGCGTTTTTTAAAACTGAACTGGTCAACTCTATGAGTCACTCCCCCGGTGTTTCATCAGGACAGTCACCGCACAGTGGCTTACAGGCAGAGAGGGGGGGGGGGCACAGGAAAGGTAAGGGAAGTCGAGACGGCAGATGGGGCTCTGAAAGATGAGAGGCAGAAAAAGAGGAGGAGAAGGAGAAGTTGGCAGCGAGGCCAGTTGCTCTTTCTGAACCCATTAAGACCAGATGCAAGTTTCTCCAGACTTCATGCGACGGATGCATGTTGCCCTGTGAAGCTGAAAGTCACAAGTTGACAACCTGAGCGGGAGAAGTGACACTGAAGTAGAGTAAAGAACAACAGTGAAGACAACTCGGTCACAGACTTCAACGTGTCTGTTGACCTTCAAGTCTCAGGCTGTGAATCCTGCAGCATCGATACACGGTGACTAAAATAATAATTTCTCAGCCTTTGCTATAAAGCTAAACTTTGACTGTAAATCATTTGAAAGCTTAAACCTTAAGCTTTGACTGAACTTCTTTGCCTTTGACCTAATCGTCGTTGACATAAAAAAATGTACCTGAGCTGAAAATGTTGTTAAATATGCTTCATCCTCACGAACGTATCCATTTTCTAAAGCAAATCGTTTTTACCTAATGTTTTGTATCTTTTTCAGAGGCTGAGTAATAAAGGTTTTAGTGAATAGTCCCTTTTTTTTGTCAGAAAACCTTCAGGGTTTATGGTCGTTGCTGCTTTTCTTTTAGAGCACCTTTGGTCTTAATGAGTTCAAACCAAAACCACCTGCTGCTGTGCTTTATTAAAGTAGTTTGTTAGTGTCTGTCACACTCTCAATATCAAACCAGTCAATAGAAGCTTGTGTCAGTGACTCAAGCTTAGCGCTCTAAAAAGCAGCAATCCATCAAAAGCTAGCGGCCATCCATCTGGCTGGGATTACATCTCTTTTATCAAGACACCAGTCTCATCGTAAAAGAAAGGGAAGAGACAATATGTGTATCACTTAGAAAAGTTTTAAAAGCTAGAATCCGGTCTTTTGATCAAGAATGCAGAATGCTGAATTGGTAACCATGAACCATTCTCATCAAATTAAAAAGACTAAAAAAGTTTTGGGAAATTAAGGAACATTTCTGTACAAATTCCTATTTAAAAAATAATTCGACTGGTTTCAGACAAGTTTCTTAATTTCTTAATCCTGAAAACCTCCAAAGTTTAGTTATCATGTCTCCCCACTGATGCACAAGCATCCATAATTGATTCTAAAGGAGAAAAGTGTGCGTTGAACAGGACTCTTTGTTGTGCTGGAAACTGAGACTTGACAAGTCGAATATCATCCAGCTTTTGACTATGCAAATGTTGTCTTAAATGTGTCGTCAGTCCTTGTGGGGCAGCAGTGGCTCAGGTGGTAGAGAAGGTCGTCCACTAAGCAGAGAGTCCTTGGTTCAATCCCCAGGCACCAGGTTTGTCCTTGGGACGGACCCCAAATTTGTACTGTGCAGTACGTGAATGATGAGTGATGGAGAAAGAGCAGCACAAGGTACCTCTGTGTGTGTTAATGTGGCTTGTGCTGTAAAGAGCTTTGAGAAGTTGATAAGACCAGACAAGCGCAATATGAAAACTCCATATTAAGAGTTCTTCTGTTGATTTGATCCCATTGACTCTGGGAATGACTTGAGGGCAGATCTGGAACCCCTAACATCAATCCTTCTTTTGAGCTTGTGTCATTGATGAACTGCAGAGTTTCAGGATGATGAGCTGCAGACTGCAGAGAGTTTAAAGACAGCTGGATTCCATAAGTGTGAACAAGGTGTTTGAGAAGATCGTGCTCTCCAGAGATACACAGCTGACAAAGCTTTTAAGATCCCAGAATTCTCCAGAAGGACTCCTCACCTAAACGAGGAGGTTTCATTTCATGCAGTATGAATCTACTCATTATCAGATTCCATGTGTATAGATGTATTGGTTAAGAGAGCTATGTGAGGACACAGTATTGCTGGGGCTGAATGATATCTTCATAATGCAGTCGATCCCTGTGGGGGATGACAGCCTGAACAGAGCATGATGGTTCATTATGGGAGTAATCACCCGAAGCTTTAGCCCTAAATCCACCACATGGCTACCCACACTCCGCACAGACACACACGTGCACGGGCAGATACTGAGAGACAAAGAGAGAAGGGTAGAGACACAGAGATGTTGTCAGAGCGTTGACAACACTCTGATGAGGTGTAGACAAACACAAATACAGAGAGAGAAAGACACACAACCACCTCACAGAACGATAAAATACTCACAGTGGGAATTTGGGAAAAAAAACTGACTCGCACACAAAACAGCAAATGTGCAAAAAAAAAAAACAGCAACACAAGAAGAGAATGAGGGAGTGATTGAGGGATGTGAGACACATCTTCTTCTGCCAGCAGAGTCCATGAACAATTTCCTGGTCTTAATTAGTAAGGGAGACGCTGAAATGAGGAGTTGGCTCTCAGAGAGGATTTCCATAAAGATTGAGAATGAAATTAAAGGAGATTAAAGCAAACTGCTCAGGGGGAATGAACACACAGACACACACACACACACACACACAGGCACCGAGCGAAATTGGGGGTCTATGGGAGACGCAATTTTGCCAGTTTGGTAGCTAGTGAAGTGTGTGAGACAGTGTGTGCGTGACGGGCATGTGACATTGTGTTCAGGGCAGCAGGGGAGCACATTTTCACGTCAACGGAAGGTGTGTGTTTCCGCGCATGTGTGCAGATATGTGCCCGAGGGAAATATGTGCACAGGAGAGGAGGAACAGCTGTGTCACATCAATTCACACTGACCCCACTTCACTCCCAGACTGCAGATAACACCACCCAGCTTCAAAAAGAAGCTCTGAGAAATTCACCGAGCAACTTTTCTCGGGGAGAAGAATCACAAACGAGCTGAAAAGAACAGAGGGCGACCTTGTAAAATGTGTTCTTCACTGTGAACTCCTTATATGTATGTTAAAGCTGTGTAAGCATCTATTCATGATATCTCTCTCTTTCTCTCTCCCACCTCCTCCTCCTCCTCCTCCTCCTCCTCCTCCGCCTCTCAAACTTCTTCCACCACTCAGCTAAAACTGTTATTATGTTTGTGGAAATACATATCATTTTTTGTTTTTTGCCCCGGGCACCTCAACATAAGCACATTACAGAGCAATTATCCAAAAATGGGTGTCTCTGCCTGCATCCTGCCAATGCCAAATCCTAACAGTTTCCCCTGGTGGAGCTGCTGGAGCAGTACAGAGCAATGTGAGATGCGAGGAGAGAGCTCTGCTTCCGTCTCAGAGAGGATCATTTTGACATCCAATTTCCCACACGATGGCAGAGCAATGAAAACAATCAGATCCTTGCACAGACCAAATGATCTGAGTGATAAAGATAGCATTTAATAAACAATAAGGGAAATGCAAATATTTGTAATTAACAGGGAAATGTATTAAATGATAAGGTAGTGTATCCAGAGAGTGTTTAATGTTCCTGCTGTACCAGTGGATGGTCGGGTACTCACTGCTTCTGTCTTTGGCTTCATACAGACGTCTTCCAAGGCCAGTGTAACTCAAATGCATCAGGGAAATGGAAGAAGTGAAGGGAGAGGGTGACCTCAAGTGTCACAGTAATTCTCAGTGCGGTTTTATAGGGAGTCATTTTCTCTGAGTAACTTTAAGGGAGTCTCTTTCCACTCAGACCAGTTCTTTCACCGCTCTCTCCACCCTGTCATTTCAACACTTCACAACCTGTGATCAGCTCTACACATCAGATGAGGTCTTTCCATCCACAGTCAAGTAAACAACCCCGTCCTCTGACAGAGCTGTGGCTCCCCGGAGCAGAACACTTACAGCAGATCGTGGCTAAGGACCAAAAAATGGCTAAAGGACCTGTCTGCTATAAAGTACATGGAGGGTAAATTAGAAAAGGAGGCATGTTACTTCACTCTGAGATGGAGTCTTACTAATGAAAAGTCTTTATTATTTCATTATTTAAATAAATTATATGATCCTATGAAATTATATTATCTACACATATTTATATTTAATGTTAGTATTTTATTAGAACGTTATGTTCATTCAAGAAGATGTATACACTTTCACCTTTATACAACATCTCACATATAGGTCTGATGATATGTTCATTACTTTATAAGATAACACTGAACGTATTGTTTCGTCTACTCTGTTTTATTGAATGTATCTTTTTCAAAGACTATTTTTATATTTGACTTCAACACTGCATTTGGTTCCAGGAGACGTTTCAGTGGCCTCATGAAAAACGAGACGACCCTTTCTGCCTCTCTGAGAGGGCGTCCTTTATTTCTCTGTAAAATCAATATGATTAATTATGTACGGGAACAAGCCTATGTGGGGTGTGTGTGTGTGTGTGTGTGGGGGGGGGGGGGGGGTCATATAGATTATATATTTGTCATCGTTGGACTTGAGAAAAGTGACTTTCAAATCAATAAAACCAGTGATGTAGCTACACCTAGAGCAGTGTGGAAACCGGTAAAACGCTCAGTGGCTTAAAGCAATAATTAGCCATCATAAACACACACACACAAACACACACACACACACACACACACAGGTTTTAACTATAAACATGTATATCCTGTATTTGTGACCATCATGACGTCGCTCTTAGAGACACAAACCAGGAGTGTGTGTTGATTACGTCATCCAGAGGAAAACACTGGAGGTTTTGCACCCAGTGTTTTGCAGGAGTGTCAGACTGAGAGTAGATCTACAGCACAGACGTTCTGTTCACATCTGTTAGGAATCGTTTGCAATAACACAAGTGCTACTGTTTCCCTCATGTGGAAAAGAAGGTTGAATGCTACTTGGACGGTGGTCGTTGTGCCGATTCGGTTTCTGAGCCGCTGAGTTTCATACCAGTGAGGCTGGATAACCCTCTGCAGTTGTTTCCAGTTGCTGGGCTAGAAACTCGAGCTGACAGCACTGCCTGACTAAAACTGTTTATCCTTGGCTTGAATGTTTTTTTCTTTACTTGGTGTGGGGGTGTGTGTGTCTACATACAAGTTAAAGCCTAAATGAGTGTGTGAGAGTTTGGACTTAATCAAGTTAAAATCAATGTGGAGCCTTGTTTTCCTCGGTGTAATTCGTCCGTGACTGAAGGAAAACATAAGTGCATGCAGCTGAGACGTCTGCATCATAAACAAAACACGAGAACTTCACTAACAGACATTTTCCAAATGACACACGTAGCTGCTCAGGTTGCTGTTTCCACAGAGCGTCTGGACACATGATTGCTGTGTACACATGTCTCAGCCCACGGTGGCAGAACGAATTGCCATCATCTGAAATGTGTGTCTATGTGTGTGTGTGTGAATGTGTGTGTTTATACTTGTACTTCGCCTTCGTGAGGACGTGTTTGACTATAAGACCTAACAGAATAAGGACAGTGAAGACATTTTGGCTGGTCCTCACAGGAGTTAGGTTTATTCTTTGGACCATTCGATACTGGGGCCAAAGGGATACTTATTAAATGGTACCATGCTTGGTGCTAGAACAAATTCCCCTCAGTACAAAACAATGGTCCACAATAAGAGCAGCTTTTTTGATTGCTGAGGCAAATTGGAAGTTAAAATTGGACGTGCTTGGTATCGGGGCAACGCAAGAGCATCCCTCTGCTTTCAAATGAATCCCGTGTGTTGACAGGTGCTTCAGGGGATTTGTTCCTTCCTCCTGGCAAACATCAATGTGCATACTGCAACCAACTCTACAAGCTGTTGCTCAAAGGACCCGGCAGCAGCAGCTGCATCAAGTACCAAAGCACTTTGGATCCTGTAGCTGCCACCAGAGTTAAATGCTTTGTTAACTCGACATCTGCGGTGATGGCTATGATGCCTGTGAGCAGGGCGACTACTTTGGTACACAGCTCAGGCTCTGAAATAAGGCACTACCATTTACATTGGGATGTGATCAGGTAGGTACTGGCTGTGTATAAGCATCTGCCTGATTGGCACCAGATCTCAGTACCCTGCTCCTCATACCTTTAAAGAGCTGCTCAGGGTTAGAACGAGGTTCAGGTTGGTGTTCAGCTAAGGGTTGAAGTTAGGGATTTAGTTGTGATGTTAAAGGTTAAGGAGCTAGGGAATGTATCATGGCAATTAGTATCTTCACTTAGATAGAAAAACAGTGTGTGTGTGTGTGTGTGTGTGTGTGTGTGTGTATGTGTGTGTGTGTGTGTGTGTGTGCGTTCGCCTATGTGACCTTGACTTTGTGCTAATCCGGAGAAAGAGAAAGACTTGACCCGAGAGCTACGGGGCCAAAGAGCTCGACTGACACTGCATGCACATTTGTGTGTATGTGTGTGTGTGTGTGTGTGTGTCTGTGTTTCCCTTAACCCGGCGTACGTGCCTGCAATGCTGTGCATGACCGAGCGTGTGAATGTGCGCCTGTGTTTGTCTCACCTGCTTTATAAACTTGAATTAAGCTGCCAGCAGCTCCCATAACTCAGCTAAAGTGCCCTGCTCCAAAAGACCCAAAAATCACTCAGAGATTTAATATCCCTGATTGCGCGTGTGACACTTTAACAGCCACAACACTGATTATCATGATGCAGCTACAAACCGCTCTTTAGTTACTGCCTTGAATTGTTAATCCCACAGTTATTAAAACAGCCTGAAGATGCCGGAGAAGGAGGAAGACAGGGGCAGAAAAAGAGTGTGAGTGACAGAGTGAAACAATAAACACATGGCGAGCAACGGGAGAGAAAACAGGGGGAGGATGCAATGCGAAGGGAAATAAGAAAATGAGTGGGAAGAGGAGACGGGTATGCAGGAGAGAAATGCTGAATTGCTATTGCACTGCGCGGTGGAAAAGACACTTTGCTCAGCAAGCTCGAGCTGCCAGGAAGCATTTTAATCACAGCGGCAGATCCAAATAGGAGCCGAATGCAGGGTAGGTCAGGAGGTTGGGTCGATTTGAAGTAAAAAGGTTATCGAGAGAGGGGGCTGAGTGTAATCAGATCTGGTTAAGGGAAAAACCACTGTTATAACAGAGAGAGAGAATGTGAAGGACGGAGGGACAGGCAAAGTCAGAGGGAAAACACACACGGCACGGGAAATCAAAATGAGAGAGATCTGAAGAGAAGGGTGGGGGGGAGGAAAAGAGGGGCTGGGTTTCTATCATCTCTCTCTCGCCTCATATCTATTGGAGCCTTCAATATTTCTCAGAGGCCTCCTCCATCACCGTCCCTCCACCTCCAGCAGAGGTCTGACGTGTGTGAAAGGCTCCATACTGTGTGTGTGAAATACATGAAAAGTAGTGGAAAAAGAGAAAAGATGGGCAGCATGCAGGGGGACGCATTCTTCGCTTTCGCTTTTAAGATTTATTTTGCTTCAGAAAACTGTTTACTGAAAACGACTTAAACAGTGGGCAGCCCCCGAACAGTCCAAAATATAATAATAAGATATTATAAACAGAGGAAGCAGAAGAAAAGGGATTTGTGGTGCTCTACTTAAGTGTTATTATGATAAGCACTGTCACTGCTGCACGGCAAGGAGCTCCACAGTTCAAATTCGCCGGGGTCTTCCTGTGCAGCATTTGAATGTTCTCCCTGTTGTATGCAAGGGTTTTCTCTAACGTGTAGATTTACAATCTTGTGCACGACTGTTAAAGGATAAGCGGTAAATTAATGGATGGATTATTATTATTAAATATTTGCAAATGAGAGGGATAAAGAATTGGTAAAACCAGTAAGTACACTGGCAGCTGAGGTATATGCTAAAAGCTGGTATTATATGAAAATATTTGAATGCATGGTGTGACGCAGACACACTTGTTATGCCTCTCTCATATATACACACACACACACACACACTAACACACACTAATCACTAAGCACCTATACACTCAGACATATACCCTCACATGTCACCTATACTGATGAAAATGTTTGTCCCCGAACATTGTGGCCCTCGCAGAGCTCACCGTGCTTTTCCGTATCAGAGCCATTCACATGCACATGTTTGCCTCAGAGAGCCTGAGGAGCCGGTGTGCGCACACTTGCACCTGCATCTGTCTCTCAGCAGGTATCAGTGCAAAACGTTAGCCAAGAACAGCACATTACCCAGCTTTCATGTGTCAGCCCGAGGAGGGCCTGTTCCAGTCGGGGATGATATTAGCAGGATATTTCTGACTGTGTCACTCTCTGACGGACGGAAAAACATCCTGCACATAGCAAAGCAGCAGAGAGGAGTGATGCTTTGTTCCCAATTCAAATGAATAGAGACTGCTGCTGTGCTGTGGCCACATCACTATGATCATGCACTGTACAAGGCAAAGTATACAGGCTTGAATCTGCTGTTTTTATACAAATGCACTGGTGTATATTTATTATGTTTACATTATATTGTGCAGATTTGTTATACATATCATATAATACAATTTATATTGTACATAAACCTACTACGATAAATTAAATAAATAAAAACACATGTTTAAGTCAGTAAGTAAATAAACTAAGCAACAGAGCCTGACACATGTGAAAATATGAAACATATTTACGGCCAAATAAAACAACGTGGAGTGAAAAACAAGGGTAAACATGATGGATTCCCCTCTGCAGAACAAATAAGACCAACCTGGGAGAATAACTTCTCCAGGGTGTGCGTCTGTTAGAGCCATCTTGTCAGTTGAAGTTACATAGAGGATATGTGCAGTTTGTTTGTGTGTCTATAATGAAAGGACTCTATCAAAGGCCCCAGTCGACCTTTCACGAGCTCACTCAGGCAGAGCCGCTCCGCCAGAAGACGGGTAACCTGGAGGGGTGGGGTCGCGTTTCTATTGGCACACTATTTCTTTTCTGCTTGACCTTTCTCTAACCTGAGCACTCAGACAGGTCCCGGTTGCCTCATATTGACCAGAGCACTGATGCTCGGGAAAAAAAAAATCTGCTGTTGTGGTTTCAATTCTCCAGCGAGCGAGAGGAGCTTTGAAAGAACAATTCATTCGGTTATATGAAGCTAACGTTGAGAGAAGGAACAAGGCTGTCTGGGTGATATTTCTATCAAACATCTCGACTCCCTCGCCGCGCGGCCGCTGTAGAGCTGTCAACTTTTCTCCCCCCCCCCCCCCCGCCCCGCTCCCCGACTGGTTCTGGGGTCTGGCAATCCTAAAACGATTTCTCCATGTGATCACTGCTATAGTGATATTGAGCCTGGTTGGGTTTGGTCTGGCCCGTGCTCCTTCTGTGACCTTATAGTCAGACTCCCACTTGTCTTATTAAATTCTTCACCAGACCATAACAGGAAGCTGGTGATGGTTGACTGAAGTCACAGGGCATCGTTTCGGCTTTGAAAAGTTCCCCACCATTTATCATTCGGTGTAAAACAAGGCTCTGCCCAAGGACACGTTTATTTCCTTTGAGTCTCAAGTGTTGAAATGCATGATAACGTGCCATTAGGAATCACAAGAAAGCCAAACAGACAGTAACCTTTCCTTAATGTTCATTAACTACAACCTTTTCAGCAATGCCCAGTCAGTGAGCTCGGCACAGTAGTTCTTTATTTTTAAAGGCAGATTCTGACATCCTCACACAAGATTGAAGTTGTGTGACATGGGCATATTGAATTCACAGTTAACACAAGTATTTGATTTGTATCTCCCTACATGTCAAACTTTAAAGATCCAACTATAGCTAGATATTTAAAGGGCTTGTATGTGCTTTTTTTATAGCTTTTATTTACCGGGCTCTGGAAAAAAAATGTTTTTGTCCTAGGAATTATGAAATATTACATTATTTGCTTATGAAGTTGAAGCGTCTGAACACTGCGGGTGTATTTTGTATCTTGTAAACCCATGAATGAGGGACCGGCAGTATGCTTGACACATTTAATAAGATAAAATATATGATAAAAAAAAAAAAAAAATCCATTGCTCCTTTTTCCCTTTGTTCTAGATTCATGAGACTGTTTATGTGCTGGTGTGTATGTGTGGGTGTGTGGGTGTGTGGGTGTGTTTGTGTGTGTGTGTGTTCGACACATAGTCATGACATCATCTTTTAACCTTCACACCTTGTATGAGTGTTTGCAGTGTTCTACTCACAGGCGATGCGGACATGCGCTTTGCGACTCTTGGTGGTTCCAGCAGAGCTCCAGGCCACACACTGACACCAGAAATCTTCAGGGCCGAACAGCTCTTCCACCTGCTGCCGCGTTATTTCTATACTGGCTTCTCTCACCACCAGACCTGCGGAAGAGAAGGAAAAGCACTGTTGTATCATATCAGTTTGAGAATTGAATTCAAACCAAATAAAGCTCCTGCAAACAGCAAGTGACCCACTGAAAAAAGTTAAAAAGCTGAAGTCTATTTAAGCTTCTTCACTTGTGATACGGTTCTTATGTTAGCTTAGGAAGCTGAAGTCAAAGCTGTGCACAGGAAATATCTTTGCAAGTAAATAGAGGCAGGGGATAATCATACAATATCTGCTGCAGTGTACAAATCCAGGTCACTTTACTGAGTGGATTCACTGCAGATTTAATGTAAACTTTGTGAGATTGTTCCTTGCATTTCTGCCTCTTATCTCACTGTTCCCTCTTTTCTCTGGTGTTCAGAAAGAAGCTCCATGCAAAATAATGACATTGGGGTTTAAATAGCTGCATCCCACTGATAGGCCTGCAAGGGAGCACAGAGAGAGGAGGACTGCACAAGTATACAGGAAATGAGGAGAAGGAATAAACTCAGGATGGAAATATGGGCGATGCTGCAGAGGCACAAGTGGAACATGGTAAAGGCATTGAGAATGAGTTGGAAATGCACAGCAGGAAAGAATAATGAAGACAAAGAAGAAAGAGGAAGGAGCAAGGACGGACTGATGAACGATAAAAAAAGGTTCAGCTCGTAGACTTGAACGAAAAATGACAGTAGACGATTAGAAGTAATAGAGAGCAACGACAGAGGCAGAGTCAGAGGAGGGAGGGCAATAAAAATGAGAAAGTGAAGCGAGAATGAAAAGAAGATCAAAATGAATTTTAGGTAAAAGTAGTGGGGTCTGGGGAGTAGACAGGGGAAATGCTATGAGGAAAGATGTAGGCAGTTTATTTCAGCTTCCGCAGCAAAACCAGGACCCGAGAAACATTCTCCACGGGACTCCTCAAATCTGACTGGGGCCTATTACTTTAGAAGACTCTCGGTTAAGTTCTTGCCAGTAAAGAAATCGAGAGACAGTTTTAGTTGGCGTGGAGGCAAAGGGGCAGAGGGAAGGGCCGAAAGTGAAATCCAGTGAGCGAGGATTGCGATGGACTAAAAGCCATTAATGGCCAGCCAGAGAAGTGAAGAGAGACCCGTGAGGGCAAAGAGTAAGAAAGCTTTTATATAAGCTGGCTGGAAGATGGAGAGATATGGCTTGGGAGTTAGAGAAAAAAATACAAATTGATGAGAAAGGATATTAAAATGGAAGAGATGGAAAGTAAAGGGAGATCTTAGATGATATTGCAATTCAAAAAGCTCTGATGGCACAGAGGGCCAGAGAGGAAAAAGCTTGTGGAAGGTGCTGTTGGCACAACAGGTGATAAAAGACAGCGAGGGGCAGAGAGCTACAAGGGCAAAGAGCAAAAGCAGCATAAAAACGAGTGTGAATATCAGAACGTAAGCACACTAGCAATAAAGGGAAGCTGTTACAGTTTCTCAGTTTAAATGAAAGAGCAAGGGACACGGCGAGGAAGGTGGAAGCTAAGAAAATGGCAGATAAAGAGGCAATTATAACCCACAAGCAAACCAGGACTAAAGCTGAGACAACCAGTGGGCAGGCAGTTGCAGTAAACGGAAGAAGAAAAAACACAGCATGTGAACAAAAGGGTTACAAAGCGAAAGGGAGGAGGTGGAGACCAGTGAGAACACTGCTGCTGAAGTAATGAGGAAAGTAAGCCAATTAAAGTCAGTGGTTCAAATGAGGCAGACAGCTAGTTATGGAATACAGACTGGAACATGGGATCTGGGAGCGCAGTGAGAGCTGGGGAGCAAGTGACGAGTGAAGTCATGAAGAAAAATACAGATGTACATTCAAAGCTTTGCATCGCGGCCTGTGCGGCTTCTTAACCCAAAGATAAGACCATAATAAAAGCAAAACACTATTGTTGAATCAGTGGGAAGGTTTGGGCAGAATGTGAATCTTTTGGAATAAACAAAATCACAAAGAAGGATTTATGTAAGGTGCGACATTTATCAAAACTCAGAATCAAATATCACTTTTTCTTCATCCAGCACATAAAAGATGACACATAAGTCCAATAGAAATCTCAAGGTAAGACAGAAAGGATGGAGCCAATTCCGGAGAGCAGTCAGATCCACAGATATTAGTCTGTGGCCTCACGTCACCTGCTCTGCTCTATTGCTCAGAGAGTAATACAGGAGCCTGTGGGACAGTGGCTGCACAGAAGCTGTTCTGAGTGAAAGGCTGAATTGCATTGTGTACGAGGCTCCTTCCTCCAGGCACAGGACTGAGGAAGCCTGGTAAGTTTTAAAGCATCTCTGTAGTGCTCCTTAGTCAATGTAATCCAAGGTTGACACCTCGTCCTTGCTCTTACAAATTCGGGCTATTTAATATTTCACCTTGTTTGGAATTGGATCCAGCGAAAGTGCAGCTGACCCCAAAACTCAGTGAAAGCATTTTAAAGTCTCCACTCTAAAGTCAAAAGATGTAAATTGGCTCATCTTGAGGATTATTATGTAAAACAAATTTGATCTATCAACAGTGAGCTGATGTTTGGATCCTAAAGATCTTAACCTTATAATAAACAACTACAGAAGCAGGTAATGAGATGTACAGTTAAAATGAAACCTCCTGCTACCTTGGATAAAATTGGGGATTTCTCTAGGTGTAAACAATATTGCAAACATTTTTGATAATGTAAAAACACAATTATACAACAAAATATATCTTTGTTTTAGACATATTACTGAATAATTGTTACATATTATATCTTTAACCAACAATATGAATTTAACCAAGTGATTCTAAAAGCTGAAAAGTATGTTTTTCAGGTATTACTGTTACAGCTTGTGGACATGTTACCATTTCTTAATAAATAGATAAAAACACACAATCTGCTGTGCTGAGAACTGAAGGCCTGTTTCTAAGGCTTGATTATTGTGGTTTCCCACTGAACATGCACACAATTTACTGCAGAGTGACAAGACAGTGCAGGTGTTATACTGAGGTCCATCCTCCTGCTGAGAGCTGCATCCCTGTGGCAGAAACACACACACACAGCGGAAGCAGGATGTTGTACTGTGGTAATTAATGGAACACACTGTGTAGGCCTGTTGGTGTATGTTATATTGTGTGTTACTCTGCTCACAGCAGCTGAAGGTGTGTGTTGATGTGTGAAACCTCATCTTCTATTGTTTATGTGAATATTTGCACATGTAAAAATAAACTCCTTAAAATAAACTAAACAAACATAAGACATAGACTGGGTAACTTCAATGTGAAGACAAAATGTGTTCGGTTAGATCCAGATTTTGCCATTAAAGCAGGGTGGGGTCATGATGAAATAAAAAACGAGTCTTATTGCTGATTTACCTGAATCCAGAATATTATATTATAATAAGTCTTAAGCTGTAAGTGATACAATGTTAATAATAATTATAAGTGTAATAATGATAATCTTTACTTCCAATTATCAAACAGAGAAAAACTAAGCACAAAACAAATCTAGGTCACATTGACTGTTTGGGGGAAAATACTGTCTCTATACTGTTTGTACTCATTGACGCAACATTAACTTTTCTTCCTTTCTAGAGATAGATGACATTTGTGTTGTGTTGACACTTGATGCTAGAAGGCGTCATGGATATCAACATATTGTCTCATCCTATAGTTTCATCTGTGTGTCAGCTAGGGACTAGAATTATTATAGAAAGATATGCCAACGCTTTGACACCACAGATCTGAAGCAGCTCACAAACTACATCCAGCAGAGAACAGATTCCCCTGTTTCCCTTCAGTTTTGATGTCAATAGAGAAAACATGTCACAAAGTGGGAATAGAATCAGATAAAAGACAGATGTCACTGCATCTGTGGAAAACAGTGAAGAGCCAGTAGTTCCCATCGTTTCCCAATGCAAATCTCAAGAAGCAAATGTGGCTGGGTCAGAAAGAGGCTGAATCACACAAGGTTTAAAAAGTCCCCACATAACCCTGTTTCTTGTTTAGATACAGAGCTCGGAGAATTCACATCATTTTATTATGGGCAGACAATCATGGAATGTGGGTCTCTATAGCTTGACAGTGTTTCCCATCAACAACCACTACTGTCAGGGGGGTGGAGAAAAGGAGAAGATGAAAATGCAGGACAAGTATCAAGACAAGTAGATACAGTCACAAACATTTCTATCAATCACAGAAACACCCTAAACCCTCAGGTACTGCTTTTACTCCAGGAGCGTCACCTCTCATAACAAAGTTTGCCTGTGAATGTGCAGCAGAGGGAGAAAATGTTCTGTCCACACGTTAGGATCTGACAAATGGCAACTGGGAGAGAAACATGCACAAAAGTATTTAATTAGGACAAGTTGCAGAGTAGAGATGTGCAACTAATACACAACTTTATGTCTGTGTGTTGTGGTACCCAAACCCACTCATAACCTCACTGTGATGTGTGAAGCATGGGATGCTATAGTTAATGCATGGTTTCAGCAATCATTATTTTTATTACTACACAGATTTATTGTGAACGGACACATCATGTCTTTTGCCATAAGAGGTGAACTTCTATCGCGGCCTGATGGCTGAAACAGAAAGTCAGAGGCTGGATTTGTCTTCAGTGTGAAAAGCCGGGGAGCGTAGATGAAAACTGTTGCGATTATAACAAAACTACTTTCAATGGGAAGTAGCTATAGCCTGTGCAAAACGCTGATTAGCATATTCAGGTCACGATGGTGTCATATTTACATTCTCCCTGGTGTCAGTTCCAGTGCTTTATCTTCCTGCTTCACTCCTACACACTGTGCTCACATATACAGTATTTACATACGGCCGAGGCTCTGTTCCCGTTGACTTGCTATTTGTAACTGTTGTCAGACAAGAGAACGACTATATGAGATAGTGATTGAATCCCGACGCGTTCAGATAACATGTTCACCAGCCGTCACCAAACCGTTTTCACACTGCGTCTGTGCACTGCTAAAATCCTGATGCTACAACTGTAACACCGTTGAGGTGATTCACTGATCACGTCAATTAGAGAGAATGACTGTTCTGTGATTTAAGATTGATTTACTTTAAAACAATTAAAAGCCCATTCCTCTCGACTGTACAGAAAGTTGAAAGAGAGTTCTATAGAGCTGTGGCTGCAGAGGGAATTCCCAACGTTGAGCTCAAAGGTGAGCGTCTTCCAGTGAAAGTTTCAGAACAGTCGCTGGAAGCTAAAAACCCGACAGTGAAGGGTTCTGAATCTGAATCCAACATAGAGAGACACTAAGTTGGCAACGAAGCCTGTAAACTCCCTGTTGATGTCGTGTTTATTATGTTGTGAGACTTTAACACTCGGCCGGGCGACCAGTGGTGTGACTTTGTCAGTCACACGTCATTCAGCTGAGCATTGACTATAGTCAGTCAGTCAAAGGCTTTTTCTTTCCAAGGGATGGTCCCCCCTGTCGCAGTCGAGACCAAAACAGCTGAGGAGAATTCACATTCAGAGGGAAGCCAGTGAGTCAAGGCCAGACATGAAAACAGAGACTGGGGGTTTTGAAGCTAAATGGTTTGGAAAAGGAAAGAGATAAGGGAGCAAGGGGGAGAGAAAGCACTCTAAAGCTTTGTGGTGTTTAAATGTGATCAGTGACAGGTCAAACCGACAGGCCTTCAGGGGAAAGCAACAGACGATACAGAAAAAAGTCAACAGTGAGTATTATTATTTCATCAGTGCCACAGAGGGAGGGAGTCTTACAAAAGACAAAGACACGAGGTCAAAAGAACTGCAGCCTGGGGTTGGAAACAAAACAAAAACATGAACATACCTGCAACAAAGTTTCTCCGAACTGCTTCCGAGCCATTGATTAACGTTTTAAGTTGGATTTCTCTCCTGAATGTAAATGAGCTATTTGGTTTGTCCTGCTGTTTGGGGATCAGCTCAGTGAAAGCTGACAGGTATTAAGACCTAATGTGGATTTGCTGCAAGCGAACACACACATTTCCCAACAGGTAATAACGCGGCTTCACCATAAACCTCCGATAGTGACCAATGCAACCTCGCCATCCTCACAACCTGTGAGATCAGCGAATGCATGCTGATGGCTCCATCAACCTAACGACCTATTAGATCTGCATTAACACGTATGGAGACTCGGGGGACTCGGCTCTACGTCACCATCGAAACACTAAACGAGAGGATATCTGTCGCTGCCATGTTCTATTAGGATCAGAGTGTTAAAGGTATAATCCAAATATATTAGTGTGTAGAAGCACAACATTGAGCAAGTGTAGCAATGACCTCAGTAAATGTGCAAAATTACACAATACTGCAGCTAAGCCCATTAAGTCATTGGATGTTTCATGACCTGGAAACTCTCTGTTAAATAATAATTAAATGAATATTATAAGAAAAGGGGGAAAGGAAAATGGTAAGATGACAACAGAAGGGAGTGAGGAAGGGAGAGATCAGGGGCTGACTGAGTCCTTCTGAGGGAAATCATCCAGGACATCGACAGAACAGTCACTGGTCTGTGACCAATTGAAAACTCACAACACATGCACGTACCGTGTGTGTTTGTGTGTGTGCGTGCGCTCTCTTAATGGCCTCCACACTGACATTGACTGATCTCCCAGTGTCCCCGCTGGTTTACGTTTAAAAGAGTGTCTCCGTGTGCACGCTCGTCCACATGTGAATGTCATTGAGCGTGCACATGCGTGTCCTCCAGTAGCACTGACGAGGCAGTGAACCAGGACATTCCAGGACACACGAGGAAGCCCACAGGGAAACTAACTCAAACAATTTCCCACAAACACAGACAAGGACGCGCCGAACTAACACAGAAACAAAGCAGGAGTTCATTTTCAGATAAACAAAATGCCACCCACAGCAGAGCATTACTTTTAACACAATATATGTAACACAGATGTATGTTCAAATTGATATAGACACAAATGGACAGCTGTGTTTATATCAGGAGTCGCTGACACGGAGGCTTTTTGACTCTCTTCTAAAAAACCTCGATGCTTGTCAATAACTGAAATCTCAACGTAAGAGTCAGAGAGAAGAGAGGGATCCTACGAGGAGGACAACGAAAAGGTGGCAGAGCAGAATGGAAAGGAGGGAGATGGGAACGGGAGTGAAGCTAGACGGAGGGAGGAGGGGAGAGAAACACCATAGGAGGGAGAGAAAGAGGGAGAGCTGTAGGACAAGACGAGAAGAAATCAATACGAGTGCGATGGCAGCAAAGGAGGGAAAGAGGTCACAAATCTCCCGAGCCAATACGTTGTGTGCCGACATCCTGGTGTGTGTGTGTGTGTGTGTGTGTAGATGTGGAGTCACAGGTCAGTGCCGGCAGACTAATAACCATTCACACTTTGGCTAATGGAGACAAAGTAAGTAACCTAGTACACAATATGTCATTAGCACACTTCACAGCTAATGGAGATATACTGGGGTCGCACGCACGTTGCTTAAGCAAACACTGGAAATGCCCTTCACAATAAAATATGCAATCTGCCGCCGCTCACCTTAAGTCGCATTAATTCAAATGGAGATATGGTTCATATGTTTAAGCAAATGTCCATGTTGCTGTATTAAAGTGCCTGTCAAGAGGAAGGCGTGTTTTCTTAGGTAGCTTTAGATCGTTACCTGCTTTGGCCGAGGTTCAGTTGAGGGCTGGTTGCAGTGGAGACTTGATGCTTAGGGAATCGCGCCTGTTCACCACAGCTGGTATCGAACCCCCGAGCGACCCCCTCGACCGCCCTGCTCCCCACTACCCCACCCTGATCCTTGCCTGTGACCTCCACCTGGTTTCCCAGCCTCCAGATGAGGCTCCATGTGAGGACATGTAGTTTAGGATGCTCACGTGAAGATTCACTTTCCGTTCATCACATCGGAAACAAGACGTTTGTTACACTTCCCTGGGGGTGTCACTTTTTATTAAGACTTTTAAACAGAGATTAAACAGGGGGAAATCGTATTTTGATCTTTAATGGGTGTTGCTGTATTACTTAATTATCATGACAGTCTATGGGTGCTGGTTTGGGGTCCCTCTCTGCAGCTTCTCATAAATGTGTCATATCATTTCATAAACAAGTTCAGTATTTCCCCAATGTGAAGACATTTCAGAGCCTCTCCATGTTGCATGTCAGAGTTTCATACGATTGGACTTGAGGCGGTGAATCTGTATCTTCATAGAAATAATTTGGCTCAAAATCAGGGCGAAAAGAACAAAATGGCTTCGTCACACTTTGACTTTTTTTCACTGCAGGAAAAGTTAGAAAGATTTATGATCATGAAATGTTTTTCAGTACCGATGAGGACCACTCCCATCGCCACAGTCCTGAAAGTCCCACCTGGGTTTGACTATAAGCTGTTACTTATTACTTAAATTGTGATCATTGTTTAATGTGTATGGCTTAAAACTTGTGTTGAAAGAAGACCTTGTTGTAGCAAGTGTGGACGTCTGGTGGAGTGATATGTGAGGTAGTGAGGTGAGGGATTACATTTGTGGTCAGTGCTCACTTGTCCTATATTGACGTGGACTTTAAAACCTTCATAGTCAAGGACAAGCTCTGGTTAGACTGGCCGCGGGTTTGTGGGCCGACGGGTTTCGTTGGGGTTTAACAAAATAACTGCCTTTGCTGGACTGACCGGCTACAAGCTAAGATAGCCACAAGTTCAATGTACCGCTCTGATAAAATGTCTTTGTTCTTAAATATCTTAAAAAATGATTTTGGACATCCAAACATCATGTATGAACTCTGTATCTCATAATAAAAGAATATATCACATTCAAAATTGTATATTACCTACTCTCCACATTACTCTTTTCATTAAATGTTCTTTATTTCATCCTTGCTCCGATTTAATAACTCAATTCGAGTTTGTTTTGTTTGCTTTTCCATCCCTTGAGGTTTTTATGATTCTGTTTGACAAGACCGACCGTAGAAATGTATTTCTGTGCAAGACATTGCACACAAAGCTGTTTGGCAGCAACTTTCGTGCTTGCCTCATCGATGCTCTAACTTTTCTTTGTACATTTTAGCTTTTGTTTTCTTTCATCTTGATCCCAGGGATCAAACGAACACTGTGTTTCAGCACTTAAGCTGACTTTCCATTCCTGCACAAAAAAAAGGATGAGAAACACAGAGAGGCAGAAGGAGCTGGAGCGAGCAAGAAACTGGAAGAAAACGGCACAGCAGGATTCATATCATCTTTATCCTCAGTGTGACCCCCGATATGGGTTGGCCTATCCAGACCTCTGGAAGGTAGCCTCCACCACCATCCCTCCATCATCCCCTACCTCTCTCCCCTGCCTCCACAAGCTACGGTTTTATCTGCCTCTGCTCACTCCGATTTCAGATGGTGGAAATTAAGGTATAGCAAAAGGCAGCATGGAGCAAAGAGACAGGAAGAGAAAAGAAAGGGGGAAAAGGGGGGGGGGGGGGGGGGGGAGACGAGAGCGAACGGATTGGATATAGAGTGAGTGAGAAGAGAGAGATAATAAAAACAGCATGGGGGCCATAGCTGCTAGCTGTTTCTGTGAAACAGCAGGAAAGAAAGAGGAGAAAACAGCTTAAAGAGTTTAGGTTTTCACACAGAAAAACACACAAACATTGCTCGCACACACACACACACACACACACACACACTGCATTCACGCACCACAGCCCCTACAGTTGCTTTTATGTGATTCACATGTTGCATAACACACATTTAGTATTGAATATTTTATAATCTCAGTGTTTTGTTCCAAGGTGACCTGTACACTTTCCACAGGAGCCATGACAGAGTGTCACAGTGTGATAACGGTTCAGAACACATCGTGGTTTCACGGTATCAAGCTGCCGAGTTTACAGGCCCTTCAAGGAACGACAACACAAGAGGGGTTTTATTTGAACATGTGAGAGGAGGTAGTATTCACATCCTTTATTAACGTTTAAGTACCAATAATCTACTTCAATTATTAAAGACAGAAAAATTATATTATATATCGTTAGATCATTATTACAACTGCATTAATGTCATGGTAAGATTAAACTGTTGTTGTTGTTGTTGGAGGTGGAGGTAAAGCTCTTCTGCCGTAATTAGTATCCAACTGCAGTTAATAATTATTTTCTTTATAGATTATTGGTTGATTATTGAAATTCAATGTTTGAAAATAGAAAACAATTTTTTTTATAAATATTGATTATAAAAGATTATAAAAAAACGTTCTAGTTTACTTCAGGTGCATGAAAGAGTTGAGACTCATCCTGTCAGAACCTTAAACTCACTGAAGTCAGTTGGGAAAGTGTGTGTGTGTTTCTTTAAGGGGTCGTATCGAGGCCGTTGTGTGTTTGTCAGTCCGAAGTTAGTGAACAAAACACACAAACAGAGATGTAGCTGTGACGTAGGGATTCATTTTGATGTTTTAAGGTTGACATTTAAATGTTTACACGAGTTCTCGTCAGGGATTAAAGTTATAAACGGGGACAACAGGCTTTTGAAGTTGTCCCTCTTTCTGGCAGTCACTTGCTGCAGACTGGATATCCGTCCACCTGGACAGCCCCCCCGTTTAGTTTGAGGATATCCAGAGTGATGCTGCACTGCTGCTCACTTAGTTTTTTGGAGGGATGGAGATTATCAGTCTTCATTCCTTCCTCAGGAGAGATGAAGTTGTATTTTTTTGTCCAAAACCGATAATAAGCAAAAAGTAATGATTTGTGTAAACAGGACAATGCTGCAACCCAACATGCAGGTCTTATTATATTTTGATCTGTGTTAGAATTAAAAAAAAGAATTTGGTTCTTTTTTTTAACATATGGAGAAAAACACACAACAAAACAGTTTCAGCCGTCGTTGTTCATTATGAATAAGTGAAAAAAGGAAAGAAAAGAGAAAATGTGCTAACTGCAGTTATCTTGATATTGCATAACGTACCCAGTTTACTGATTTATTCATTACACATTTATGCCCATTTCTGCTTGGATTATGATGTGCGTGAAGGATGGAGTGTCCTGGAGCACTACAAAAGCAAGTCAATCAATTTTTTATTAAAGCGACATTATGATGGCTCGGTTCAAGATAAATTAGGCATAAATTGAAGCATATCTCGAGCAGTTGAAACATTAAAAACCAAATCCATGTAGTAACTGGGGCTGAGGGTTATTTCAACAGGCAGGGACACCGTGAGAGATAACTCTAAAGTGAAAGTTATGAGTTTAGGTTTAGTAAAAACAGAGATTTAATTTGTTAATGGGCGTCAAACCAAATTGGACTGGATGTTTCAAACACACTGATTGTTATGAGGCTGACGGGGAGGTTCTGATCCGTGAACGACCTCTCAGGGCCCGACACATGCAGCGAAAGAGCCTAAATCCACGTATCCTAATTGAACAGAGTTTCCTCTCAATATCCCACTGTCTGGAATCCAGCTGCTCGCAAATGAACGGCTGATGGGAGAGTAATAAATGACTAGCAGCTGCACATTATGTCCGTAATGAACACGGAGGTAGGAGGAAAGATCGGGAGAAAAGAATGAAGGGAGCGAGGAGTGAGGGGGGGGGGGGGGGGGGGGGGGGAGACAATGGATGCTTATTGTAGATACACATTCGTCAGCCTATAACCTCAGAAACCTTAGATTGAAGACCGGGTTACGTTCACATTAATCAAGCCACTCTGTCATATAAATGCCTCTTGGAAACCCCAAAGAAGGCTGGGAAAGAAAGAAGTGTATAAATAGTTGGAGAGGAGACAGAGAGAGAGAGAGAGAGAGACCGACACATGAATGAACAGACATGATTACATGACTAAGAGGAAGATGAGATGGTGATAATTATACTGGTGAATTTAATGTGCACTTGTGAGCTATTGTTTGTGCCTTCAAAGATAAATGACCAAGAGGACACTTTATATTTGTTTACCTCCGGCAAGAAGGTTTTGCTTGCTAGCAGGATTTTGGAAAAACGACGGTACAGATAAGAAGGAAACTTTCCAGGATCAGGAAAGTACAATGAAAAGTTTGGAGTGGATCTAGATCAGGGGGCTTTTCCAGATAAAAAATAAATAAATTCTCACCTGCTTTTACATTTTGCATTTCGATCTTGATAAGAAAAAGTCAGGCATGTTAAGAGGACTGATATTTAGGAGCCATTTGGTGCAGATCCAAATATCCAGATCTAGTGAATTTAAAAGTGTTTTCATTCAGGGACGGTTGGACCCCGGTGGAGGTGTGAACTCTACTGAGTGTCATTCTGGTTTCTTTGTGAAATGCAAAGCCTCCTCAGGGCACACAGAAGTTCTTAGGAGTTAAAGGACTTGTGCCAAGATATGTGATGACTCAAAAGAAAAAGAAAAAAGACTTGGATGCAGATAAATGAAAACAAAGTCACAGGAAGAAATGAGCTAAAAGCTCAGGAGAACAGAGAGAGCAATGATGAATCAGAAAATGAGAAAGAAGGGATGAAAGTGCTCAAAGGAAACATGAGGAAGAAATCAGAAATAAAGAAAATGATCCAGGTTAAAAGTGGAGTTTTCCATCATCTGATATAAAACCCTCCTTTTGACAGCTAGGTTATAACATCGTTTTCTCCTCTGTTTAAACTTTTGTTTTGCAGCTCTGTACATGTTTCAATACTTGTACCTGTTGTTTCCCTTTTCTCACATGTACTACTCTCAGTTTCTGTTGCATCCGTACTCCTCTGCCTCGTCTGTTTATATGTGACAGCTGAATCAGGGGAAACATCTCTGCTCAGCCAGTTCTGTGTCTGTCTGGGGTTTAACACCGCAGCCGACCCACTAAGCAACCGGGACACCAAACAAACACACTCATGCACGCACTAACACACACACACACACACACACACTCACTCTCTGGCTCCGGGCTCTGCTTTGTATTACAAGGGGGAAAATCTTCAGTGGGCAAGTCAACGTGTCAACTCGAGTTGAGAAGGAAATCAAAAAGTTCTGCTTCCTCAATATTGTGTTCAATACAAACACAGTCAGGCATCAGAGGCCGAGCAGATCCAACGTGCACTGAGTGTTTTGTTCACCTGCCTCAATGAGAGAAACTGCTTCCGCCAACACACTGATTTGTGCTGCTGAGCCCTGCTGTGTATTGCACTGGGCAGGTTCCATATATCAGGAGTTTTCAAGCTGTTCTCAGCCTGTGTTTTAATCGCTGGCTTTGGGGGAGACCCCCGGCTCATTAACAAGCGGGTGGAGACCCATAAGCCGAGCTCGTGTCCACCTTAAGTCTAAGAAAACCAGGCCGTGTACATCTTTGTCGTCCGGCCAAAGCAGCAGCATGATTCATCATTACCTCTCCAGCAGAGTAATACCATGTGCTGTCAAGTGACAAGTGTGGAACTTTGGCCGCGCTCCAGTACATCACTGTGGATCCTATTAAACTGTCCTGTGAAGGTTTCAGCCCAGCGCTGCCAGCGGGACAGCTGTGTACACACACGTCTGACATGTGACCTAGCTCTCTGCGCAAATAGCACAACATCTGAATAATGGATTTAACCTGTGTGCTCACGGTGCACCAGACAATCAGGGGGGAGCAGAATGATATCGTCAGGCATATCAAAATTATGAAGGGAAAGAGGTTGAAAAAGGATTTAAATTAATAATATTAATGTATATTTTAGATTGTCTGCTCACCGGGAAATATTAATGATTAACAGGCTGGGAAAAAACATTGGTTGCTCAAATTTAACATATATATGAAATTAAATACATAACTTCACCTACTCCATCCTTTTAATGGTAACTTTTTTGTAATCTTCACCAAAGAAGCTATGTTTTTACCATTGTCCGTTTGTTAAGGTTTTCTTTTGTGTTTTTTTTTTGCTTGTTAACAAGATTACACAAAAGCATCAGGGCCGATGACTGTGGCACTTGGTTGCAGGATGCCGATTGGCCAGGGAAGAACCCATTACATTTTGGTGCAGATTCATCTTTCCCACTTTCTTTACAATTTAACACTTTCCTTGATTTCACAGAGAACAATAATTGGAAGTAGATGAAAAGTCAGACATATTTAAGAGAGTTATATGTGTGAGTGTGTGCAATTTCGTGCAGAACCAAATAAAAATCCAGATCTATTGAATTTAACGTGGTTTCATGAGGGGACTGTTGGGCCTTGGCTGCTCTATGGAGTCTCCTAAGTGCCATTCAAGTTGTTTGTATCTTTCTTGGATGTTGCAGCAAAATTCCGGCATTCACTGCACTCACACAAAAAAAGGAAATTATTTTTCCTCTGAGTTGAAATGTCTTTCCTTTTACCACCAGTGTCACAAATGTATAGAGACATTTTTGTTCTACTTTCTATCGCACTTCAAATAAAAGGGTGTGTGTACTTGTGCAAGTACACGTGTGTGTGCGCTCCAGACTTCACTCACCTGAGTTTTCGTCCACCCTCTCCTCCACAGTGTGGTCCTTCTGATGGACCCACTCGCTGTTGCACTTGAAGTAGATCTGTGTGGCGGGTGTTGCTTTGCAGTAAAGATTGACGGGCTTGTTCTTGACGATGTAGCCTTCCTCGGGCTCAAACAGGAAGTGAGGTAAGGGCTCCGGCGGGTCGGAGGGGAAGGTCTCCGGGAGCTCGCTCAGACTCAAGAAGTCGTCCTCGTCTCTCACTGTGGGAAGAATAAAAGGGGAAATGTTAAGGCTGTTGTTCAGTGGAGATTTTTTTCCCACTGTTCTCAGCTCAGTCATTCTTTGTTTTATCGACTCACTTCGACGACTAACAGGGTACAAAGGGAGTTCAGCGAAAATATGCAGCTTTTCTTCAATCATTCATTCTTGTTCTGTGATTCACACCAGTGAGCAGCATTGTCTAACGCTTTCCCCTGAACCGAGTGTGCACTCGACATTTGCTGTTCTCATCTGATCACTAATACTTGCCGTGCCACAAGCCAGTGACCTGGACAGGGAACAATTTTCTCCCACTGAGCCATAAAATGCACCTTTAATCAGCAACTGATTGCTGTGTCCCTGTGTGGACAAAGAGACATTGACGGGGAGAAGGGGAGATATGAGGAGGGTCACAACGCCTGGTCGCCTCATTATCGATGATCTAATGGTGTTCGGCAGATTGAGCAGTCCCAGGCTTCATTCTGCCTCATGTCTGATGTCAAAAGGTCTGTTAGACACTATATCGAGGTTGTTGTAATATTATTGCAGAAGTATTTATAGCTAAATCTGTCGTTTGTCTGAGAATGCTCTGACGGAAAGAAATGAATTCCGTCTCTTGCTTCCTGCAAGAAAAACAGCCGTTCTCTGTCTTGTTATACATGAGGTTTTTATTTTTTGAATAAAGTTGGTTGAGGAATTCTGTGCTTGCCTAAATTGTGGCCGGTCAACTGATTCTACAGCGTGAGGATAACAGTGGCATGTTCAGCCCATGTAGAAGTGACCGTATACACATTTCGATCTAAAGTCAGAAAATGACCAATTTATGTCCAAAAAACACAGACTACAAACCTAAGACTCCTTTAGGCAAAACTATTTACAAAAAACACATTCACCTCATAAAATTTTAAATCTCTAAAGACAGCCTTGAAAAAACAAAATATGTCAAACAGTGGGATTTAAACCCAGGGACTTTGACCTAGATATAAATAACCGTGAGGAGGACATGACAGGAGCACAGTCTTCTGGAGCCATTGAGAATTTTAGCGAGTTCAAATAGAAACATCAGAAATTAGGATTTATTCATCATTTTGAAATCACATAAAGTTTATTTTCCCCCTTTTTTTGCAAAAAGTTTAATATCACTTAATATTGGATAACAAATTCCAAAATGTAAGACCACCTACACATGTAAACTAGAAAATCAAAAAAACACTGAACAAACAAAGTCCTTTTCTATTCTTGTGACAAGCTTTATGAATATGTTGCCGAAGTCATTGTCACTATCTGTTAGGTGTGAACTTAAAGGTCCTCCCTCTTGTATAATCAAACACCTTTCTGGAATTTTTTTAGCAAAAGTTGTGGTACTCCTGCTAGGACAGTAGAGAATGAAATAACCAGGACAGTACTGACAGACACACAGACACACTGGAGGAAATAACTGAACAGACAGAGCAGCCAACCCTGAGGGCGTCAGTAGCTTCATTCTCCTGCATCCTGCTCCCGCTCCTCCACTGGCTTCTCACTGGGACCAAACCACACGCCCACACGAGGCCTTGATCAAAAGGGACACCGAGAAGGTTTTGTCACCGGGCTGCCAAGGTCACCGTAACACAGAGGCTTACAAGAGCAGGTGGGAGGGAGAGGACGAGGCCTTTCTCTCTTCTTCTCCCATGGACGAGATTCGCATGCACATAAATATAAAGTTCACACACACGCACAAACACACACACACAAAGTTTCCCCCAACATGTAATTTCCCTCCACTCCATCATCATTCAGTTTCATTAAAACTGTCCTTTTCCCTGTGTGTGTGTGTGTGTGTGTGTGTGTGTGTGTGTGTGTGTGTGTGTGTGTGTGTGTGTGTGTGTGTGTGTGTGTGCGTGTGCTTGTAACTGCTTCACCTGGAGACTTGTGAGTCATGGGAACATTTCGAAACACACAACCTTTTTGGACGCACTGCTTCAAGGTTCAGCCTCTAATGGGCCACGGCTACAGTCACACACTGTCACTCCTACAAAAACAAACAGAATGTACCAAACTGCATAAATTGTGCATTTATAAGTCTGCGCACACTGAAACACCATCTTCCACTCCTCTTCACTAACAGTGTGTGTAGTCGCAGTCCTCTCGGAGAACAGCAGCGTGCCGTGGGCTCGGAGCTAAAAGCAGCTTAGGTAAAACAAGACACGAATGGAGGGGGGGCGGGGGGGGGAATGAGGAGGCAGGGTCCCCACTTTGATGTCACATAGCTGACATTTTCTCTCGTGCTTCTGTAATTAGTTCTCTGAGAGTATGGAAATTGGAAGACATTCCCACTGCATAATTTCATTATCTGTGGGAAATTTTTTTCTCCCACTCCGGGTTATTTATCCGGCGTCACGTTCACTCGTTGCTCTGTCAGTCTCGTTTTCTCACTGGCGGGCTCTGCCTCCTCTTCCTCGCTGCACACTTCTTGTTACTTTGCTTTTCTCCGCCACTCTGCTTTTTCACCCCGCCGCCCCTCCCGCTTTGCACATTGCCCCAACAGCCATTCTCACCCTCATCTGTCATTCAGAGCTGGGGGGGTTCATGGCTCTGGAGCGACAGCAATAAATTATTGATTGGCACAAGAAACATGATAGCCGGAGAAAAGGGTGGGGGGAGTGGAGGGAAAGGGGGGGGGAGCGCTGGAGAGAAATATTTCCCATGAATAACAGCTTTGTCTCATAAATGCCGACTGTTTCCTTTCCCCTCCACAGCTTCACTGCTTCTGTGGCCCTCTCCTTTCACCTCTCCATTCTTCTCTGCTTCCTTCTCCGTTTCCTTTTCCCCCCCTTGTCCCTAAGCCTCTCTCGATCCTCATCCTCTTTACCCCCACTTCTCCTTCCTGATCTCCTGACAGAGTGAGTTACTGGTCCTAACAGCCCGGCTCATAACTGTCTTGCCTGAATGCTGTCATCAATAATGGATGGCTGTTGCCGACCAATGTCCAGGTTCGATTTACGGTATGTAGTAAATATGTAGCGGGGGTAAAAAACCACATTTATCCCCATCCGTTAAACGCCTTCAGGCCTGCCCACTTCAGGAAACCTACAAACCCAACCAATAAATATCTGTAAATGTGTAAAGGAAGATGTCATCAGAAGTGACCAATCATGTTCGAGTGTCACTGACAGCGTGGGCCGATCTATCATAATGCACTGAGAGATTGATGGATCAATGGGAGAGGGGCGGGAAGGGGAGAGGTAGATTGGGGGAGGTAAAGAGAACGACGTTGAGTTCAATTATTAACATGAGTGGTCATGGTATGAGACAACCACCGAACTACACCATACGAATTACAATACATCTACCATAAAAATAACACAGGCTCCTGACAGTGTTATTGGTAGGGTTGGGTGTCATTTCGTTTTTTTTCCAATATCGGTGCTAAACGTTGACAAAACCATTTTTTTCTTGGAACATTTAGCTCAGAACCACGGCAGCTGTTAAGTCCCGGCCTCTCAGGTTCCCGCTCTTCGATATCGCTCAGACATCTGCAGCACATCCCGGTGTCGGAATCCTTTCACGTGAAATACAGCCACACTTTTGACTCTTTAGCTTTAGGCATGTTCTTGTTTTGTGGACTCGAGTTTGAAGTAGCTACTCGATAACTAGAGGTTAGAGTTACGTGCTACCAGAGCCAGGTCAGTGATCTTTATGTGGCCTGTAAGCAGGGCAACTACCTCAGAACATAGCTCAGGCACCGGAATCAGGCACCGGAATATGTTTTGTGAACTGGTCTGGTATGTACCGGCTGTGTAGGAACCGGTGTCTGATTGGTACCAGATTTTGGAAACCAACCTTACTATAGATGGTAAGAACATTAGGAACATTCTCATGTCAGTGTTTTGCTCGAATGTCGGATTACACTGTCATTTTCACTCAAGATTTGTGTGTTCATTTAAAACTATAGAGATACTATTTATACCACGTGAAACAGCAAGATATAGTGGATAATTAATACTTATCTTAGACTTAATTACAAAATGCATCTATCAAGTATCTATAGAACCAAGTGCCCTAAGAAGCACTGAACAAGAATAATAAATTAACACAGTAAATGTGATCGTAACATCACAAGCATTTCCAAGGATCTAAGGAATCCAGAGGCATATAAACCTAAAGTGAGTCAAACTGAGCCATATAGGGTCAAAATGCCTCATTGGTTGGTGTGTGTGTGTGTGTGTGTGTGTGTGTGTGTGTGTGTGTGTGTGTGATGTGTATCAGTGCAGTAGCTGTGGAAATCATGAGATCATACTGTCTTATCTGCTAGTTAGAATCAGCAGCAGCTGTAAAAACATACTCATACTAGGAAACAGGTACTATCATTCAACAAACACACACACAGTCTGACATAGAGAGACGCACACACACAAACACATACTTTAACTGGTACTCCTCTACCCCTATTCCTCTACCACAATGACTATCGACAAAACCCACAGAAAACTAATAAAACAAAGCTGGAATGATCCTTATCTATCGCAGACACTTCTGCTGCCAAATTACACAAGGCACATAAACAAAGAAAGAAAAATGCACACACCCACTCCCACACACACACACACAAACAAAGACCCACAAAACATGTGTGTACTACAGGAAAAACACATGAGCTCAAATCTGTCTGCTTTTTCTTGCAAACTTCCACAAATGCACACACACACAATTTCTGGAACACTGGAAATTGTGATACCTATATACAGGCCCACATATTAACCAGAGCTCAGAGATCTCTTACCCACAATCATCTTACTCATTTAGATTAGATCACCTAACACTGTAAAGACCTACTTGACTGTCGAGGGGGTTTGGGGAGATGGAAAGTAAGATGGAAACTGACAGAAAGTGAGGGATGATGGGACAGCAGGGAGCTGGAGGATCATTGCCCTGGAATTAGATATATGATGCCGTCCATTTCCGAAAAGCACACACACACACACACACACACACACACACACACACACACACACACACACACACACACACACACACACACACACACACACACACACACACACACACACACACACACACACACACACACACACACACACACACACACACATAACCCTAACCCATGCATTCCCACACCTCTTACCCTAACCTTAACCATCACAACTAAATGACTAACCCTAACCCTAAATCGAACTAAACCTAATAATAACCCTTACCCTAAAACTGCCAACAAACCTTATAGCCGCATATAAACCAGCTCTCAAGCCTCCATACACAGTGGTATAATGGGAATAATCTTATCAGCTATTGCACTAAAGAGCAGCACTCGAGTGTTTCTCTCACTCGGTGAATTCTCTCTCTCAGCCTCTCTGTCTCTGGTGTAATTTGCTGACATTGCTATATGGAGAAAATAACAAATGGATTTTATCATTCTCTCTTTGAAAACATTTGTAATTTTCCCAACGTAAAGCTCGGGGATCCAGTGCTCAACTTTCGTAAGTGTTTAGTTTTTGATTATTTAATTATTTATGTACGGAAACAACATATTGTATATATATATCTATACATTTGGATAAGATTTCCTTTAGACATTTTTAGTCCCTTTTCATTTATGGAGGCATTTCTCATATTACAGTAATGTTTGCAGTACTTTTTATGGTGCTGTACTAGTTAAGTAAAAAAAAATTCTGCAGTGACCACAAACCTCTAAACGTTCCATCTTCCTTCATTTCTTTGGTGTACTTCGGTTTGTGTATTATTTTGGTATCTCCTTTATCCAGAGTTTTATTCAGGTGATAAGTTGCTGAGATGAGGTTGATAAAACAAGGCCCCGCAAAGTCATGCTGGTTGACAAAAGACATATATGTGTACACTTCAAGTATGCAGGTGTGTGTGTGTGTGTGTGTGTGTTTGTGCCTGTATGTGTGCGTGTGTCTCAGAGTCAGATCTGTTTATAAAGAAGAGATCAAGGGTGGTTAAAGTCAGCTGAGGTACTTGACACAGCACGCAGAGGAATTACACGCCGTGTCCTGGAGTGTCGTTTCGCTTTTGAAATAAGACACCAGGCGGTCACACATCATCTGCATCCATTAGAAACTGAATCAGGGTCTTATCCTCAATCGACACTTTGATAAAAGCCACATTATTCAAGACACGGGTAGACACGCGGTGTGAGAGAACTTAATCACTCCATTACCTTTTTCCAAAGGGATCAATTAAATTTACATATATTTGAATATTAACTTTAGGGAGACATATGAAAATAGTCAGGTGTCCACAGATTAATGCAAACAGCCGTAGGGTAAATCACAATCATAACAACAGTACTACACTTTCTTGTGACGATGTAGTTTGCATAACGTTGGACCGATTTTTCAATTCTGCTAATTTGCTGCACAATTTGGGGATTTCAGAGTAAATCAAAAACAGAGACAGAAAGACAAATCTGCATTATGTTACATGGGAGAGGATTTCCTCAGACTGCGATGACAGAAATAATCCCATGACAGATATAATATGTCATGCACAACACACTCCCTGTCAGGGCCCATTATATATCGACCAGAGTCGGAGGGCTATAGGCAATTCATAATGGCATGAAGTACTTTGAGAGATAGCACATCGCAGTGGGGGAGCAGTGACAGCTGGTTGGCGTCCGCAGACTTTCATCGTGTGCGACATATAAGGCCCCAGCTCCGGCCTGGAACTAGATTTACGGCCCTGCCTGCGGAGGAGGAACCCTGTCAGGCCACAGCTGGCCTCAGTTAAGAAAGATGTCAAGAGGGAGACACTGTTTGTGAAAAATAAAAAAAAGTCCGGGGTAAGTTTCAGCTCAGAATTTCTCATACGACACTTAAGCGAGAGTGAAGTTTGCACATTAGAAATAGTTCACTCACAGTCTCCATGATTGTATCAGAGCCACACACTGAAACACAGAGTATGACACGGTGAGATCCTCATGGACACACACACACAGAAGTTTCAGTGACATGCATATTTTATTAATTTATGAATTATGATTCTGAGAGCTGCATTGCCTTGAGTTAGACGGTCAGAGAGCAGCCAAAGTGCACATTAGTGTGTGTGTTTGTGTGGATGTAGGGTTGTCGATGATGGTGTGTTTGTTTGGGCCAGCATATGTGGGCTCCCCTTGCTTTTTATGCAGATGCGCTGCATGTGAATCTTCTTGCCTCCACAGTTGCATGTTGTTATATTTTGTACATCTGACAGCGTGTGATTATACAGTAGGTGAGTATTTAATATTCTGTAGCAGCAGTCTGGCGGCTGTGCAGGGGTCAGAATGAGCTATTATAGCTTATTCATGTTTAATCTTAGATTTGAGCAGCACCAGCAGCAGACTGTAAGGATGGGCGGTCAGCCCACACCACTTTGGTCCAGACTGAGATATCTGAAAAACTGCTAGATGGATTACAATGAAGTTTTCTACAGACATTCCCGTCCCCCAGGGGATGAGGCCCGCTCACTCTGATGATCTCTTAACTGTTCTGAGACAACAACAGCAGTCTTCAAACACCACAAGCACACTAATGACGCAACAGAAAATCCAGACACCACCAAAAAAACATGACATCATTTTAGGAGTTTCTGCAACACTCTAATGGACTTGAAAAGAAAAAAGACCCAAAAAAGCTACTTTAACTTAATGGAAAAGATCTGAATCTCCCTGATGCACTGAGGTCACACAGCTCAAGATGAAAGCAGAGTTGTTTGAGGGAGGAAATAAAAAAGACATGTATTTATCGAGAAGGAAACAAAAGGCAAACATTTCCTCGGTGCGTTTGACCCGAGGCGTAAACATCATCTCACACGCTGCTCAGTCGAGGGTCAAACCGAGGCGCTCACAGCGGGACGTGCATCACACGCACTTTGTACAACAGGCCACACTCACATTTTAGTCAAGGACACACACACACAGCACAGGAGCAGCTGATGAGGGGGCGTTTGCAGGTAGGCAGTGAGAGAGCACTCAGTAGCTATTTCCTTAATGGCTGTCTCTGCCAGGCAATGCACAGACACACACACACTCACACACACACATTCGCAGGCCTGCATGTGTATCTATACTCTTCCTGAAAGAGAACTGTTGTTAGTTCCTTCATTATTGTGCCACCTTCACTTTCGTCCACTATCATTGTCTCTGCTCTTCCACTCCCCCCCCCCCCCCCTTCTCTTGTTTATCTTCCTCTCTGCCCATATGCATGTTCCGTTGCTTGCAGCTTCTCCCTGCATCTGATTTTCATCCGATATATCTTTCCACACTCCACAAGGCTTTGAAAAGTAAAGAGAGGGGGAAGGTACACAGCAGACTGCTTTTATATGAAGAAGTGGGCAGTGACTACGCCTGGTTTGTCCTGAGACGACTCTAAAGCCAGCACTTATCTCCTGTTCCTGTGTTACAAGTCGGCCTGGGCGTACGGACACAGCTCGCTGGACAGCACAGGAGGCTCCACAGCAGGGGCTTATATCTGATGCTGCTCTTTCAAGGTTGAGCACCGGGCCATGGGGCTTCGGTCACAGTTTTTTCCGCATCTCGTGTCTTTTATTGTGGCTCAGTGCGGAGGTTGAACCGTAAATACCACACTATCAGCCACCGTGATTGTAGGCTCTAGTCCCCGGTTACACTGTGAGTTTTAAATTCACTTCCTCCTGCTGAGCCAGGCCACATGGTGTGACAAGCAGCGGTGGCAAGTCTCCATTTCTGACACCAGTTAATTCACTCTATCTCTCCTCAACAGGAGCATTTAAGAGACTTTGGGGAGCCATGAAAAAAAAAAAGGATCTAGGGGGTTCATCATGGAACCAAACCAAACCGAACATATGCTACCAAATCACATCATTCCAATGTTCAAAGGATTCTTTACAGAGTCAAATGGTGAACAATGTGCACACACATAAGTAAGAGACAAGTAGCACAGCTTCTGTGCAAACCAGGACTGCCATCCCAGACACATCATCCACATGTATTTAGCAATTTTAGTCTTTAATCAAAAGGTGTTGGCAGAAAGTTAGTGGCATGGGTCCTCGCTACGGGGTTGCATCTCCTGTGCATAACTGATAATAGAGATACAAAGGGGTTCTTGTTGATGTTGATGAACATAATCAGCCGTCCTCCGGGGCCCCCTCTCAGCTCAGGGGCCAAAGGTAATTGCCTAAACTGTTGGTACGCCCCTGCTCCTCAGGTATTCAAGGTAAGAAAAAACGAGAATTTGTGTTGTTGTAATAACTAATTCCAAAAACTACATCTCGATACTTCGGCCAAACAAATCCACAGCACAATGACTTCTGTGTTTCTACTGCCAAGCACAGTTTACACAACTGTTTAATCACTGTGTGTCTGAAACTGAAAAAATCCGAATGAACACAATGAGAAAGAAATGCATCCGGGCAGGTGAACAACAGATAAGGAAACAAAGAGAAAACTGGCAAACACAAGGACACTTTGAGCAAAAATATAATCATAGTCACTTTACAATCACAAAGTCTCATTTTGTGAAACACAGGTATGAACACACATCCGCATTCAGATGGATTATCTCATTCATATGCGAAGTCTTATGTAAGCTTGTGGGGCTACAAACTTGTGCTAGTTGCTGTGTAATGTTATCTTCCAGATGGATTCTGTCTCTCTTATCCCAGGCCTGAGGGACCGGCACAGCTTCGCTTTCATTCATGTTGTACTATCACTGCTCAGCATCGCTATTAATACAAGCAGCAGCGCAGGGCAGTGCATTACAATATGAAAACACTGGCCGGGGAGGGACTTCTATTTTCAATGGAGATGGGATCATGTTTTTTCCTGGGTGGCTGACAGCTGATAATATGAGTGGCTGGTTGTGTATTTGCTGTATGATCCACATCTCACTGTCCACCTGCTTCCCCCTGTTCAGCGTGTGTGTCTGCACATTCCCCCGCCTGTCAGCACCTCTCTGTCTGCTTTTATGATCCCTTTTTTTTCTACCCCTCCAATATGTCTTTCCACTCCTTTTCATCTTGATCTACGATGTCTTTCCCAATTCCCTTACGAAACCTGTTTATGGTCACATTACATTCTCCGTGCGCCTTTTCTTCTGCTTCATCTCCTGGAGAAATGGCAGATTTGAGCCGTCCCTTCGTCTTTTCTTCTTGGTCACTTCCCCCCCCAATTCACCCCCCCACCCTGCCGCTTTGTGCCGGACTAAATCTCCTCTTCCTTGTTGCTTTTTGATCATTTTCTCTTCTGCTGAAACATCTGTGTTTCCATGTCCTCCATGCTCCCTTCCCCCTATCACCTCCTGTATCTCCTCATCCCTATTGCTTCCTACTGCTCCCCTGTCTCCTGCACAAAATAAATGATAATGCCACGCTCAGCCCAGTTTTGTAGATTATGTTTGGTGAGTAGTGCAATGTACACACAAGCATGCGCATACACACGTGCACACAGACAAGACCGCACAACAACAAAATTAAGATGGCTTCGACTCAAATGATTAAGAACAGCTTACAGGCTTATTTCATTTGAAGAATTTCCCATATTTTGGCAATTTTATTCAGAGGCGAAGATAAAATTGGATCAGACATTTCCCTGTTCATGCCTTTCTCCATCTGGAGGCTCACTGTCTCTCTCGCCTTCTTATCCCTCCTCGCCGCCGCCTCTCGCCGCCACATGACTCGGTTTCTCTCACTCCACTCGCCAAACTCTCCTCTTTCCCTGCTGTCTTCCGCTCCTCTTCCCCTCCTTCTCAGTCCAGCCTCTTTCTCTCCATCTCTCTGGCATCTCTCCACACCTCCCACTCTCATCTTCTATCCCTATTTCTCGCCTTTTCCCATCTTCGCCGTTTGCTCATCTTCGCTCCTTCCCAACACTTTGACTCCGTGCTTTGCTATCTGGCATCCTTCCACTCAACCCCCCCCCCCAACCTCCATCTCGGTGGCTTCCTCTCTCCTCCCTCCCGCTCTTCTTCATCTCCAAGTCCTCTCTCTTTTCCCTACTTTACTTGCTCCCTCCATCCCTTCCTCTCTGCCTCCTTGGGTCACTATAAATAGAGCCTCAGGAGGGTTTCATAATGGACTTCTGCCTCTGACCTTATTACAGACACATTACTGACCGTACTTCTCTTCTCTTGCCATCCTCTTGCTCCCTCTTTTATTCATACTCGGAGACAGAGCACAATTATTTCTACCATATCTCCTTTATCTTAATAATGCCCTCTCTAAAAACTGCAAATAAAGATGGAAATAATTTCTTTGTAATATTCCCATTTCCTATTTTTCTATTTGTTCTCCTTCTCTTCCGAACCCCTTAAAATGTTTGGAGCCTCTTTTCAGCACTCTGCTGCCCTGTGGGTCTCATATTTTGTCATATTTTGTCGAATAATTTTCTTCCTAATTTTAATTAAAAGTTTGAGTGCTTTTTATTGTTGTTTTCTACAGGGAGTTCTCACAGAGGAGAAAATATAATATAAATACACATTTCTTGAGCTAACATAAAAGAACATCATTAGCATTGCATTCTTTCTTGAAAGCAGCGACTTTGGTCGCAAGCTAATGAGCTGACTAACAAATACTGTGACCCACTGCTTTTAATAATAAATGCCAGCAGTTCTCTACAAGTGCCATTTTGAAATCTCAAATGCCAACGGGAGGAATATTTTGTCCACCATGGTGCGAGCCAGATGAGAAAGAAAAATAACAAAGTCCAACATGTCAAGTTATTCCTTTGACACCATCTTCATTGTTTCGTCCCCCTGTTCTGTCCTTCACTGGCAGAGTCCTAATTAACTTTTATCTTGGGTCTGCTTCACGCACAAGTACTAATTTATGAAAAGAGCTTGTGGGAACTAGAGCAGCGATGACTGAGCATGGTCGTGACAATCTCAAGAGTGTGTGTGTGTGCGCATGTGAAAGGCAAAAACAGGGGCAGCCTCCAAGAAGCAGCCTTATTCTATTTCCAACCTTATTTTGGTCATATCAGAATCCTTTTAGAATGATATAATGGGCTTTGAATGGATTTCATCAGCATCTGAGGAGGTGAAAAGAATATTCCCAGCCTATAAAAGACTGAATTACTGCTAAACTCAAGTGACAAAAACTAAAGAAATAAATAAAGTCAGCATTAAATGAAACCTGTCATGGGGGTTTCACACTCGACGTCACAGCCTGAGCTCAACCGGAGCTGAGGGCTTTGACACATTTAGGCCAGGTTCGGACTTAAATCTTAGATATTGCTATGAAACGATCAAATTATACAATCAAGTATCATTTCCAGTCATTAAATTACAAAGACATGTTGATTGTAGTGCAGTGACATTTTTTCCCCTTACGTAATTTTCTCTTACAGAAAATCCAGTAGAAGACAATTACAGGTCATGACTTGCTATTAAACTGCATAATGTGTTTTGGATGGTTAGTCATACAGAATATAAATAGAGGAACTTTTAGCAGTGCACAGTTTGTTGGGGGAAAACGTTCTGCTGGGATTTGGCCAGGAAATCAATAATTGGGGGAGATTTGCTGCCCCAGGTGAAGGAGTTGAAGTATCTCTGAGTCCTGTTCAGGAGTGAGGGGATGTTGGAGTTGAAGATGGACAGGGCGGGTCAGAGCTGCATCAGCAGTAATGCAGGCGTTGTGGTGAAGTAGGAGCTGAGCCACGAGGCAATGCTTTGTATTTACCTGTCCATCTACGTCCTGACCCTCACCTGCGGTCAACGAAAGGCAGAGATTGCAAATACAAGCAGCTAAAATGTGATTTCTCCACCGGGTGGCTGGGCTCAGCCTCAGTGATAGGGTTAGGAGGTGATACATCAGGAGTACAACCGCTGCTCCATCACATCGGGAATCTAATAAGCGTACTTCTTGGGCTTCTTCCACTTTAGGCTCACTGGGCACAACGACCAGGAAGAGACCCCGGGGCCGACCCAGACTACATTACCCATCTGGCCTGGGGATGGTTCAGATCCCCCAGGGAGCACATGGAAGATGTGATGGTTCAACAAACTATTGGAATATCCTACTTGGCCGACTACCTCTCAACCAAAGTCCAGAAAAGTGAAATACAGTGGAAGGATGAATCACTCATTGGACAGCTCTGAATGAGAAAGACTAATCCACTAACCTCAAGATGCAGATTTGAATTTTGGGGCTACCTTTTGCGTCAATATTACAAATGTATCACTAATGTAAAGTTAAGTCTGAGACGTTTCCGACATAGCCCTCTACGTGTCATCTCCACGTTCCTGGCGCTCGTGAGCATTGACGTGTATTTCCGGCGCTCAGCAGCGGGGAGTGTGTGCAGTAAGTGTCCTAGTTGTTCTCTCACACTTAAATTAAACACAGCCTGCACTTCATAGCTTTCCCCCAGAGACATGCACGGACTCCTGCTGGTGCGGATAAACAACCCAGCTATAGGAGTGGCTGAATTCCTCCGTTGCATCATTGGTTCTCTTGACTGGCGGTTGAGCGCTAACCATTTTGACATGTGGCCCAGATGCAGCGCATTGATGCTGGTGAGCGCGCAAAACAATGGTGAAACTTGAAGAGGCGTGGGTATACAGTTCAAAGCTGCAAGAGACTTCACAAGCTCAATTGGCAGCAGGCAGCGAGACCACAGAATGGTCCTTAAAGGGGGCAACGAGGATAATGAGTAACTCCTGCAGTGAAGGCTTTCCACCTTGAAGACATATTTTCACTTTAATCCGATTTTTTCTGAGCTCTAAGGAAACAGAATGGTGGCATGAGTTTGAGGACCATCCTTAAAAACAGTTAAGGTCCCATGGCTCCATCCCACTTTTCAGAAGTAGCGGTGCTGCTCTGAGGCTTTCTGTGATTTTTTTTTTGGACCTGGACAGATCAAGAGATTTTACTGCAGCAAAAGGTTCTTCTCAGTTATTAGAGAGAAACGGATACACCCTCACTGTGAGAGTGAAATATTGATTAAAAGAATATCCATCAAAGCACTGCTGAAACAATAAAGGGAAGAACATTTGTAACAACTTCTTTTCAACTTGTTTCAACCTTTAAAAATGGTAAGGTGATATGAGACCTAACATCTCTCTCTCTCTCTCTCTCTCTCTCTCTCTCTCTCTCTCTCTCTCTCTCTCTCTCTCTCTCTCTCTCTCTCTCTCTCTCTCTCTCTCTCTCTCTCTCTCTCTCTCTCTCTCTCTCTCTCTCTCTCTCTCTCTCTCTCTCTCTCTCTCTCTCTCTCTCTCTATCAGTAATAAAAAGCTTAAACTTGTCTTCCATTAACAATACACTACGAACAACATATTTCTATCATGTGATAAAGCACAGATAAGGTCATGACATCACGCAGTGAGAAAGGCTAAGGCAAAGATATTACTACATCACTGAACATTAGGAAAACCAATGTAGTGGAAACATCGCTCGAGGTTCTGAGTAGAGTCGTAGGTGATTCAATTTCAAGATTCATTTCCATTTCAGACTATTCTCCGATTCAATTCAATTCCATTTAACACAGAGTCACTGTGCGGTTAATTATGTATTTACAAATCTCATATTAGCTGGTCAGAAAACGGATCACAGCATTATGCAGCAAAGTACGAGGTTCAGACTCAGTTCATATGGAAACTGAGTTTAAAACAATGCATCATTAACTTTGACTTGACTAAGTTGGGGACAAAATTTGTCACAGTCCAGTCACAGTGTTGAGGGACACTTTGCATTAGTAACACATGGTCATACATAAACAAGAGGGTTAAGAGTTCACATGTGGAAATAGTGAAGTGGATTTTGTTAATGTCCTAAAGGGCTAATGACAATGATTTATAGTTTACAAATGAAGATAAATATGCCAATAAAGGTCGACCACATATATGGAGAGTTGTCTTACCCCTTAAAAGCTTCTGAACATACAGTTTTCATTGAACGTTACACAACTGCACAAAAACAGCAAGATCAAGTTCAATGTAGAAATGCTCAGTGCTCTGCTCACTGGCATTGTGCACCCTGCTGAGCTTTACATGGACAGTAAAAACATGCTTATAAAAGCCTTCAGAAAATACTGAGATGTCAGGAAATGTTCACGGCTGAGCAAACTGAAGGTTAGAAGTTCAAATCCTGAAGTGAACAAGTGACTGACTCACTCTGTTTATGTGAACCGGTCTACAAAAAGAGATGTATGGATATGGTGAAAGGCTGGGAGCTGATGTTGCCCCAGGGCAACCAGTCCTGCGTGACTGGCTCTTTTCAGTGAGGCCCCACACAAAGAGCTGCAGTGAACAGGGGAAATAACAAGAGGTTAGTTAGTTAACTGGGGTCACAAGGTCAGAGGTGATGAGGCTTTCAAGTGCGTGTGTGTGTGTATATTGAGTGCACATGTGTGTGTGTGTACTTGTACCTACTTCTTTGTGAGGACCATTTTGAGCATTGACCTCACACACTTGCGACATTTTTGGAAAAGTAAGGATATTTTAGCAAGTCCTGACTTTCTCAAAGGGCTGTTAAAAGGTTAAGACCTGGTTTTAGGGTTCAGGTTACAGTCTGTCTCAGGTTAAGGTTAGTGTTCGGGATTTGGCTGTGATGGTTACGGTTAGGGTAAGGGGCTAGGGAATGCTCCTCTGAGAGTCCTCTTTAGTCTGAACTAAAATAAAAATACAATGTTGCGTGTGTGTGTGTGGCCCAGGTATAGCAAGTCAGATTATGACGTATATCATAACATTTTAAGCTGACGATTTAGGGTTAGGTCTAGGTTAAGATTAGGCTAGAGTTGGTTTAGGTTAAGGCTAGGTTAAGGTTTAAATGTAATGTCTTCAGAAGTCATGTAGACACGGCTGAGTGAGTGAATGAGTAAGTGAGTGGGTGAAGGAGGGAGGGAGTGAGTGAGGGAGTGAGGGAGTGAGGGAGTGAGGGAGTGAGTGAGCCATGAAGACGTGCTGCGTGATGAAAGAGCGTGTGTGCAGGTGGACGCTGGGGTCAGAAGTTGAAATGTTGCGGGGCGCTGGCAGAGAGGATTCACTGCATGACTGAATCTGTTTGCAGCAGGCCGCCCTGTCACAGAGCTGATGAATGGGTTCAAAGTGTTTCAGCCTTGTAAGCTCAGAGGTAATGGACGACAGCTGAACGAGCCACTACTGTTGTTTTCAGAGAGCTGGAAAGTGGACGTTTTATACTTGTGAGTGGTGCCGACCAATATTAATCAATCAAATGTGCTGCTTTTATTATTAGTGGTATTACCAGCTGCATTAGTAGCGACAGAGTGCAATGTAATGACATTAAATATGGTGTGCATTCAACAGTGTAGATTCTAATTGAGTGAGCAATTTCAGGGAGGCCTGTTGAAGGGTTATAGGCTCAGTGTGGCTTAGTGGATTTCTCTTCCGCAGGCGTTCAGACCGAAAATGACCCAGAGCTCAGGAAACAGGTGGGGGCTTGTTTTTAAGGTACCAGCGAGACAATGAAATACAATCCAGGAGGTTTATCAGACGCCCAAACTCAGACACCCTGCACTGAACAGTTTATAATACTCAGACACAGAAATTTACAACTTTGGAGAGTTATCCTGCTGGAAATAATAGCTGTATTCGCGACTATTGCCAGAAAAAGAGCAGAAACACGTTGTTCGTGTTACAAAGTAATCCACCAAGAATGTGCAGTTGCATGTGTTGGAAAGGCGAATGCAGCATCTGGCTAGAAGTCCAGAAAAACAAGAATGCAAGAGAACACAGCTTTTTTAGCCTGATCTCTAAATGCATGGTCACCTGTAGCAGTCTCAAGAAGTGTACCATCAACTGGGCAGAGCCACAACACTGAAAAGAGCAGATCAGTTGGTATGAGCAGAGTCATCCAGCCCTCTGCAGGTCGAGCCAGGCTCCAGTCGCCTGAGCCGCCACAGGAACAATGCAGAACTACCTGTGAACAGTTCTGTCACGTTACATAACAGCACATCACGTAGCATCTAGTCTCAACAGTTACACTCTGGCTAAGTTCATCAACCTGACGCTATTTGTTCATGTTGAGGTTGAACTTAATCACCTGCGGCTGACATGTTCTCCCTCTTACCAGGGAATTTACCTCTTCTTTCAAACTCAATTAACTCAATTAAATAGCCAGGGTGTATAGAGAACACCATCGCATGTGATGAGAAGTGAAATAGATCCACTCAAGGGATTATTCAGAGCCTAAACCATCAATTCTGCAAATAGACTCCAGCTAGTTTTCTTTTTGAAGGAGAGAAGAGGAGACTAATTCCTGTTATATCAGGTGTCTCACAGGCCACACAGCGTGCTTGTCGGATTGCATAAACATGATGACACATTTTTTTCAGCCACTATGGGGTCATTTTAAGTAGAAGTTATTTGTATCCCTCCCTTACCCCTTCTCAAACACACACACACACACACACACATAATACACAGAGGTACAGGGATGAATCAAAGTTCTTTACACTGTTTCATCATATACATCGTGCACATCGTGAGTTTCTACTCATGCCATCCACAGTAATGCATGTGTGTCTTTGTTTTGTATGAAGCACGAGGTAACGGAGCAAAAGAACAAGGAGAAAAGAATAGAGAGTAGGAGTATGAGAAAATGGGGAATAAAGGTGTCAGAGAGAGCAGTGAAGAACAAAAGAAAAAAAACGCAGCTCCGGAAAAGAAAAAGTGTGAGACAGTTCTTTTCTCGGCTTGGACATACAGGTATGCAGTTGTACAACCACTTTTTTCTCTTTATACTCAAGATGAATGACTCATCTACAGAATAAAGACTAAAGCCTATAGAGAGCAGGGCCACGATGCTAATGAGCCCCGCAGGCTCAATACAAAGTCGATGGTAAAAAATACAATTATATTAGAATAAAAGAAAATAACAAATTAAAAGGGATAAAGGATGACGAAGGAGTTGTGTGTATGGTCCTGGACATGAGAGTCTCTGTGGGTGAAACCTAAATTAATGCTCATTTTATTAGGGGGCATTTATCAACAAAGATTAGACATTCATATTAGAGAGGAACATGATGGAAGATGATCATCGGGGCGAAGTGTGATGGTATTTATTTGGAAGGATATTTTGTCATGTATTTAACCTGGGGATAAAAATCCTCATAATCAAAGTAAAATTAAAAGAGTTAATTATTGAATGCAGAAACAAAATGATTTAATCTACATAGAGATAAGTCATTATTTTCTGTTGAGAGCGTGAGGATGAACTCCAGAGCCACAGCAGAAACACCCCTGATCACCCAGTATATTATTACACAAAGCTACTTCATTATAGTTTGCTTGTCTTCTGACCCCGTGTGGTTTTTGACATGTCTCACACGTCGTTCTCCCTCAACTGCAAGTTCTCACCTCGGTCAGCGGAACGACAAAAACAGACACTATCAAATGAGGCGTGCACGCTTAAACACACACATGCACACACACACACACACACACGCATACACACACACACTTTTCAGGGGAGGAATCAGAATGTATTTTAGACTGGTGTGATTAATGGCGTCCAGTGCACCACCGAGCGGAGGAACCAGAAAATAGCACAAACATTATCATAACCTGAAAGACCTAATTACTGCAGTAGGAATCTGACAGACGTGTGTGCGTCCATGTTTGTGTGCGTGTGTGTGCGCCCGTGTATGTGTGTGGAGGAAGGGAGTGTGTGTCTGCGTAGGGGTTGGAGGATGGCACAGAGAGGATGGAAGATTTATGACCCTGCTATGGAATGTTACACAGTGTCCCCTCCATTCCTTTTGTGTCCCTCAGCATTCGGGTGCAAATTAGGAATATGATAATGGCCATATTATATATTATAATGAGTGTGCAGCCTGTGTGCGAGCATGTGTATGTGCGTCTGCACGTTGTGTATTAGTTTGCTCGGACCAGATGAAGGAGAAGGACTTTGAAAACACGGTTCTGAGCGGGAAGACGAGAACAGCAGAGCCTCAAACGCCCGTATGGTAATGTGGCGTGCCTGCAAACTAGCAAAACCACAGCTCCCACTCCTCACATACAAGTGAAACCAGCCAAGTGAAAAAAAAAAGACGTGCACATCCATTATCTGCATCAGTAGCGACGATATGGTTCATCAGTCACCAGCTATACTCTATGCAGATGCAATGCAGTGAAATCAAGCACTCCGGGTACTGAGGCTGTGAAGCAGTGGAAATGAAGGTGGATTTTTTTGACACCCCAAAAACATGTTTATCTCGACTGCAGCTTGTCCTGCTTTCCAGATGTCCACCTCTAACATCATCTCTCTTAAGAATTTCAAATTTTATATTATTAAGAGCCATTTTACAACAAAGGTAGGAAGCTGCCGGGTCTATGGCTGATATCCATGTTCTATTCATGTGCTGGAATCTAAAATTCATTATTTATCTCCTTTATATATTTCATTTTTCCGGCAGCTTGGTTTCTTTGCGTATTGTAAAAAACCTGAATAATGACAGAGTCTCGCAGCCAGTGTCCTGTGGGAAGCAGAAGATATTTCCAAATTGGGAATGATTTCAAGTCAGCTATTTATTCTGGTCTCTCACAGAGCCGGGTAATGGATGACACTGGATCGGCTACAGTACCGGATCCGCATCCACAGCTCCGCAAGACACCATAGGATATGGCTGCCTGTTTCTCTCGTCCTCCCTTTCGTGTTGTCTATCATTCTCCCACCCTTTCTTCCACTAACTAAATCCGCCTTCAAGCCCCTGGACACCAGAGCAGAGCAGAGGGGAGGAGAGAGGGAGGCACAGATGAGAGACAAATAGACAGTTAGGCCAAACGCATATAGTGAGGGAGAGAAAAAGACGAAAAATGGACAGAGATTGAGAGTTTGGAGTTCGAACTCAGTGGAGCGTAAAGAAGAAGATGTGATGAATGCAAACATATAAGGGATGGAGAGGATGGAAAAAACTATTATAGGAGATCCCTACAGTTTACAAGACAATAAAACGTTTATTCGCAAATCCTAAAACACCGATCTTTTCACATGTCCCAATAAAATAAAAAATACTTCAACATTGAAACACCACTTTATATCATCTTTCAGCAATGTTAAGCAGAAGCTTTGTCTGTGGATGTACAGTTTGACAGTGGACTGCTCATATGCTACAGAGTATACACACAAATTCAAAGACATCCAGTTGGCAAATAAATGTCCATTTGTCATGAAAAGTAGGCCACTTACCGCCAGAGAGATCGGAACAAAAACACAACTAAAGATAAAAATCTACATTTTCCCAAAACACACATCACTTGTCACAAAGTCACTGCTGCATCCATTCAGCGCTGAATCACTCAGAGAGGGAAACAAACACTGAGACTCCCTTTGACAAAACAAGCAAAACATTCACAGAGTCGAATCTTACAGGAAAGAAAAGGCCTTTTTCAGGTCAAGTGGATATTCAAAATGTAATTTAGGCTGAAACAATTGTTGACACACCAGTATAAGAAGGAACAATGTAAATCATGGCTTTCCACTGGGTGATGGAGAAGTGGGAGGGGGGTTGGTAGCTGATGGGTGTGGGCGCAAATGATGATAAGCAATGAGTAGTCTGGTGAAATCCCTGCATGAATCGGCTATCCTTAATGAGTGTGTGTGGAGTATTACCTCTGCCAGAGGTTGTGTTGTTCATTTGTTTGCTGATATGTTGCTTTGTTGATTGGTTTGTTGTTTGCTTGTTGGTTTGTTTGGTTAGTTTGTCAGCAGGATTATGCAAAAAGGACAAAACAGAGGATTTGTGGATTGAAAAAAAAAATCCATTAAATTTGGCAGATCCAAGATTTTTGAATCACTTTCTTTAACATTAATACGGGATTTTGGGATTCTAGGGAATAATGGATGAATCTTGATGAATTGATATCTATGAGTGTGTAATTAGGGGTGACTTGATTGGATTTAAGGAGACTGTCGGGCCTTGGCTGAAGTACACGCTCTGCTGAGTGCCATTCCACTTATCCTTCTGTAAAGACCCTAAGTCAGAGGGTCTGCCTCTTACTTGGCAAAGGATCCTCTACTTGTGCAGAGCCAGTGCTGAAGTCCACTTAAGTCATAAAGCAGAGGATTCAAGTCGTGATAAAGAAAAAGAAGAACTAAATAGATTAAGAGAGACAAACTGAACACGCCGTGTCAAGGATACCGAGTGAAAAAAAAGAATAAAAGCTGAATAGAGAACTTTCAAACAAGAATCATACATACAACAATTCACAATATTGAAATCAAATGTTTATGATTTGGACTAAATCAATTTTGAAGCTACGGTAGCTTCTTATTGTTGTCTTGGATCTTGCATTCAAAGCCTTAAATAACTATTAAAGCAACTTCATAGCACAGGAAAAGTGACTCTAGTCTCCAAGAGTGGAAAACACATGCAAATTTGAAGAAGAAGATCGTAGACCAACCATCGGTAATGAAACATACTGTGTACTTTAATTCAAAGCGTTCTCGTTCCTGTCATTCTTCTTTGAGTGTCGACCGTAATGAGAAGTTGAGAGAACAAAGCCTCGCGGAGAATCAAAAGGAAGCGCTGCCACAGGGTTGTGGAAAGAGCACAAATATGAGTTCAGTGAAAATACCGATCTGTAATCATCTGAACACAACAAACCTTGTAGCGACGCAGGATATTATGATGTTGCCTCAGTGAACTTAAGCACAGACACATCAAAGGGAGGGTTTACCGAGGCTCCTCCCCTGCCTGCACACCTTGCTGAGGTTTTTAAGAGCCCGAGGGTTTCCACGCCCGTTTGATGTGTGTGATCAGATGGAAAAATGAGAAGCATGTACGACAAACAGCCGCAAATGAGCGAGTGTTTACCGAACAAAAAAGGACAAACAGTAAGAGAGGAGCAGTTAGGGGAGACATTCAAGGGATGCCGGCCCGATACCTAAATCGAATCTGAGTAAGAGTCGATTTAAGTTAGAGATTAGAGGGATAAACATATTTTTCTTGTGGGCTCAATTATATTAATGCCCACATTTTGGAAAGTAGCAGGAAACCTTGGAGATGAATGGAGACAGTTAGGTAACTGAACTTTTTGAAGGCCACAATGCTATGGTACACACAACCACCCATTAATCACACACTTCTGAGGGGAGCTTCACCTTTAGTGAGCGGCTGAGTGGAAAAACTAAACTAAAATGCCAAGTTTCAAACCAATGAAGGACGATTACATACCGACAACACTGCAGACTGCTCCGGGAGCTTGTAGGAAACTGTTATCAATGAAAGAACGGGTATTTAATAATATCCATCATGACAAGGGAACATGAATATGAATATGTGTTTTATTGACTCCCAGTGGAACATCATCACATGTGCACTGACCTTCAGTGAGTTTAAAATATTCAGTGTGTGGTGTTTCAGTGGGAGAAGCAGGATCTAAACAGTACTCTGATTCAAACAGTAACCAGAACAATTCAAATTGGAGATGAGTGGTGTGTTCAGGCAGTGAGCCAAGCATTTAGGGAAGAAGGCGAGATGTGAGGACTGTGTGTGCGTGTGTGTGTGTGTGTGTGTTGTGTTGAATTGGAGATGGAGGTAGATGAGACAGAGGGCAAAGTAAGAGCAAGGGGTGACACATCATTATTTGAAGGGTCATGGTATCGTGACATGTTCAGAAGTGTTGTGCTTTAAGTGCTAGAGGTCGATCTATATGGAATATGAAGAACCAATATTATTATAGAGAATAAAACATTTCAGATTGTGATATTTTGGCCGTTATGTTTTTTTATTTTAAACTGGCCCTGACAAAGAAATGTAGTTTGACACTAAACGGTTCAACCATAAACTTTATTATAAATAACTGTACAACCAATTATAACGAACACTTGTGTTTTCCCGCCCATAAAAAAGCAAATATAAATGCAAATTTTTACTGCATTGTTTTTTTCTGTAAAATAAAATATGATGAATAAATATTGATGTATTCAAGGCTCATATCTGCAATTTGTTCTCACCAAGTTTTCCCTTTAGTTCAGAAAGTCTGAACAATACGATAAACAATCGCTTATAGAGAACTGCCGCCATAAACTTCCAGGCAAACCAAAAAAGGAGACATTTTGATGAGTTGAGATGAGAGGAGAAACAAAAGGAGGACTCACACAGGAACTAAATCCAAAGGTGACAGCCAGCGAAGAGAGAGAGTGAAAAAAACAAAGGTGACAGAGCGCGGAGGATAGTGAGAAGACAAGAGGATATATGGAGGCCGTGGAAAAGGGGATGAGCAGGTGTTGGGTTAAAGTAATGAAAGAGAAAGGTGAGAGACGAAGGAGGAAGGGAGGTGGGGGGGGGGGGGGGGGTTGAGAGAGCTGCTTCTGGAGAGGTGGCAGTAATTTACATATGCTAATTAAACCTCTGTTTGGGTCACTTGTTCATGTCGGGGCTCCCTCCACACCTCCCGTCTGTCCTCGCCTTCCCTCTCTTCGTCTGTCTGTCTCTTCTGCGCTTCCTCTCTTTCCTCGCGTCATATTTCCCCAGCACAAGTTTCTGTATTTGATTCTTTTTTATTTGAAAAAAAATAAAATATTGTAACCCTCCCCCTCCCCCATCCACGTCTGTCATTTTCCTATAATCATCGGCGCCTCCACCGCGCCGCTCCTCCTAACGCGGCCCCGTCTCCTGATCCGTCTCAGCCTCCTCCTCTCCCACTCACTTTTCTGGTTTATCCCCAGTTCCCCTTTTGTGCTTTCTATTCCTTTTCATCTTCGGTCCTTTATCCTCACACCTCTTACGTCTCGCACTGTAATGATGTCAAAACTACTCGACCAATTTTCACCTCATCGTTGCGTCCACGCATTTTTTTCTTTTCATCATCATGCAAAGTTTCTCCTTTTTTTCTCCTCGTCTCATGTCTATGTGTTATGTTTTTGTTTTGATTTTCATCTACACCTTGTTCTTCCCGTCCTCATCTGTGGATCCTTCTCATTTATCTGCCGACACCTTTTCCATCTCATTTTTTCGCCAGATACCTGAACACACCTGACCTTTCATTTCATTTCACTTTATTTTCTTTCTCTCGCTGCCTTTCAATTATCCCCCAAATGTTCCTTGTTTTTCCATGTTCCCAGAGTGGCTGTTTTTCATCCACATTTTCAGTTTCCTCTTTTCTCTGCCGGACCTCACCCTCCAAATCTCAGAGCTAAGTCAGGTACCAGAATGCCAAAATACCTATTGTACTGACCTACATAAACACACACACACACACACATGCAGCCACACACTTACATGCATGAGCACACATACACAGGGGTACACACCCACTCACAGGCTTACAGATTATTGTGCATGTGTACAAACACACACACACCTCTAGCCACCACGACCCGTTGCTGGTTTGTGAGCCATCTGTTCATTTATTTCAGAGAACAAACACACCTGACAGTACTGAAGAGCTGCTAAGTCCATTTCACTGTTCACTGAGCAGCACAATTGCGTCGACTAGATGGAGGGATAAGCTGGAACAAAAACTTAACGCACCCCGAGGGGAATTGGAGATCGAGAACCACTGTTCCTGTCCAAAGCCATTTCTCTGAGAATCAGAAAACTGTATCTCTCAGTCGCCGTCATCTCAAAAAGATTCAGCGCTGAGGCACCATATCGCCCAGAGTTAATGGGAATTTGGCTTTGGCGAGGCTTGAGATATGAGGGACATTAAGTGTGGTTATAACACACAGAGGAGAATATACAGTACGGTATACATGGGTTAAAGCAGAAGGAGGGCAGTAGACTGCATTAGAAAATAAATGAAGGTAAGATCATTCAGTGCAATAAAACAAAGTCCCTGTGTCATTAAGAAGTAGTATTTCAGTGGTTAGCACTGTCTCCTCACAGCAAGAAGGTTCCTGGTTCGAATCCCAGTCTGACCGGGGCCTTTCTGGGTTTAGTTTATGTTCCGCTTGTGTTTGAGTGTGATTTTTCTCCGGGTATTAGTGAATGGTTGTTTGTTTGTATATATGGCTCCTGTGCCATGCTAGCTACCTGTGAAGGTACCACGCCCAATGTCAGCTGGGGTGGCCTTTAAATTAATTCATTATCTACTCACCACTGTGCTAGATTTTCCGTGAACTATCCCTTTAAGGGAATAGAAAATGGATAATCTAATGCATGATTATTAACGTGTCACTGTCAATACAAAATTCTGCGACTGTTTTTGTAGCTTTATCCTCTCAACACATGGAATGACGGCGTGTGGGACGTATTCTCTGTGTCACAGTGTCGAACTGAAACATATCTCTTCCCTGAAACTTGAAGTATAAAGGTGAAAAAATTAAATAAATAAACCTATGCCAGTATTTTTATTCCAAAAAGTAGCTGGCAAAGCGATTTAACAGAAATAAGTTTAAGTGAAAGGGTCACACATAGAAAGCATACAAGCAACATTCACTGCGTCTTTCAAGCAGTTGTACTATATAACGTTTGTATATAGCTTAATAATTATAGCTAAGAAATTACTATATTCTGTCCCCACACTGTTTCCAAAAATAAAATCCAAGCTCCACTCTGGAGTTATGGATTTGCAAAGTTGCACCTGTGCAGCACGAGGCACAAAGTGGAAAAATCGTAGACTCGCGAGTTCCATATTTCTATTTCTGCATCAGTCCTGACACATCAGCTTTTATTGTAGGATATATTCTTACCTGAGGATGATTTCAGCAGGAGAGGGGCAGGCACGGAGGAAGACAGGAGCCATGGAGAGGAAGAGGAGGAGGGGGATAAGGAGAGAGAGAGAGAGAGACAAGACAGCATTTTATTAGATTATAAAATACTGAGCGCTCCAAATTTTCTCTAAAACAATTTCAGTTGTTGGACCGGGCCCCAACTCTATTTCCAGGCAGCAAATCTCAACTTAAAACCCATATTCAACCGTGAAAAGGTAATTCAATGAAGGTTCGTTTTACACCACTACATCTGCCTGGGCATTACCATGGCAGGATTTACCAAACATCGCGGTGCAAGCGGGCAATAAATGGGTATTTGATGAAAATCTATGACTGCTGCATTTACAGGCTTCGGCTGGGAGCGAGTGTGCTCACTGCTTTATGTTCACTGTGATGGGAACAGACCCAATGAGGCAATGTCTTGTTTGAACCAATCTGGGGTGATGAGACACAGGGGCACAGGAATAGACCATAATTGCTCTGTCTGGCTTGTGTCAAAACTGAGACGTGTGTGTGCGTGAGTGCGTGTGTGTGTGTGTGTGTGTGTGTGTGTGTGTGTGTGAGAGAGAGAGACAGATGTGCAGACTGCTCCGGAGGACAGAACGAGGTCTACTATTGAAAAATAAAGGAGAATTTATTTACGCCATTAAAATGTGGAGTGACACAATGAGAGAAGTGGAGGGAGAGAAAAGAGGGTGAGAGAGAGAGAGAGAGAAGAAACAAAGTGAATGTTTCAGAGTCTGAAGTGAGACAAATGGGCTGTATATCCCAACCAGACGTTTACAGTGGACTGAGAAATTTGCTCGCCTCGCCCCTCTCCAGAATATTTACTTGCTTTCTCATCTCCTCAAAATATTTCACACTTAATGTCATTGCGCCCTCTCCCACTCTGCATGCCTCTCTTATTGACGCTCCATTCCAGTCTCTCTTGTGCTCTGGCTTATTCCCCCCCTCTCTCACACTGCCCCTGTCTCTTTCTGTGTGTGCTTGTGTGTCTGTTTGTGTGCGTCTGTCACCGTATCTGTACCTATCTAGTACTCATTCATATAGTAATTTTAACTTCTAAAAACCTCTGGTGTCTCTGTGTTTAGAGTAAGTTTATTTACATTTTCCCCAGGGAACAAGTGTTTATCGATTTTGGCCCCCATGCTTGCATCTGTTAAAAAAAACATCTTGTGAGTGACGTGCATTTGTATGTGTGTTTGTGTGTGTGTGTGTCTGTGTGTGTATTGTGTGAGTGTGTGTGTGTGTATTGTGGATGCCTTATCATTACCATCTCTCACGGGCCTCTGCCGTCCAGATATTTTAACAACCCTGTGCTTGTTTGAGCTGATCAAGGCAGTCGAAAGAGAGTGTGTAATGGAGTCTGACTACTGCCTGAGTATGTAAGATTTTGTGTGTGTGTGTGTGTGTGTGTGTGTGTGTGTGTGTGTGTGTGTGTGTGTGTCTGGCTGTACAAAAAACTGCTTTTTCTGCCTACAACTGAGTATCTGCAGCAAAACCTGTGCTTCTACGTGCTCTCGAGTTTTTGAATATCTCAGCATCAGTGTCTGTGTGTGTTTGTTTCTGTGTGTGTGTGTATCTGTGTGTGTACACCTATGTCCACATCTAGGTTTGCCACTAGCAGAGAGGCTTGATCATCACTGCGAGCACTGAGCTGAGCGGGGGAATTGAACGCAGCAGGATGTCGCTGCGTTCACAGACAGCCACCAACACGTCTGGTAAACAAAAGCAACCACTGTCAGTCTGTCTGCACACACACTAACATTCGATCCGCCCCTGGTTTTCATTGGCGGCTGCTTTTGAACTCGAGAAGAGACGAGCGAGGTTGAGAAACGACAACAACAAAAACACTCGAGCTGTTCAAGTTTCCATTTTGTCTGACGTGGTGGTTCTTATATTTCTCACTGCACAGTATGTAGACTTCATGTATGTAGACTTCTGTGTGCAGATGAGCTCACGTTATTCTCTGCCAGAGGCACACATATCAAAGTAATAATAGTAAATACAAAAAAATAAATAAATACATATACAAAACAGAAGCTGATCTAAATATTTTGACTCTTCACCCAACCCATTGCTTTGGAAATCCCCTCAGTCACAAGCTCTAACTCACACGAACTGAATGTTTATCAGACTTTTGGGTGGAAAAGTCTGTCAACAAGTAAATAACTAACATCATTAATGACTTTCTGGCTTTAAAAAGAGCTGTTTTCAAGCTGATGCAAAGAGTTAAAACAAAATCATAGGCACAGGCCTCTCGCAAATTTGTTTTTGATTTTTTTAATTCAAAGCTCTAGTTTCAAAAAGCTCGACATGAAAAAGTTTTGAACTCCTCCATCGTGTGCAGCATTCTCAGTCTGGGTGTAATTGAAAAAAACAAAACAAAAAAAACTAAAGGTAGAATTACAAACAGAAAAACAAACGAACAAGAAAGAGCCTAATTACACTTGGCATCATGTTGATAACCAGCACCTGATTACTTCTGGTTTGGGGAACCTTTCAACTGCTGTTGACCTATCAGGAGGGATTTAATGACTTCCTGTGGGAGTTAATGGGAAACGTAACCAATGACAGATAAACAAGAAAAGCTGAAAGGAATTTTATTGTTCCTGAGGTCATTAAGCGTAATCACAAAGTGCTGTGATCCACGTGTGTGTGTGTGTGTGTCTGTGTGTGTATGAGACATAAAACGGGCAGGCTGTGCTCTGCGCTGCTCTGCTCTTAGAAGTCAGAATGAATGCATTCCTTTGATGCAGACAAACACACACTCGCACAGGCATGCACTTTCCTTTCTGTTCGACATAAGACACAAACACACACTTACGCACACATACTTGTGAGTAATCTCTGCCGTTACTGCCACTGTGTGAAAGCAAGTGTTTTGTGTGTGTGTAGTAGGCAGCGGGTCAGGGGCCTGAGTCAACATCTCCTCTTTCTATACAGCTACACTTATGGAACTAAATGTTTCCTCTGTCTGTCTAACAACTAGGTCTCTCCGTGTCTCAGTGAAGACGCTTTTTCATTCCTAAGTATTCAACCCACAAACAACTAAAACCATTTTGTTGTTGTGCTGTCTGAATATTTGGTAAATTGTCTTATACCCTACATCGTGCACAATTCCTTGCTAAAAGTAGTGTACATCCCATGGTAACTAACGGAGCAATATATACCATCATGCATTGCAATTGCGACGGAAAGACGAGAGGAGAGAGGGCAGTGTTCGTCGATATTTAAAGATGGTCATTCAACACTAAGTGTAAAATAAACATTTAAAATGTATTGTGGGATTTTCCACGGTCCGACATTGTTGTTGTTCATCATAATCCTACGACAATGACATAATTACCGAAAGTGTTTTTTTTTCCATTTGCTGATGAGCTCATGATATACAGTAATCCTCTCCATAGAAGAGCCTATAGGAAGTAGGATTAGTAAGTGAGAGGGGGGTGTTCGGACACAGACTCTGACATGAGCAGATCCCCTGCTGCTGTGTTGATATTGAGAAAGATTAAGAAGACAGTGTCGTGAATATTTTACCGTAATTCTGTTTTCTGTAACGATGAGGAGTAAAATGTGTTGCTACGGCTGCCAGAAACAGAAAAGAAGACAATGACCATAGCTTGTCTGTGTGTGTGTGTGTGTGTGTGTGTGTCTGTGTGTGTGTGTGTGTGTGTGCACGCGCACAATGTACTTTAGTGACATTAGTAGAGCTAAATTGCCCGCTGTCACTCAATAAGGGGTTAAAGTGGTCTGTAATTTTGTAAAGGCCTGGACTAAAGGATCTGCCAATGTGTGTATGCTGTTTACGTGGCTGCCTCTGAGTATTTGTTAGTGTGTGTGTGTGTGTGTGTGTATGTCTGTGTGTGTGTCACTGTGTACATTTGTAAGTGGTCAACAATGCCTTCAAGCAGATGGGAAAGTGCTTCCATTAAAGCATCCGAAGGCTGAGACTGCAAACTACACAGCACGTTGGACTCAGAGAGAGGGAGAGAGGGAGACAGTGTGTATGTATGTATGTGTGTGTGTGTGTGTGTGCGTTTAGGATTTTGTGATCGCGTGCAAACTAGTGTGTAATGGAAGCCAGGTGTGTGGCTTTGTAATCGTGGGGAGGATCCCCTGCTGCTGTAACTCTATTCTATCTCTCACAGGTCAGTGCGCGCACACACACACACACACACACACACACACACACACACACACAAACACACACACACACACACACTAGACAGAGGTGGCCTGTTTCCTTCATTATCACTGTAACTTGACTGACCCTCACACTACATCAGTCTGAGACCTTTGACAAGAGACCACACAACCTTTCAACACCGCACATACACACACTTCAACTGCATCCAAGTAAAATGTAACCCACAGAAAGTCTTTATGTCACAGGAACCATGGGGAAACACACACAGTAGAAACACACAAAACAGACTCTCTCTCTCTCTCTCGAACACACACATATGTTGTGCAATAGTAGGAGTAGAATTGACGTTGGCTAATTATTAATAATCATGAAATATGATTATTAAAATAACAATTATTTCTTAAAAATAATCAAAAATGATAAAGCTATTAATTAAGAAATGTAACACATTTAATTAGAAATGATACGGTTATCCATTAATAATAGTTAAAATAATTAATGAAAACAATAAAATTATCAATTAAGAATACAAATCTGTAATCATTGCTTATTGTTGCGGGGCACCACCCTGGTTACAGGGACCAACGATACAATCTATAAATATCAGTCTCATAATGATAAATGTCAAATCAATAATCTCAATATTTAATATTAATAATTATTTAATTAACAGTGAAGGCTACTAAGTTCGAGCACAGGCAATCATAATCCAGCTGCAATCACATACATATGCACAAATAATCACAGACTACAGATACTTTAATTACAAAAGCATTTATTAAAAAGGGGAAATAAAGTTAATGTTATTCAATGATTCATCATTTTAACAAGCTCCGATATTTCAAAGATAAACACAGCAGCAGCACTTATCACAATTCAGAAAATACATGTAAAACCGGCGGTCTACCTATGTATGTCTGTCTCGGTGTGTGTGTGTGTCTGTGTCAAAGTGTCTCTCTGTGTGTGTGTGTCTATGTGTATGCATGTGAAATAAAGTTAGTGTTATTTAATGATTCATCATTTTAACAAACTCCCATATTTCAAAGATAACAACAGCAGCCGCTTATCACAATTTAGACAATCACATGTATTCATCTATGTGTATCTGTGTGTGTATCTGTCTGTGTCTATCAATGTGTGTCTGTGTGGGTGTGTCTGTGTGTGTGTGTGTGTGTGTGTGGGTGTGTGAGAGAGCGAGAGAGAGAGAAAAAGAAGGGGGCGTGGCGATGACGCAGTCACTTGGTGACGTCACATCTAAGATGGCGGCCGATCATGATTCGTGGAATCAAGGCCTAAAAACTCTCAAAATGGCGGATTGACTACAAAACAAGATGGCGGAGCCGTTATGAATTTAGAGCCAGAATGGGAGGAGAGGGAGAGAGGAGGCGTGGCAATAATAGACTCAAAATGGTGGGTTAACTTGCGTTATTCAAAATGGAGTCTATGTTAATGACACCATGTGGCCGGAGCTCACACTGGTGGTCGTCACATGAATTACACAGAGGGATTTTCAGACAAAGAATTCTTTGTCTCTGCTTTGGCGTTCGGCCGCATGGCTTCCAGATGTGTCCAGCCTCTCTGAATATAGATTTAACTATGTTACATGAACTGTATTCTAAATACAGATCGGATGTGTGTATAGGTCGGTTTAGAAGGAGAGAGAGAGAGAGAGAGAGCATACATACAAGGAGAGAGCAAAGCTCTTAAAAGCACCGTCAGAGACAAGTTACATTTACTTTACCACTCAGCACCCAAGTGGCGTTGTGTGCTGAGGTTTGACCGGTAAAGTCTCTTTAAAGTTGTTCAAACGGTCACAATGAGCTGGAGACGCTGCTCACGGCGCTTAAAAACTGTGGCACAAGGCCGTAACCGGAAACCGGAAGTGGCGAATCGCCGCTAACACTAGAGACTCGGCGGTCTCATACAAAACAAATACATTCAAGTATTAAAACAATACGCTACGTATTAGATTAACATCTGCCCAGACAATAAAGCCTCTTACTGTACCACCCTCGCGGTGTGCGTGCGCGTCGGGCCAGTGAATCACGTGGTCTCTCAAGCGGTCTTCGGCCGCTGGACCGGACAAACAGCGGATTTGCTCGTGCTGCTTCGATGGGATGAGCGTCGTCCTTCTTCTTCAGGGATGTGGAGCTCGTGCTCCTCAGCGGAATGAATCTCGCGCTTCTGCAGGGGGTGAACAGCGGTAACGCCGCTGTGGATTTGGAAAGAAAGTCTGTGATGCTCGACCGGCGAGCGAGTTCCTGTGCGCGGCCTCTTCAAGTTAAAATCACAAAAGTCCTTTTGGAAATAAAAACGTCGACTGAATAAAGAAATAAAAGAAATGAAAATAAAATAACTCTGGTTGATAAACTAAAGTTAAGGTTGCCCCCGTTAGCAACTGAATCAGCTGAGAGGCCCCGAAGGGGGCCTGGTGTTGTCTTCAGAGCAGGGTAAAAATGGCAGCGATTATTGGGGTCTCAGTGGTTTTGTTCTACCTGAGAGGTCCTCCTCCTTGAGGAGTTGGTCATAGGATGATGCTGGCTTTAAGCCAATTGAGTGTCAGAAATGGATCTGAGTGGGCGGGGCTTGGAACTGAGCGGGGGTTTCTGGGAAAACCCCAGGACATTTCTCCACCACCAGGGGGAGATTCTTGAGCCTGCAGGAGGATGTTTCCCGCCCAAAGTTTAACAACCCTTTGTTCCTCTTGGCTTCAGTGTCTGGGGGCCCCCCGCTGGGCTCTGGCCCAACAGTCCCCCTTTTGGTCTGGAGAGTGGGCTGTGACCCCGGTCTCCAGGGCAAACTATGGTCGAGAGTCCAGTGATAATCCATGAGAGGTAATCCTTGAGTGGAGTTGAAGCAGTGAAAGTTAGTTCATTATGAGGCAGAGAGGCATAAATGTCTTCGAGGCATGAGTCTAAACAGAGAGAGGTAATTGTCTGGGCAGACAGGCTAAATAACATATATTCTAAAACACGGCACACACTTTCAATTTCACATAATGCTTATCGGCAGTTAGTTAAAATACCAATGAATTTCGGTGAAGAGTGAAATGAAAGAAAAGTGGAAACACGAACAGAAGAAAATGTTTGAGTAGGTGCTGGTGTTTTGAGGTAAACATGTGTGTTATCCTGTCAAACCAAAACATTTAGAACGGCGAGTCACGTTCTGTTGTTCGCTAATCTGTGAATTTATGATAAATCCTATTTCTAGGTTTTCAGATCTACAGATATTGGAATTTCACTGCCAAGACTGAATTGCCAAGTGTACCCGTGAGGGCTGCACAACCGTAGTGGTAACGACTTCAAAATCCTCAACGAGGTCTAAGGAGGTTCACTACCTGAACTACGTTATACAATTTACTGACAGAGGGTCTAAAGCATGCAGCTATTGATGGAGTGAGTGGTTTGAGCGTTTTTTTGTTTTAAAGTTGAGATTTCTTCCCCCCCTTTTCAGATGTGGAGGTGAGAGGGGGTTTCTGGCAGCGCCTTGGTCCTTCCCCGTCATTGAAGTCATCTTTGGGAGTGGAGAAGGAGGGCGTCTGCTCCTAGTTTCGCCAACGGGGTTCAGTGTCTGGTCTCTCAGTGGAGCCTGGAGGAACACGTGGCACAATGTCTCTCATTGCTTCATCCACACATCTCCGTATTTACTCCTCTGTCCCAGGATGCATCCCATGTGTTGGATTTCGGTCACCCCATCTATACTACTGGTACTGATAGGGTTTCCGTCTGTTCCAGCCCCTACTCCTCTGTTGAGAGGGATTCAGGTGCTGAAGTCGAAACTGTTTGTGGGGCTGGTTGAAATCCTCACCCCCTTGGTTTTGTGGGGCGCCCTGTTGGAAGGGTTGCTGTTCCTGGTTCTCTTTGCTGGGGTTCATCTTGGCGTGGGGAAAGTTGTCATCTTCCAGCGCCGGGTCCACATTTAGTTGGATTTGAACTGCCAGAACCACGGTGTCGTCTTCGTTGAACCCTCGGTTGTCTGGGTCGAAGCGATAAATGTCTTTTTTTTAAGGGGCTCTAGCTGCCGGGTGCAGACTTCCTCTCTTTGAGGGGGTGCTGAGTCATCAGGGTCTTCTGAATTGTGTGTGCCACAGTATTCATCTTTGTGGCCACCATCTCTTGCACCGGGAGTGGAGGACCATCCAGGACGCAACCGTGAGTCATGGTGCGCCCCTGCCTGAGTGGCAGACTGGGAACTCTCCTTCAGCCCTCCAGGACGGATTCCTTCCGTCGTTGTGGTGTGGATCAGCATGGCTCCGTGCAGGATGTGTTCCTTCTGGCTGGAGTGGATGCTGTGTGTCCGCTGGAAAGGCATTTGGAGTGCCTCATAGCGGTCCCAGGTCACTGCACGTCTAGGGGTTGAGTCCGGCCCCCCCTTTGGAGTTGAGGGGGTTGGAGCGGTCGACTGCTGGGTGTGTCTGGCTCTCCAGAGCAAAGCTTCCTCTGCAAGAGGGTTGCGTAGCTGTGCTCGCAGCTTTTCTCCCAGTGTCTCTGTTCCGTTGGCTCCACCGGGAATGACGTCAGCTCCTGGCCCTGTCATCAGGGATATCAGCTCGAGGGGGGGCAGCTCTGTTTGACTGTGCCCCCCTTTCTGCTGACCTTTGACCTTCGCGTGCAGAGCTTCGTGCTCCTGCACCGCCTGGTCCTGTTCTGTGCGGGTCTCGATGATATGCCGCAGGTGGGAGTTTTTCTCCTGCTCCGCTCGACATGCTGCTTGCATGGCCTGGAGCTCCTTCGCATGTTCTTGGGCCTGCAGCTCGGCTCTCTGCTGGTAGAGGAGTGTCAGTTGACCCAGAGCATGGGGTATTTTTGGATGCGGGCCAGTGGGGTTGATCAGGTGAATGGACAGTTCTTTAATCTTACGATCGCAGGTACTTAAATCATACTCACTCAACTCACTCACTTCATCACTAGAAAAATTGATCAGACTGGCGACTGTCTCTGACAGGTCGTCTGGTCTTGAGGGAGCCCTGCCCCAGTGTGGTCCATGCTACTCATCTTCTGAGTGCGCAAACACCTGGTGGGCTGCTCAAGCTTGCTTAGATAAAAGCGGACAAAAACTCAATTATAGCATTTCTATAAAAATTGCTCAGACTGGCGACGGTCTCTGACAGGTCGTCTGGCCTTGAGGGAGCCCTTGCCCCAGGATGGTCCATGCTACTCATCTTCTGAGTGCGAAAAGAGCCTGGTGGGCCGCTCAAGCTTGCTTAGGTTAAAAGCGGATAAAAATTTAATAAACACTACACAAGATGCACAGGTGAGCTTCACTCTGTGTCTATATAGTAGCGCTATGTAGGATAGCTCGATGGCTCAATCCTTAAGACCTAGTTGGTTAACAAACAAGTCTCAACAAAACTAGTCTCTCAAATCTAGTTTGTTTCCTTAAAATTAAAAAGCATGCAGAAAATCTCCTATAAAAATATTACTAACCTACTGAAACGTAGTCAGCAACCAACCATAGCTATACACAACGCCTGCTTAGCAAAGGGAATTAAGAATAAAGAAAATTCATAAAGAGAAATAAATTTCCAAAATTATTTTTCTCTTAAGAAAATTAATTATAATTATTGTGCATTGATGTGACACAACCACTAATATGCAATAAGCAGCCAACCACAGATACACAAGGCAATAGTATACCTGCTTGGCAGAGGTGCAAAGGGATTACAAATAAAAAATTCAAAGAGAAATAAATTTCCAAAATTATTTTTCTCTTTAAGAAATTAATCATAAATATTGTGCATCACGAATACACAACCACCGATTGCACTCTGCAGCCAACCACAGATATGCAAGGCACGAGTGTACCTGTGTTGCAAAGGTGCAGGGGAATTTAGAAATTAAAAAAAAAATTATTTGCAGAGAAATCATTTTAAAAATTATTTCTGGATCATTGTACACAGTATTATGATACAGCTGGAGTTAGATAGCCTCAAGCAGCGGCACCATTTATGTTGCATGCGTGAAGCGTTCCGCCCTCACACGGGGATCCATTTATGTTGTGAGGGATAAAAAAAAGTTTTGGAAGGAAAAAAAAATTAATTAATATCTTTTTCTTCAAAAATTAATTTCTGGGGGAAAATGAATCTGGATTATTGTACAGTATTATGATACAGCTGGAGTTAGAATGCCTCACACGGGGGCACCATTTATGTTGTGCAATAGTAGGAGTAGAATTGACGTTGGCTAATTATTAATAATCATGAAATATGATTATTAAAATAACAATTATTTCTTAAAAATAATCAAAAATGATAAAGCTATTAATTAAGAAATGTAACACATTTAATTAGAAATGATACGGTTATCCATTAATAATAGTTAAAATAATTAATGAAAACAATAAAATTATCAATTAAGAATACAAATCTGTAATCATTGCTTATTGTTGCGGGGCACCACCCTGGTTACAGGGACCAACGATACAATCTATAAATATCAGTCTCATAATGATAAATGTCAAATCAATAATCTCAATATTTAATATTAATAATTATTTAATTAACAGTGAAGGCTACTAAGTTCGAGCACAGGCAATCATAATCCAGCTGCAATCACATACATATGCACAAATAATCACAGACTACAGATACTTTAATTACAAAAGCATTTATTAAAAAGGGGAAATAAAGTTAATGTTATTCAATGATTCATCATTTTAACAAGCTCCGATATTTCAAAGATAAACACAGCAGCAGCACTTATCACAATTCAGAAAATACATGTAAAACCGGCGGTCTACCTATGTATGTCTGTCTCGGTGTGTGTGTGTGTCTGTGTCAAAGTGTCTCTCTGTGTGTGTGTGTCTATGTGTATGCATGTGAAATAAAGTTAGTGTTATTTAATGATTCATCATTTTAACAAACTCCCATATTTCAAAGATAACAACAGCAGCCGCTTATCACAATTTAGACAATCACATGTATTCATCTATGTGTATCTGTGTGTGTATCTGTCTGTGTCTATCAATGTGTGTCTGTGTGGGTGTGTCTGTGTGTGTGTGTGTGTGTGTGTGGGTGTGTGAGAGAGCGAGAGAGAGAGAAAAAGAAGGGGGCGTGGCGATGACGCAGTCACTTGGTGACGTCACATCTAAGATGGCGGCCGATCATGATTCGTGGAATCAAGGCCTAAAAACTCTCAAAATGGCGGATTGACTACAAAACAAGATGGCGGAGCCGTTATGAATTTAGAGCCAGAATGGGAGGAGAGGGAGAGAGGAGGCGTGGCAATAATAGACTCAAAATGGTGGGTTAACTTGCGTTATTCAAAATGGAGTCTATGTTAATGACACCATGTGGCCGGAGCTCACACTGGTGGTCGTCACATGAATTACACAGAGGGATTTTCAGACAAAGAATTCTTTGTCTCTGCTTTGGCGTTCGGCCGCATGGCTTCCAGATGTGTCCAGCCTCTCTGAATATAGATTTAACTATGTTACATGAACTGTATTCTAAATACAGATCGGATGTGTGTATAGGTCGGTTTAGAAGGAGAGAGAGAGAGAGAGAGAGCATACATACAAGGAGAGAGCAAAGCTCTTAAAAGCACCGTCAGAGACAAGTTACATTTACTTTACCACTCAGCACCCAAGTGGCGTTGTGTGCTGAGGTTTGACCGGTAAAGTCTCTTTAAAGTTGTTCAAACGGTCACAATGAGCTGGAGACGCTGCTCACGGCGCTTAAAAACTGTGGCACAAGGCCGTAACCGGAAACCGGAAGTGGCGAATCGCCGCTAACACTAGAGACTCGGCGGTCTCATACAAAACAAATACATTCAAGTATTAAAACAATACGCTACGTATTAGATTAACATCTGCCCAGACAATAAAGCCTCTTACTGTACCACCCTCGCGGTGTGCGTGCGCGTCGGGCCAGTGAATCACGTGGTCTCTCAAGCGGTCTTCGGCCGCTGGACCGGACAAACAGCGGATTTGCTCGTGCTGCTTCGATGGGATGAGCGTCGTCCTTCTTCTTCAGGGATGTGGAGCTCGTGCTCCTCAGCGGAATGAATCTCGCGCTTCTGCAGGGGGTGAACAGCGGTAACGCCGCTGTGGATTTGGAAAGAAAGTCTGTGATGCTCGACCGGCGAGCGAGTTCCTGTGCGCGGCCTCTTCAAGTTAAAATCACAAAAGTCCTTTTGGAAATAAAAACGTCGACTGAATAAAGAAATAAAAGAAATGAAAATAAAATAACTCTGGTTGATAAACTAAAGTTAAGGTTGCCCCCGTTAGCAACTGAATCAGCTGAGAGGCCCCGAAGGGGGCCTGGTGTTGTCTTCAGAGCAGGGTAAAAATGGCAGCGATTATTGGGGTCTCAGTGGTTTTGTTCTACCTGAGAGGTCCTCCTCCTTGAGGAGTTGGTCATAGGATGATGCTGGCTTTAAGCCAATTGAGTGTCAGAAATGGATCTGAGTGGGCGGGGCTTGGAACTGAGCGGGGGTTTCTGGGAAAACCCCAGGACATTTCTCCACCACCAGGGGGAGATTCTTGAGCCTGCAGGAGGATGTTTCCCGCCCAAAGTTTAACAACCCTTTGTTCCTCTTGGCTTCAGTGTCTGGGGGCCCCCCGCTGGGCTCTGGCCCAACACATACACACACACACACTGCTTTACAATATTGCCAGGTCCTGCCTTTCACTACAAAAATGCAGCCTTTCTTTCGTTTCATCCCCTCACACAGCCGTCCTTTCTGTCCTCACACACACTCACAGAGAAAGACAGAAACAGACAGACAAAGATGCTCAGACTCATTTCCTCCTCAAATCGTGACCAGAATAACGTGACTGCAGAAAGAGTCACCGAGGCCGAGGTGACCACGTTCAGAGTATCTCAGCTTTCTATAGCTTCACCTATGAAAGCCTGGCGAGGATTAGAGGCAGCACAAAGAGCTCATAGGTCACTCACACGTCTTATTCCTGAAACAGTCCGTCAGTCAGTCGGTCTGCACATTTTCACAGTCACTGCATTCAAGTACGGGGAGGGAAAGAAATGGAGGCAAAAAGCAAACAGAGTACAGAGGGAAAAAATGAACAAAATAAACTAAAAGGCCTGAAGGCATCTCGTCAAAAGTGTGATAGCTGTCATTATCTGCTGTGGAAGACGACTCATCAATCATCGGGACTTTTATCACTCGTTATTGTTTCATGGACGTTCCTCCCACAACTCTTTTCATCAAGTCTCCTTCTGCTCCTCTGATAAAGCCTTCATGCTTCTCTACTCTCGTCTTTCTTCTTTTTGTCTCTTTAATTTGCCTCCACGTCACCACCGTAATCTTAAAATGCAAGACATGGAGTCGCATAACAGAAGAGGAGTACCAGATTCTCACTTCTTACAAGAGGTTCCCAAACCAGGGGTCGGAACCCCCCTGGGGGAGATGATACACAATTTCAAAAAACCATGCTTGATTTCATATGTTGGCCATTATGTTTCCAAAAGCTAAACGGTGACTCCTGAGGTGATTATGACAGATCAGCAACAAGATCAGGTCAGGTCACAGCGCCACAGGAAACACCACAACATGTGCACACCCGCAATTTATTTTGTGTAGTAGCTCTGACAATTATCCTCTGGGATAATTGGGGCTGCTGGTCTCTCACGGTAATTGTGGGGGTCAGGGGCTGAAAAGTTTGCGAGCTCCTACTTTATACTTTGGTCGGGTAATAACCCATGCAAAAATGAACAATTGTCCAGTTTAAAAAACAGATTTAAACAGTTTAAATAGAAAATGGTGCCGTGTGTGGTCCTAACTAACAGCGGCAGGTGGACAAGGCTGCTGCCGTCATGTCTGAAAGGGATGAGAGGTCTGGGCTCAGGTCTCCAGCTGAACTGCTGGTTTCCTCTGGCAGAGTGGAGGCCGTTTTAGAGTCTTATTAGCCATTAGAGTGCTGGACCTTGTCTGAGATGAAAGCTCACCAAGATGATTAACAGTTTAAACTCTCATTTAACACACAGCCACAGCCCTGGTCGTGACACTCTCTTCATTCTGCTCCCTCTCCCCCTCCCCCTCCTCCTCCTCTCCCACTCCCTCGGAGGCTGAGTAATATTAAGTTCATAGCCCAGCGCCTTAATACATGTATTAATATAACCAATGGGCTTCTGAGAGCATGAAATCATCTTTGAGCGATGAATTAAAGCCTTATTGATTGTCTGTAAGGTATTCACCACACTGCAGACAATTTGGGGCATGCTTTGCTGATTGACTGATTGCCGCCAGAGAGAAGGACTGAATAAATGAATGAATGAGAAATTAATGAAAAATGAATTACCTACTCGAGGCGAGACGCAGCAGGTTTTTTCCCTGTACAATCCCAACAGAAGAGTTTCAGTTAATCGTTAGACGTGAACGCTGTCTAACTTGTGAAACGATGAGAGATGACCAGAGATGACGATTCAACCCCAGAGAGAAACCATTTGTTATTGTTTCCTCACAGTTTTCTTTAAACTCACAGAAGCAAAAAACGAAATGTGTCTGTTCGGAATTCTGCACCAACAAACATCTGTCTGTGCCGCGAACACTTAATGACCCTGTTTCCAAAAACTAGTTTGTGTCCCTTCTTGCTCACTCAAAAGCTTTTTGGATGTTTTCTGCATTCACAAATTCACTGAGCTCCACAGATCCATAAATTACCTTCAGAGTTTCCACCCCCGCCTGTTGGTTTGCTTGTTTTTCAGCAGGATTACACAAAAACTACTGGACGGAAACTGGGAGGGACATCGGCGAAGTAAGAATCCATAAAGATTTGGCACAGATCTGAACAAGGGGGTGGATCCAGGATTTTGTTTCGTACTTTCTTAAACCTAGGGTCTTTAGTGTGGTTTTTACCTATTTCCAAAGCAATTGTTTTTTTTCTTTTTTGGGGGGGGCTATTCTGCTTATGCTCGAATAACAGCGCACTGTAGAGTGAAATGGGGAATAGGAAATGGGGGAGGACATGCAGCAAAGAGCTGGGTAGTTCCCTAACGTCCGGCCGCTGCAGGTGGATTCAAGCCTCATGCAGGGTGACTAATGCTACCAGATGATATCGTGCATGGAGCTTGATAAAAATCAAGCATATTTAAGGGTCTGATATCTATGAGTGTATACAGGTTGGTGCAGCTTGATTGAATGTAAGGACTGTTGGGCCTTGGTGGGGGTTACGTGCTCTACTGAATGCCATCTTGTTCTCCGGATCAACATGACACAACAATGCTGCGGTAAAATCTAAAGTGTGTCAGCAAATTGCAGGACAAAAATGTCTTTCCTTTGAAAGAGAAGATAAAAAGGGTCATTTTCTTTCTCTTTTCATGAAGCTTCTTTAATGTGCTTTCCATTCCAGTCAATTTTAAGGCTGTCACCTTGATAACAAATCCTCGATTGAAACACAACTATTAACAGACAGAAAGAAAAGAATGAGGAAGAGCTGAGGAAATGAAGAGGGGATATAAAAAATATTTAAAAAAACATCTAAGGATAAATAAAAAATAAAAATAAAACTGATTCATAATCTTTTGGGATCCAAAGCTTAACATAACGTGACCAGATCAAACTTATGTTACATGTTGTGATAAAGAGAAACAGCCCCTTCTCTTTCTTATATATCTACTAACTTAAAATTATATATTTTTTGCATAAGTGTCATTCACTGTAACTGCAAAGTCACAATGACCTGAATTGGATAGGAAACAAATCTTATCAGGTATCGCCCTAACATCACCTATAGTGTGTGTATATTGTTCAAGTCTTTAAAAGTCAAAAGAAATCGATACAATTGTTTTCCCGCCACATTGTCTTTCCGCACTTGTTTGTGTAATGAAATAATCAAATCTCCCTAATTTAGAAAGAAGTCCCAGTGTGCGAAGTCAACCTTGATCTACAGACTGCCGACGTATCGGTTCCTTCACAATAATGGGCTGAATATAGATTCCACCTCCCCCTTCCCTTTCATCCTTCAGATAAGAGAGAGACCCCCTCTCTCATTCCCTCATTCATCAAATTAGCCCCTTCCGTTCCTATTAGTTTCACAAGATAATCACCTGGAGAAAAGTTGGCTGGGTTGGATGTAGGAGGATGTTATTAGGAGCTTGTTTTTGTTTTTCTCCCCGAACTTGCACAAACTCGCACGTATATTTTAATTCACACAACAAATTACATTTTCACATTTAGTTCTCACATACTGTCCGCACGCATCTATATACATATAAATAATGATTAAAGATATAAGATCTATTCTCATATGCACGTGGGCGTCCACACTCATCAGAATTACTCAAGTCTACTGAACCTCTTCTCCCACCCGACTCCCTCTTGGCTATTGTTCCCATAGCAACGCTATAAAGTTTGATTATCGCCAATTTTCCCCCGTTCATCTTTCATTATTATTCCTTTCCTTTTTCCTCCTACGGCGATTTGTGCCTCTGTCGTTCCCTCAGATACGTCTCTGTCCACTTCTAGAATAATTTCACAGTATTTAGCTCCAAACAAAGCCGGTTGAAGTGAAGGCTGTCTGGTTGTAAATCTCCCTCTGCACACACACGCACTTATACCGCATGTGTTTACTTCCGTGCCTTCCTGCCTGTCTGGATGTTTGACTGCTGCCTGCCTGTCTGTCTCTTGACCTGACAGTCCACCTGTCTCCCTGCAGGCCCGGCAGAGTGTCTCCCCCTGCGTCCGTCCTGAGTCAGTCCTTCCGCTACACTGCTGGCTTTAGTTAGGCCATTGTTTGAGCATTGCATTAGCACAGGAAGACAATCAAAAACCACTTTCTCTCTGTCAGGAAACCACATGGAACCCACACCAAAAAACATTCAGTCACACACACACACACACGCACACGCACACACACACACACAGTGCGTCCATACCAGCCAGCAGTAGATGGACACAGTGACAAAGCCAGAGTTCATAAACAAAGAGGCCGTTTGTTTGGACAACTGGGTTCGAAAAGATGGAGAGCCAATAAAATGCCTTGGCTCCAGAGGAGGTGAGGTCAAAGGTCAAGTGTTTTAGTATTTTTTCAGAGTGTGTGTGTGTGTGTGTCTCTGCATGTGTGTGTGTTCATCAGCTGTGACGGTGGTCTTTAAGTAGCCATTCACTCCACACAATAACCTCTGCCTCCCCCTGTTCCTTTTCATTTGATGGCTAAACACATGCACAAATTTGTTGAAGTCCAAAAAACACACAATGACACTCAAAAAACACACAAACACACTCAAATAATATGAAGTACTCTCTTTTGTTCAGAAATATTCACAAAGACTAATTTAGTCCGTGCAGAGGCAAAGAAATGAGCTGAAATGAAAAGACAAACTTTAAAATGTGTTTTTTTAGACAAACCTTCATGTAACTGTGACGGGTAAGAAAGTTAAGAAAAACATAGAAAGGTTTTATCTCTTTCGCCCTCCAACTTTTTTCACAGAACATTTTTTCAATGTTGCAGTTAAGGAGAACAGCTCGATAGTGAAATAACATGTTCTCAACAAAAAATGATAAAAAAAATCATTGCATAGATACAAATTCTATGAGCAGCCGTTCATTGAAATGCGCACACCAGTTTTGACAGAAACTAAACTGGTCCTTAACTGGAACCAATTTAAATGCGATGTTATTAAATGAATGTGTCTGCTGCACTAGTTGGAAAGAGAGGACGGATGAGACAATGGAGAAGACATGTGAGACAAGGAACATGAAGTGGGCTGTGGATGAAGCTCAGTGCCTGGTGACCATTTGGTAGCATGTGAAAGAGTGAGGTGTGTGCCACAGTAAAAGATGTGGCCGAGGCTGGATTCAGTCAAACACAAATTGTATCTGGATTATTGAACATGTTGCCATGTTATAATCTCTTTGACAGCTTGATGGGCCACAGGCCAGGAGACCATGCAGTATCCCTGCATCTCCGTCCAAATCTGCATTGGATGACCATTGTCTTTTCTCTAGATTGTGTACAACCGTGTCTTTTCAATAATGACCTAGAAAGTGGCAGCCAGCCCCAGATCCACAATGAATCCATACAAAGAAAGAAGAGGAGAAACAAATGAAATAGAAGGAGGGAGTGGAAGCAGGTATCAGACATCAAGAGGAGATATCCAGACGGGAGATAAAAAAAAAATCCATATGTGTGTCGAAACTAAACACGTTATGTGAGGCTGGGTTTGTCTTAGTGATATTCCCAATAGTGTCTCAGATTTCAAATAAATTCAAGTTCAGAATAAAAAACAATGAGTTAATGAGTTCTGATTCAGACAGGGAAAAGTAGGCGGGGGGGGGGGGGGGGGGGGCACAACACACAAATGACAAGGTATCTTGCATCACCATGGCGGTATGCTGTGTCTCTCAGTGTGAGGGAGAGAGGGGAGACGGGCGGGAGGGGGGGGAGGTTGGAGAAGTTTAAACAAAGACAAAACTGCAGGGAGGAGGAACGGAGCGAGGAGGAGGAGGAGGTGAGAGAAGCGAGGGGCAAAGCAAAGAGACAAGGTGACGAGCGAGGGGAAGAGGAGGCATGAGCGTGATGTTTGAAGACGGGCAGCGTCCCCCGGTGACTCCTGCTCCCGCTCCCCTCCCTCTCCGCCGCCAGATTAAACGAGGGTGGAACAGAGCGATGGGAGGGAGGAGCGGGGGCGGAGGGGGCGAGGGCGGGAGGAGGTGGCAAGTAGGCCCGGCACCCTGCTGTGACCCCATCAATCAACACGCGCAGAGACACACGCACACACACACTCAGCAAACGCACACATGAGGAGGTATGCCCTCCCCCCCCCCCGCCGTTAATGAGCTATTTACACAGAGGGTTGTTTGTGCACATCCATACACACACACACACACAAACGCGCAGACGCTCACAGGGGAGCACGCACAGCAAGGTGTACTCAAAACCAGGGGAGGAAATCCAAATCAAAAGCGAAAATAAACCTCCATCCAGACTTCAAGATCTTGTGTGAAATCGGTATGTGGGCTGCAAATATAATCAAATGATATGCAACTAGGCTGCAACTATCTTCTTTGAACGTACAAACAAATGCCTCCATCCTCACACACACACACACACACACACACACACACACACACACACAAACACACACACACACAATATTCCTCTTACCAGGACATTTGTTTTGTGTACATACACCAAACTTTTTCCGGATGTGTGTGACAGACATACAGTAAAATAGAGTGAAATCATCCTCCGTCCTCCACCTGTTCTGAGCTCCATTTGTGTAATTGGGGAGCAGCTGGCTGATGAGTGTACTGTACACACACACACACACACACACACACACACACACACACACAAACACGCACACACAGCTCCCAATCCTCAGTGCTGACTCTGAAATAATAGCCTCAGAGCTGTTAAGTGCAACAGTATGCTAATCTCTATCTGCACTTACTGTACGTCTCCATCTCTTCGTTCCATTCATTTAAAACTAATTTGCTTGATGAGTCTTCATCCTGTACTGTGCTCACTGTTGGAACACTATCAGTGATTACAATAGAATTAATATCGTCCCACAGAGTAATGTGATTATCTATGAATGCAATGCAGTGTGTGTATGCCTACTTTTTATTCTCTCTATGTGAGAGTAAGTCACACACACACAGACACACACACACACACACACACACAGGAGTGGGTATAGAAAGTTAACAATTGAATGGATTCACTTCCTTTATGATTATATTTATAAATTGTTTTTTTTATTCCTCAATGCCCATCTGCAAATAAAATTATAATTTGGTGCCTGTATATATAAATAACAATGACAGATGCATAAAAACAATAACACCCATCAACACACATACACACACACACACACACACTGCGGAGGTTGGGTGGTTAAAGTTGACTATTTAATGAATTAACATTAACTCTCATTAGGATCAAAGTGATAAAGAGTTTGTTTTTTTATACTTTAACGCCCACCTGGAGATAAACATGTATAATTTATGCATCTAAATTAGTTAGGGCGTGCATAGTTTTAGACCGTTTAATGAATTGATCTTAACTCTCATTAAGGTTATATTAATACAATTGTTTTTGAATGGTTTAATGCCCATTTGTGGATAACAAAGCTATGCATGTATAATGTAAATATGTAAACAAAAAAAATTGGTATACACACACATATGGGTGCATGCATTAACATTGACAAACCAGCCAAAATGTATGAACAAACACACACACACACACACACTTGCTTGGTGCTGTTCTACGTGACATTTAAATGATCTTGATGAAGTGGAAATGAGCTCAGGTCTCCTGCACCTTCAATGATGCACGGCCAGTTAATAACAAACTTTACTGAGTATTACAGCAGCGGTTTATGAGAAGGTCAGTTGGGCGAACAAAGGAGGTTCAACCACATTAAACAGCAACAAATCCCCCCCCCCCCCCGAGCGCCGGGCTGCGGCTGTGTTGTCACACTCATTAAAATATTGTTATCTTGTAATCATGTTGTTCCACGCACAGAAAACTTCCACACCCTTTGTTGACAACCATAACACATTGAACAAATGCCATAAAAAAAAAAATCATTCATCCCCGACAATGTCAGAGCTTCTGCAAAACAACATGTGTGTCAGCCTACACAAACTGTAACACAAAGAGGAAAGAAAACAGGGATTTTGAAGAGAAAACTTCGAGACGGATATTTACTCAGAGAAGAGGCTGAGGCACCGAGAGAGAAAGAATGCTCCACATAACTTTCCAACACATAGAGGCTGACTTTGACAAATGGCTACTCTGAAACCAGGACAGAGGTTTGAGCCCAAACACAGACGGACAAACCCGCTGTGTGTGTGTGTGTCACAGAGAGAGAGAGAGAGAGGAAAGATTTCACCCCGGATAAAAACTGAAGCATCCAGTCAGCAAAGTGACAAACCAATCTACTGGTGCTGCTTTGAAAAGCTGACAAGACCACACACACAAAGACACCCACACAAATAGATGCACACACACAAACACACAATTCAATACTTCCGGCTTTCCAGTTATTCCTGATCTATCGTATGAATGTGTTTGCGTGTCCTGCAGAAACCACGGCTCTTATAACAGTTAAGTCAAATCCTTTATATATACTGTAGAACTATTACTGATGAAAACGTCTGTTTGTTTGTGAACAGGGTTACACTAAAACAACTTGGATCATTTTCGCCAAACTTGGTGGACAGGTACAACATGGGCCAAAGAAGAATCCATTACGTTTAAGTGCAGATCGGATTTGTTTCACTTTCTCTACCATTGGGACACACATGCCGTTTTTCAGCATTTTCATTCATATCCCTGAGAAAAAAAAAATCAGCCAAGGTATGTTTTGAAGGCCAGATACTTATTGTAGGATTTACCAGTAGCATAAAATATCAGTTGTACATACATAAAGTATTTCCAATGCCAAAAAAAGAAATGCTTCAATCACAGAAGGTGGCGGCAGACAAAGTATGCAAATTACCCTCAATGGTGTGAACCTTGTGTACATGTTTGCTGATGTTTTTTGCTGTGTTTATGTTAGGCAAAGAGCAAGTCGTGGGTGAAAATCATATAAACCCTGAAAAGCTTTGAAAGCACCGTGCTTCAGAAGAGTTGAAAGCCTTAATGGACACTCACAATCTCAAGGTGACTAATAGACAGACAAGGAGCGGCAGAGCGAAGCATGGAGGGAGAGGGAGAGAGAGAGAGAGAGAGAGAGAGAGAGAGAGAGAGAGAGAGAGAGAGAGAGAGAGAGAGAGAGAGAGAGAGAGAGAGGGTCAACAACAAGACAAACATAAAAAAAGGAGAGAGAGAGAGAGAGAGGGAGAGAGAGAGAGTGGGCTGCTCACAGAGAGAGTGGTGGAGAGACAGAGACGATTAACAGGAGACACTAAATAATGTAAACGACTTGAGCATCTGACTGGCAAAGTGCATCTCAATCCCATAATTGTCACGTCAGCCGCCCCTGTTGTCACAGCGACGCACAGTGACGTGTGTTGAACTTTTCCTCGAGTGGCAGAGCACAGGACGACTGTGCACTGTGCTCTCTGCTGGGTCTGTCGGTATTTCCATTGTGAATAAATCTGAGTAGAGAGAGAGAGAGATGATCCATTCAAATACATGATCTGTGTTCACCTCCGGGCAATCGAGGGAGTGAACGATTGAGGTCTATTACATGTCTCCAGTAACACTGCATTGACAACACATACTATTCTAAAGCTGAGGAAAGCTCAGACACAGCACACGGGCGGGTGCTTGTGTAGCGCATACAGGAAGAAGGTGTCAAAATAATATATCATTGCTTTGAATTCTCAATTGGACTCTGCTGGTCTGTGGGAAGATATTTTATGTTTTCCATTATTTTCTCCTGACTGGGAGAACATGTGAGCTTCCCGTTAAGGTGACAGCTTTGTTTTGTTTATCAGATATTTCTTGTGACCCCTATCTATTTTAATTTTATAATTATTCTAAATTAGTTAAATTACAATTTTACTTAGCTTCTGTTAATCAATGATTATTTGACATTAAACCAATTTTTCGTTTCTTGTATCATTCCGTCTTGTAAAGCAGTTTGTAACTTAGTTTTGAAAAGTGCTAATAATAAAGTTTATTTTTATTATTGAAATAATACACAACGACAATGATAAAAATGCAATTTAAATAACTTTTTGGCAACTATGAAGTGTGGCATGTGTCATCATGAAATCATTCAGTTTCAAAATTTGGAGACTTCATTATTACCATGTTCGTAAGAAACTAAATACTAAGTTATGTTATTCTCATAACTTGAATGAGTATAATGGATTTAAACTTTGTTGGTTTACCCAAAACAATTTCTAGGTCACTGAGTGGATCACTTATTACACTAAAATCCAGCCTACGACAAAAAAGGCTGAGAGAGAAAATTCCCAAGTTGGTTTCTGATTTCAACACATCAAAAAAATGAATGAAAAGACCGATCGTGTGCGATATTCCATGTCACCTGCCACGTTCACCTTATGTTTGTTGAAATGTAACAGCAGTGTGACTAAGAGGCGAGAAGGAGTAGAAACTACAGATAGTTTTTTTTATGTCCTGGACACACAGGAGGGCTCAGGCAGTGCGACCCAAATGTCTGAATGCCTCGAGGGACATTGTAACAGTCCTTTCCCCAGCTGGATGAGAGTGTGCACAGGGAAGTGTACAAGTGTAAACTGCACAACAGGAAATCAGCTAATAAATACATTTAGAAACACTCAAATATGGTGTTATAATATGCAACGTAATGCATTTAAAATCATATAACGTCACAACAGTACTTTTAAAATCCTCGAACTCTCCACAATCAACACCAGAGACCTTCTCTCAGAGGTGGAAATATCACTGCAAGACTTCACAGAGTGTGTGCATGGGTGAGAAGGAGGTGATTGAAGAAAGTGAATCTCTTTGAGTGTGTGTGTGTGGAATTAGACAGAGAAAAGTAGAGAGGGAGACAGAAAGAGAGCAGGTTAGAGAGAATCCCCAAAAATGTGTGGGATCAAAGAGCGAAGCAAACGATGCAGAATAATGGAAAAGTGAGGCATCGGCATAGGTTGAGTGTGATTCCGTGATAGAATACATAGTTACTGGGACAAAAGGATAGAACAAATAACAAAGGGAGAGGTCAAAACAAGAAAAGGGGTGTGGGTCAGAGCAAACCAATAAAGTATTTTGAAATTAATTGCGTTGACAGCAAAGGGTGAAGAGATGGGGAGAGAGGCATAAGAGAGGGAGACTGAGGGAGGAGGAGAAGACAAGAGAAAGAGACAGAGATGTAGGTCTTTCCAGGGGCAGCCAGCATGCAGTCGAAGCCCCAAGGTAGATGAAGGGCCAAGACCTTTATGAAAGGGCCTGTTGTCACGCTCGGTCAGGACACACACACACCCACACACACACACACACACACACACACACACACACACACACAGACACACACACACACAGCCTGAGCCTTCTAGACATTAAGTGAAGGTGCTGTAAGGTCTCAAAGGCCCGGGGCTTGAAAGTTCATGTAATCCGCCTTGAACCATGTGCATGTGTTTGCATGTGCGGTGATCATTCTCCATTTCAACGGCTCTATCCATAATTCAAACGTTGTCATCGCACCGCAGTGCAAACCATTCTCCAGTCGAGTCACACAGTAAGCACTGCTTTACCTGGATTTGGAGTTTTAATTGGGAAGAGGAAGACGTCTGAGTTTCCAGTTAGAATCTGCAGCCACGGATCTGAGACAATTCGCTTTTTTGGGCAAATTAAATTCCAGCGGAAGATGTGAGCTCGAAAAAAAACATTTCAGTGATTCATTTCCTTTTCGCAGCAGAAACTGAAATATACCAACTATTTCTCCACTTTCTGGCCTCAACCACGTCTAGGGGATGTTTTTTCTCGAGAGTTGAGAGGTGGAGAAACCCTGACGGTTGGTGTGGAAGTCGACCTCTCCAAACACAACGTCTTCCTCTCATTAACAATGAAACACATCTGACACCTGACACAACCCGAGGGCTGAGAAACGCTGTCAGCACTCCTATAGACACCGTCGCTAAAAGGTCGAGATGGACTGAGCTAAAGCTGAAAAGCCAATTGCTTGATGATGTCATTGATGCTGTACCTCAAATGGGTTTTCTGTGTTGTGAACTGACACCAAGCATCAGCACGACTGACGATGAATTATGCAGCAGCGCTAAATCATAAAAAAAAAGCACATAATGGAATTAACTTAGCTTCAAGTATACACTTAACCATTTGGACATGATATTTCAACCTGTTTTTTTCAATGGGACATGCTGGGATTTTTCACAAACCATGAAATGTTTGGGTGATGGTAATTGACCCCCTGTCACGTAATTGACACGAGCCCACTTCACGTCGATTACTATTGATCCTCTTGACTTCAGCCACTGTATTAACGGTGCTTTATCTCCCACACAGTTTTTTTCCTATAACTCCTAAAATAATGGAGACTTGGCACTTCAATGCAATATCCAGAAATATTTGATTTGAAATTGAATATGCTGAAGCTCGGGGGGGCCTTACCAACGGAACGTTAATAAAACAAATTATTGTGGTCAGGACTTTTCATTATCAAGAGCTGTTCATTAAAGTATCAGTGCCCAGGAGTGGTGGAGAGAAAACAGATTGTGTTTAAACATTTCCAGTGATGGCAGTAGAAGGTGAGATACAGCCAAGAGTTCTTATCTTGCTCAGAGTTCTTATATCATACAATACCTGTTAATACTGTACTATTCCATATATTTCTTATTGCTCAAAGTTCATATATCATACAATACCTGTTAATACTGTACTATTCCGTTTATCTTTCTTACTGTACATACCTATTTATTTACATTCCACTTTAAATACGCACAATACTCTGCACTTTACTGCCTTTTTTTGCACTGCTGGTTAGATGCTAAACTGCATTTTGTTGTATAAGTACTTGTACTGTGCAATGACAATAAAGTTGAATCTAATCTTGAATCTAATTAGCTGCTGAAGAGGTGAGCTGCTGCTGTGGCGCTGCACCAACACCAAGTTTGCCAAAGGAGCTGCATACTCACAGAAATAGTCAATAACCGACACTTTGCTTTGGTGAGACGTCACTTCGCTCCTGTGCAGCCACACGGCACCGAGGGACTGGGCTGTGTTTGACTGCTATTCAGAGAGGTCTAAAAGCTGAGCAGGTGACACCACTGGTCCTTGTACCTCTAAATATTACATCAGCCGGGCCCCTTGGGGCAAACATCTCAGGGAGTCCTTTAGCAGTGCTATTTGTGTCTCTCTGTCTCATCCATCCCGTACCTGCTATTTCCACCACGCGCACAAATGTCTCCCTCCCCTCGCTCCGATGTCGCTTTATCCCCAACAATCTCAGTCTTCCCAGTTTCCGAACGCTGAACAGGGCTCCACTAAACGTGTGTGTTCACTTAGTTTAGGCTTTTAGCAGTTTATCATCTGTGAAGAAGTCAGATCACTTAGTGGAAAAGGTTTCTACTAAATGCAAACTCCTTGGGAAAAAAACAGGGGGTTTGGTTTCGTTCCTCTTTGAATTACCTGCTAATCGTCTCTGACTGTGTCGCCAATATATCAAGTTGTTTTTGTGAGCACATCAAGGCATTAGCTCGATTCTAAAGGCTTTCAAGCAACATCAAAAAACTTTCAGGAATGTTTCCGTCCTCAAAAACGTATTCTTAGGATATTCTCTGCAGCTTCTCACCGCACTCTTCTCCTAAACCTTCTGAATATATCTCCAATATCAACCCTTTAATAATTTAACAATAAATAAAGTAAGCAGTATCTTTTTTTCCCTGCTGGGGAGAGGGCAAACCGTTCCAGTTTACTGTGTCTCCACTGAAACCACAGCTGATTTGGTTTCCTTTGTGCCTGACCTATTACGAGCAGTGGTCCCAGTCAGTTTATTGTCTGACCAGTGCAGATAATGATACCTGCGAGCGAGCCCACGCACTGACTCACAGCGCGACCACATTCAATTATTGTTCTTTCCGTGTGACCACAGCAACTTACTCAGGAATGCTGTCGTACCACACTTTTCATTATCCTACCAATCAAGTGCACGGTGCCAAAGTGAACATGTGGGTAAAAAGATGTGATATATAAATGAGGGTTTTTCTAGAGACATCTCATTAGCAAATGTGCCTTTTTATATCTCACTGTAATTAACAACCGCTACGCACTTTTTGTTGTTGCGTAAGGAAAAACGACTAATGAGCCGAACAAACCAACCATGAGGATTAATAGGATTTAAAAATCTGTTTCCGAGATTGATTTCAGCATACAATGTAATCACAAATCCTGATAACATAGATAGATATCAGTAATGAAGACATATAATGGCACTAGGTCAACAACACCATTGTAGAACCTCCATTACATCCACAGTCCAACTAATAGCAGCTGCTGTGCAATCACACAGAAAAACCATTTACCACAACATGGCACCCATCAAAGAGCAATTGCAGAAGGCGGTATTAACAGAAGTGGGAAAAGTGTGTTCTTTCATCAGGTTTCAAAAAAACTGCTCTGGCTTCGGCAAAGAGAGGAGTTGTTTATTTGAGGGGGGGGGGGGGGGGGGGGGGGGGGGGATGGTGTTTTTGTAAAAACCAACACATACTGACTTCAAACACAGTTCTGGCCTGCTCCACGTGGCAGCAGGCCCAACCCGACGAGAGCTGCAGCCAGTGTAAAGTTTAAAAAATACCCTGTTCATCGACAACTGGGCTCAGTGCGAGCTGGGAATAGAACCTCAGTGTTCTGCCGGCCGACCCGGAGTCTGCAGCCGGCTGCTGTCGTCCCTCCAGCTCAGCTCGACTGGATGGTAACGATACATCTACTGTATGACCACAGCAGATAATGAGCACATTCATGCAACTGCTGTGATAGCTGAAACCACGGTTCTCTAATTGGGCTTTCAATGGGTCGCACTGAAACACAAGTCAGCACACAAAGAAGCCTGGGTGAAAAAAACTGGGTGTTTTTTATGTAGAAAGGTCACAGTAAAAAAATACCCAAATTGGAAGTAAAATGTCTCCACGTAACGGGAGCTTGATGTTATCATTCGAGACCACACTGTATCTGACCACACAGAGTAATGGCACCTCATGCCCCGCCAGAGAATAATAAAGGCACGGGTGTGCAAACGGTCATAATTGGCCTCAAAGCAATCAACCCCAATTACCTAGCACCATAATTGGCATCTGAGCAATCAACAAGGCAGCTACCATTACGTTTGAGCAGGCACCAGCATGCCCATGACACTGCTTATCTACGCAGTTTATCTGCTGGGTAAGTCGCAGCTGGAACTGGGATGAATGCATAAGAGCAGCTGTTATTAATAATGTAATGCACCCGGTGCACTGCTTGCTATTGTATTAAGTATCCGCTGTGGTGATTAAGAATGTACTTTGGTTCATTAATACGTTGTTAAATAAAAATAATGGAAAAATTAAAGATGTCAGTAAATATGTCAGTGTCAAATGTGATTGAACATCTTAGAGCTACAAAAACTAAATCACACAAATGCAATAACTGCATGTAAACTGATATTAAACACTTAATACCTCCATCCGCCTCAAAGGTTCAGTTCAAATGTGCTTTATTTGCATTTCTCACACAGACACCACTGTCTGCTCACTAATCACAAAATGTCCACTGGGACACGTCTGCCCCTGGAGTAACACCAGGGCAGCCTTGCTCTCCGTCAACCTCCCTACACAACTGAAACACTTTATCCTCAACATGTGCACAGTTTAACACAATCCAAAAACACAGCACTAAAAAATATATGACCTTGGTGAAGCTTGTGTCAGAGAGAGATATTAAATCACCACCTGTCATAAAGTAAACCTTCTGATTTTAGCTGACAGGGATGGATGGAAGGCTAAATACTAAAAAACAAAAATGCAACATTTGTGTGTAAATTGACAGTGAACTGAGTGAACCCCTGTTTGGCCTGAATGGTTCCCTTTATTGGAATCATTTGATATTTAATTGGATAATGTATTCATGTGTAGTATCTATATACACATTATATCTTTACTCTAATCATATGTTCAGCTTTCCCTTTCTGTTCTGTCCTTGTGTCTTTCACACTGACACACACACATCATGTCACTCAGGAGCGCCGCTGCATTAAACCTGACAGTGTCTATAAAGCACATTTTCTGCTCCGGGTCTTTTTTGAAGACTGATGTTTATGAGGTGGTAAACAGAAAACTGTGTTTGCTTGCAGAGGAGATTAAGTCTCACTACAAACCTTCTTTCAAGGGGTTTTCCTGCATCGAGAAATGTGAGGGCTGCCGCCTCCGTCCAATTTCATGCCACCTCCGCCTCCCAACAACATTTTAGTATTTGTTCTCTCGGATAACATTACAGTGGAAACAGGATATAGTGATAGAAGCTTGGGAATCGTACTTGTGTCATAATTGGGTCTTTTTATACACTTCTGGACTGTCATAAAGTTTATAAAAACAATTTTTACCGACTCTGATAATAATTCATTGCTCCCCTCTGTGTTTCTATTATGCACCATCCTGTGCGGCTCTCTACATATTGTCTAAATTTACAACTTCTGTTGTGTTAACCCAGTCTGAGATTACACATTTGTCACAGAGTGCCTGTGTGTGTGTCAGCGCACGAGAAAGAGAGCGAGCAGAGTCAGGGCGAGCTGAATTAAACAACAAATGCATGTAGCTATGAAGAAAGATCTTACTGATAAAAGAAGAAAAGTGTCGATCATGATGTTGTGATCAGTGTTGATATTTGGTGGTCATTAGAAATTGAAGTTCAGGGACTATCATAACAAAGCTATGTAATTCAGTTATAGTAATCAACTGCTTATGACGATAATCACTGTTAGCAGTTTCCCTTATATAAGAAAAGCAGTAATACGTTGTTAATTAAGGTTGTTGTATTTCAATGAATACACACTGAAGTTACTGTACTTAATACAATTTTAGCGATAATACTTTTCGTCATTTCATCAATCCGCACATTATTTCCTTAGGACTTGTTATAATAACTACAGCCACTAGAGGGCGGTGCGACTTGAACGTAAACATTACGTTAACACCTTGCTATGAGTTTGTAATAAGCAGCTTAGGTCGTTTTTGATGGTAGGACAGTCCCAGTTCAATCCTATATGAATCAATGCTCTCCTCTTTCACACTCAGATAGTTTTTTTTCTGAGTCTGTTTTGGGCTCCACCCTCTGATATCACTTCCTGCCAGCTGACCCCTCAGTCTTCAGGGAGCGTCAACAACCTCAGACCCCCAAATCCCTGTGAATGTTCAAAACTAGAACCCCTGGGTAGATATACCTCAGCAGTGGGTGAAAAATATACAGACCAATCAGGCAATCCCAATTCCCTTCCTAATTAAATATGCAGGTAATCAAGAGATGATATATAATTAACTTCTTTCTTCCTCAAAAGTAAAAAAAAACCTAAACTTTCAGACTCTCTCAAAAAACTCTCAGCTTCTCTGCCTGCATTTTTCATTGCGCGCTCAGTCTTCAAAGTGGAGTCATAGATCTTCTGCTTTAAGCTTCTCCTCTCTTCTCTAATTGTACAGTGGTTTGGAAGATCTTTGATGTTTGTCTCAGGGAGAATTTGCAGAAGCCTCAAACCACCAGACAACAGAAAAGACAGAGGCAGTAATTTACTGAGAATTATTTCTTCACTGTCAAGAGAGACGGAGAGAGGAGAAGAGCAAATTGAAAAAATGTCAGGGCATTTAGCAGTTTTTTTCAGTAAATTATCTTAATTATAAAACTGAGGGACTTTTTTAAAGTAATTATTCCACAGTAATTTGCTCATGTGCTCAAAATCGGCACACCAATATTTTCTCATTGTTTTTATAGGGTGAATTTCCCCATCATTGGTGAAGATGATATATTGTTGACAAGATAATTATTCAAATTTTGTATTATTATATGTTACTGAAAAACAATTTCAAAATTGTTGGGTGTAAATGCTCTTTGAAATCTGACAGATCTGAAAATTAATAAGATTTACCTGCTTTTCTCTCTAACTGTCATTTAGCAGGATTAAACAAAATAACAGGATGGATTAGCACATAACTTGGTGGAAAGAGAATAATTCACAAATCTTGTTGGGGAAAAAAATCTGATACATTCATAGGACTGATATTTGCACGTTAGCACAATTTTATGCAGATCCAAATGTTCAATTAAAATAAAATGTGGTTAAAATGTAAGAATACGGAGGTATGCACCCAGCCATTATGGTTTATTAACACCAAAGTTGTTAAAAAAATAGTAATTATTTATTATTACAATCAAAATGCAGTTGCCTTTAACTGCCAATGACCCTGCATGGTGTTCTATTGTGCAAACATCCCTCAACTAAAAACCGACACAGCTCAGAAAGCTCCCAGCGACCACTGAAGAAACAGATTGAATGAAAAGTCGAGACAGCCCTTGTGTCTGTGTCAGTGAAGATCTTACGGCTGATGTAAATCTCAGCAAGAGATGAAGCGAGAATTACTCTATTGTTGGATTGGTGTTAAAAAAAGCATTTGATCTGCTGTAAAACTGGGATAAGAACAGATCTGTTGCATTTTCAGGTGGCACGGCAGGATTCTCTTCTTTTTTTTATAGAACAAACTCCACACAGCGCTCTTCCCTTTGCTTCGCTTGTCCTCTTGTTCTATTATTCACTCTCTTGTCCGCTTTCTGCTGTGTACACCCTCTCCTGCCGTATCCCTCAGTCTGCAGCTGTATTCCCATGAGCCTGTTCACATACAGTACGTCTCATTTAGTTTGTGTTTCTCCTTCCTCTCCTGTTGTTGCACTAGTGCCTCAGTCATGCAGCAGCAAACTCTGAAACTGTGGAATCAACAGCAGCAAAGAGCAGATACTTTAGTTTCCCATTTTTTTCCTGTTGTTACTGGCTCACAGTTACATGGATGAAAACGCTGGATGTAATTCTACCAGCACTTCCCGAACCACCACCCTGAAGCAATAAAACTGAATCTGGAGCAGGCATCTATTAAAACTGTGTAAGGACATACACTGGGAACAGACTTATTTGGGTTGCCTTTGTTTGCTTATTAAAAACGATGCACTAGCAAACTGCGGCTTTAACTTATTTTCTTTATGACATTTATTTGATAACACTTTCTATTTGGTATCATTGCAACAACTACACAGTCCCACAGGAGTTTGACAGACTAACCCAAATTAAAGTCGAGATACTGGCTTTTTTAATGGTATCTGGAGGCTGTGGCTCGGCAGGCTGGGTGGGTTGTCCACTAATTTGAAGGCTAGTGGTTTGGTTCCTGGCTATTCTAGTCAGCATTTTGACAGTGTGCTGTTTGAATGAGATTAGTGAAAGGTGCATTATAAATGCAGTCCGTGTACAATTTCCTCTGTAATAAAACATTGGTCTAAACAAATATTTTCATCATCAGTCGATATTGATAATTATCACGATAAATATCCCATTTTCAAGTTTAAAGCTCCCAGGTGATGACTGTGGTTATAAACTTCTTTATGGGCAGAAGGGATATAGTGTGCATTGTTATACCTCCTCACTGTGCTTGCACAAGGCTAAAATATAAATGTATAGGTGTGAAACAATTAAGTCAATTTATTGGACTTTTGTTATATTGATGAAAATGATATTGTGATATACTGTATACTGATATTGTTTTATTACCCAGCCCTACTTTCAACCTCATCCCAAAAGGAATTTGAATGGTTTGAAAAAGGAAACTCAAAAATCACTTTAAAGTATAACTTGATACAGATCAAATAGATATAAGTTCTCATTAAAATATGGTCATACTGATGGCCAGTTCTAAGTGGTCACATTTTTACCAGCCTAAGTTAAACATTGAGTCACAGTCAGATGAGTCGGTGTTTAAATGAAAATGTTAGGCAAAAAATTCATTTAGAATGGCTGGGAACGGATAATGTGCCGATTCTTCACACCGGTCGACCGTGCACTTCATCAAAGACCCCGTCGTTCCCAGGAGAGAGAGGACCGAGTCAAAACCTAATGCTGAGCTGCAGGAGAATTTCCACACTGTGTCCGACAGCGTGGCCCCGGTCATCGGAGAGGTCACGGCCAAACTCAATTCAGTGTGACTTCAACGACCGAGTTCTCAGGAAAATGACAAAGTTTGGAGGAGTTGTGATATGATTGTGCCATGACTTTGTTTCCACTGTGAATTGTTTACACAAAAGGGAAGTGTACTGAACGGTCCCTGGCTGCTATTGTCTCAGATGTTTCAGCAGCCGTGTCTGTTGATATGATGCACTGTGCTCTGCAGAATTCAAACCAGCAAATTAGGGGGCATGCACGTTAAAAAGATTAGAGTCTATTAAATTTGAATCAACAATGGGACCAAAGAGATATTTTTAATACAGCCTAACCACAAAATAAAATCCACTTCTGAACGTGCACCCTCAATGAGGTCTTCTAAAATCGAACAAGGTCACTTAATTGAGTTCAAGAGGCGTCAAAATACTGGTTAGACCTGAATCAGCCCTCTTGTCGCCTGTGTGGAGTGAATCAGCAACACACAGCCGCACTTTCAAGGGACTCGAGTGAAGCTCCAACAAAAACATCTTTAACAAAGACATTTAATTAGCTCCGCATTGGAGAAAAATGATACAAACACAAATTAAAACCGCGAGGAAATAATGAAGGGCATAAACATCAAGATGAAGGCCTGTGTGTCGCTTACATTTCTGTTTGTGCGGAGAGAAAAAGCTCAAGGGAACGCTTGTTCAACCAAATACTCTCTCCTCCCCTCCTTGGCAATTTTCAATCATTCATTTTTAAAGACGTTTTTTTACATCACAACTTTCTCTTGCATTAATCTTTCTGTGTTGATGTGTAAGCCTGTTTCTATCTTGATCCTATCCATCCAGTCTCTCTCTCTCTCTCTGTGTGTGTGTGTGTTTTTGTGTGTGTGTGTGTGTGTGTGTGTGTGTGTGTGTGTGTGTGTGTGTGTGTGTGTGTGTGTGTGTGTGTGTGTGTGTGTGTGTGTGTGTGTGTGTGTGTGTGTGCGCGCGTGTGATGAATTGATCTATCAATTTGGCCAGCTGTTTTGGAAGTCCTCATTCTACAAGGGTGAATGTGTGTACGTGAGTTTGTGTAAGTGTGTGTGTGTGTGTGTGAGGTGAAGCCCTTATAAATAGGTTGTGTTTTTTTGTTTTTTAACAGACTGCTAACATAGCAACATAGTAAATTAAATGTCGGCATGCAGCACACAAGCAGAGATGATAGGAGGGAGGTCACGAGAAAGAAATGTCCGTTACGCTAAAGATGGCAGTGGTCTGGAACCAGAGAGCTCAGCGTGTTGCAGCACAGACGCAGAGTTAAGGTTCATGACACTTTCAACTGAAGGCGGCAGCGTGTGAAGACCAACTTGGAATAAGCAAAACAACAACACATTTGAACATCAAGCATAAACCCGTATATTTGTGTATATAATGCAATGGTTGGATGAGCTGACAGCACAATGTGACACCACTTTGGACAAATTAGAGTTCTTTTGGTGATCATATTTTCCTGGTGACTCTATAAATGTAATTTCCATGTGCCTCTGCCCCCTTTCAATTAAGTAGGAAGATGGTCAAACTATTCTGAAATAACTGGCAAGGGGGTATTGCCAGTTGGGGATGAAGAACTAACAGCACTAATAAACTAGTTTAACAAAAAAATAAAGATGTACTACGAGCCAAAGCACCAGAAATAAAAGAACATTTTGTGCCTTTGTTGACTACAGTTCCTGATTTGTTTTGAGATAACATAGAACGTATTCAAATATAAGCTACTCTCCAAATAGTACTGTAAGACAAAATTATCTTACAGTATATGAAAATAAATGTATTTACTGGGAGGTAACTGTTTTGGTGGACTAAAAGAAAAACTGACTAAATAAGAGGAACAGACAGGGAAAGAAAGAGATGAATCACAAAACACAGAGAAAATATGGAAGTGTCTAAAATATTTAAAGTGATGTTGAGTCAGTGAAGCCAAAAGCTGTAGAGAAGTCAGAGCTCACCACGAGCAGCACAGATGACAGCTGATTATTTATTGTCCATGAGTCGGTGTGTGCACGTTTATTCACTGCTGTGCCTCTATTGTACGTGTGTGTGTGTGTGTATGTGTGTGTGTGTGTGTGTGTGTGTGTGTGTGTGTGTTGCATTCCCAACTTGATGATCTGCATTTCTCCTCGTTGGTGAATCATTTCCCTCCAGTAAGTGGAACGATCTCCAGAAAACAGCACATTTCAATTAAATTATAGTCAAGACCCTTCACATCCATGAAAAGCAAACATTCCCCCTGCCAAGGCAACTCGACGGAAACACCATCAGATACAAGACACATTAACTCAGCTCCTCTGAGATAGAGGGGGAAAAAAATATTTCAGGCAATTACAGCGGGCAGAATTTGTAGTCTGGAGCCAGAATTATTGAATGCATCATTGCACACAGCTATATGGCATTTGCAATTTCACAAGAGGCTTTGAGAGAAAAGCCACAGGAGTTTAGAACGGGGGTAGGAGTCATTAACACTCGTGAAAATAATGGAGAGAATCTTTCATTTAATCAGTTTTTTTTTTTTCCTCCTGCTTTGGGGGTTATGTGTAGAACATTCTGCGACTTCAAATTAAGATTAACATTTAAAGAGACTTGTTCAATCCGACTCTTGCATGGTTTGCATGTTAAACAACAGAGTTAGGGTTAAGGCAACTTTTTGTTGCCTTTTATGTATGAAGAGAGTTCCATCCTTTTCAAACAGGGTAACCGTGCCACTTGCTTCCTTGCATCCTTTACATTGGCATGGATCTTTAGCATCCATCCAGTGGAGGGCATTTTGCTTCTGAAAGACGCAAAAGTGTCTTCTCAAAAAGTTCTTTCATTGTTAAAATATTTTCCTTGTGTCATTTGATTGTCTCAACTAGACTATTGGCTACACTGCCCCCTCAGGATTTCCAGTGGTACTGCTCCAGTCTGTCCGTATCCATAAGCTTTACATAAGAAGTGCGCAAATAGGGACGATATGAGCACAGAGCACAGAGGGAAGGCTCTGTCCCGCTCTGAATATGTATCCATCTTTGAGCATAAATTGGCCATTAGGGACCTAAACATAGACATCAGGACATGTAAAACACATCAGTGACTGACTGCAATGAGCGAGTTCTCCCGAAAATGATATTGGTTGGTGATATGAAAATAGTCGCTTCTCCCAAAAAACTCAGAAATAATAACGATGGACTGTATTTCCATCATGAATTGTTAAAACTATAGAGAACTAACCACAAAACCCACGATTCGGCTGCTATGTGAAGTACAGACACAAGACTAGACAACAACAAACAAAGACTGTGCCTTGAATTTGACAATCTCGTCTGTGTTTTTAAGACAGGCAGCGTCTCTGGTCTGCCAGTGTCCACTGAGTGCTCGGGCCTCTGGCAGTGCGGTACGAGAAGTCTTTTAACCAAGCATAAAAAAAACACACGCTACTTTTGAAGATTATTCTCTGAATGCATCAGGGCTGCATGTCCGCAGAGTCCGCCGCTTCTTGCCGCGAGGTATCTCATCCAGTTTTATAAACAATCGAGATGCAACAAGCCGACTTAACAGCAGCATCTCGAGCGTCCGTGGGGCCTGACAGACGTGAGAACCCCTTCAAGGCATATGCTGATGAGGTCGGCCCGACACGATGCCACATAGGGGGGTTAGAAATCTGCCTTGTTTCACTAACGAAATAAAAGAATCAGCAGAAGTTAATATCATTTGTTTCTGTTCAGTGGCCAATCGATTAGTGTATTTCTGTAGAGAAACCCTTTTTTCTTGAAAGCCGATGGACAATGTGCTACACCGCAAAAAAACGATGACTGGTGATTTTCTGAGTGTGGTTATTGGTGCAGGGGAGTCACACAGCCGTCACGTCCGTGTGTGCACAGTGAGCTATTAATCCAAACCCAACTGGTTCAAACACTGTGTTGATTTCAGAGGTTTGCACTGAAGCAGGGTAGGACTCACACAGCAGCTCATAAAGAAAGCAGAAAGACGTTTCCCCTGCAGCGATGCCATCCATTAGCCAGACAGCTTATCTTTCTGAGAGTTGTGTGGGTGCTGGAGTCAAACCCAGCTCACAAGATGCAGGTTGCCCGCTGGACGGGTCATAAGTGCATCACTGGGATCAGTTGGTGAATACAGTGTATTTCTGTTTCAGTGCATTTGGAGGTGAACAAGGTGGTACGTGGAGATGGAGGTGCGATGTGTTGTCATTCAAAGACTGCAACGGTCTCTAGAGTCCGGATCCGTCACGTGCACAAGCAGCTTCGAGAGAAACTCACAGTTCATATGAGCTTGGATGCAGACACACGTGCACAAACACACATGAGCATGTCAACTTCATTCCGGTTCGCAAGTTTTAATGACTTAAAATCATCCCTAACATCTGAAAAACAACCGATGTTAACTAATCGTAACCCTCACCTTAACCAAGAAGTTGCCTGATGAAGCCCTGCAGAGAAGAAGGAAATCAAAACTAAAATAATCCCTCAATACCTTTACGCGTCTAGAGGTGGAGTCATGAGCTCGGACCTGACCATGCAGTGGTTTAATCTAAGACATTAAAACTACTGTGTGACGTCTGTAAGGAATGACAGTCAACATGGACTCTTCTCTAAATTCCACTTTTGCACGACACCACATTTTGCGTGGACAAAAACACACACAAGTAATCACAGCTGGTTTAGAGCCATGCCATTCTTTTTAAATCACACAGTTAAGGCTACCGCCCTGTTCCTATTCATCTATTTGTCTCTTGTCTTACATTATCTTAGTGGGGTGATAACAGCTCTCATTGATTATGCCGCTTTGGAGGCGACATTAATGATGAACTACCGGGACAAAGCTTACAGGCCTATTTTCGTTGCATTCTGTAAATCATTGCGCTGAAGAAAAAAAGACGACAATCTCCCCATTCTTCTCTCTCACTGTTAACAGCACATTCATTTATCCCTCCCTCCATTCCAACTGAGTGCGTAAAAACTTAAATTGCTCAGCTCATAAAGAGACAGGCACACACACTAAATTCAAGCATAAAACAACAAACACCCAGTGAGTTTTTAATGCAACATTGGGAAAAAGAAAATCTCCAAATAAGCTATAAAACCTTTTTTCAAACCACAAAAATGTGAATGATCGTTACTACTCACCTACATTTGTACTTCTGTTACGTGAAAGTACATTTATTTTTTAGTGCCGGCTTCAAACTGACACACTGATTTAATTTCATATGGAATGGAAATTCACATTTAGTGCATCTTACATGATTAATCCACAATTTTGACATTTTGGCTAGTATGTCATAGTGGTGTGTGTGTGTGTGTGTGTGTGTGTGTGTGTGTTTGTGTGTGTGAGAGTTAACATAGACATACAGAGAGTTTATGGTGGAGCAGTAACAGCGGGAATGAATGTGCTTTCAGGGGGCTACCATGCCGTAGGGTTTCACGGATGTATGCCTCTGTGTGTGTGTCTGTGTGGGTGTGTGTGTGTGTTTGTGTGTGATATTTTGGCATTACTCAGACTAGCAGAAGGTTTCCTGAGGTCATAATGCATTTCTTGGTTTCTAAATGCACGACCATTACCCTGTCACTTCTGATATGTGTCTATGGCTGCGAGTTTGTTGCATGTGTGTATGAAAGCCTGTGTGTATTCCCCCTCTTCAGTCTGATACATACATATGAAATTCCAACTACACTTTTACAGCCGTCTATGCATTCCCAGCATAGTCTTTTGCATTGACTATGTCATTCGCCGCGTAATGGAATCTGTTGCGATAAATGTACGTGTGGTATTGAAGGCATGCAGTCATTGTCAATAAAACAGATAAAGTAAGGAGGTAGTGCGGAATTGAGTTATATCTGTGCGGAAGCCTTTAAGATACTTGTAGGAACGGGGCGGGGGGGGGGGGGAAATATACACATACATTACGTTCAACATATCATTTTGTGTTTCGGAGACGTCGCATAGTTCCAACCCTCCATTCATTCCTCATAGCGAGCGACAAATGTGTCCCCCGAGCAGATAAATATTGCACGGCTCTGGCATTGAAAGTACTTTAGAAAATGACATGAATGCACCAGCAGAGATGATATAAAAATGATCCACATACTGGCAGGTTAGTGTCTAAGGAATATAATATTACCATTTGCTATCAAACATATGCAGCAGGATAATGGAGCATGGTTTTATCTACCAGTAGCATTGGTTTGTCAGAGGCTTTTTTTTCTTCCTCCCAGTTCTCTTTTACCGATGCTATGTTGTGGTCCATTTGTACAGTGTTGAGATCAGTGTTTTGAGGCCCCTTAAATCCCATAGAATGGTTTGGCAGAAGCACACAAATCTCACAAATTACAGAGAATAGTTGGACTTGACATTTTTTGTTGTTGAGATTGATTAATCCTGATCGATAATCATTATTTTATGTTTAAATATATAGTGGGGTGCAAAAATCTGGGCTAACTTTCCCATTAAGTGGTCCCGCACTGTCTGTAACAATGGGGTAAATCAACTTAAATGAAAAAATACATAAACAAGAAAGATAATACTATATTTAGGTTTTCCTTTCATATCACTAAAAGAGATGTGGATCTTTTCACAGTTGGTGTCTGACAAATAAAGCTTTTTATTTAGCGCCACCATCCACCCGAGCATCCGCTCAGACATCTGGTGCTCACGTACTTGAAGCTCGGCCATATTGTATTCAGCGTGCTGTTATCTGTGCCAGCATCACTACAATACACACCTCCGCTCCAAATTTCAGTCTATGAGTCTAAGAAGAAAAGAGAAAAAAGAAAGTAGATTTTAATGAGAAAAAAGACAGATATCTGGCCATAGCACAGTCTTGCTTGTAAACTGGGATGCTGGTGACACAACAGTGGAGTGCGGTGTGTATGTGTGAGATAGTTCTACTACAAAAAATAATTGTATTTTCTGTGTGCATGTGCAGAGGCAAAAATTTGAAATGACAAGTTAAGTGGAGGGTAACTAATAAGGTTAAGTGTGTAGGAAGAGCCAAAGAGATGGAGGGGAGGATTTTTGCTCACACAGAACAAGTAGTTAGTGTCATCTCGCCTAGAGGGGGGGGGGGGAGACATGATACCATGACGAAAAAGAGCAACAAGATGAGGGTCTATAAATGACAACACAAGGAGAGGAGGGGAGAGGAGCAGAGATTTCACCACAAATTAGTCAACTACACCATCGTCCCTCATAATACACTCATTCTTTTCCAGAAGCTGCTCCGCAAACAAACTAAAATCATTTCCTCCTCTTCCTCACTAATTTCTTTTGGCTTGAGAAGAAAGTCTTTCCGCCCTGCGTGGTCTTTTGGTCTCCCTCTCTAATGACATCAAGAAAACAAACACGAGCAGAAGTCTCTTTTTTCCCTCTTAATTGGTTAAGTGTGCGCAGGTCCTGAAAAGGCCATTTGTGCGTGTGCGCTCAGGAGCGTGCGCCCCCCCCCCCCCACTCAGCTCCGCTCAGCTCCGCTCCACCCTGCCCCTCGCTCACTCCACTGTTTCTGATTTCCTTTAGACTGCGAAAGCAATAATATTTGGAGTGGCTCAGCGAGAAGTAAGCAGCCGAGGAAACCGAGGGGAAAATAGCCTAAAGACAAACTAATTTGCTGGCACACGCCTCCGCGCTCTGTGTCCATCAATGCGAGCATGCCATCGCCAAGACTGAAGAAAACAGCACAAAATAAGGGTATCATTAAGTCCGTGGAAGCAAATACGTGATGCGGAGAAAGTCTACATCTTAATAAATCATTTAGAACAGAAGCAGTTTAAAATGTAAACAGGGGCCGACGTGGAAGCAAAGCCCAAATTATACTGTTCATACAAATTATATAGAGGCCACGGTGGAGCTGGGTGGTGCAAAAACTGCTCTGAGAAAAGAAACAACTTCTCTATTATCCTATTTAGATACACTCCCCTTCTCTCGCTCCATCCTTCCCTCTTTCCATTTCTTTTCTCCTCCATTTGCTCCTGCTGAAATCCCCTATAAGTGCTCAGGAGGAGCGCAAATGTCCAAAACCACTTTCAAAATCCCCATGTGTGTGCTTGTCCCCGTTTGTAAGTGTCTGTGTGTATGAGAGTGGCAGAAAGAGAGACTGAGAGTGAGAGAGAGAGAGAGAGAGAGAGAGAGAGAGAGAGAGAGAGAGAGAGAGAGAGAGAGAGAGAGAGAGAGAGAGGGACAGAAAAGAGGATAGAAGTGAAGACAAGAGAGAGCGAGAGAGAAACCAATACATGTGAGAAAGTGTCAAAGGTTTTCTGATCCTCTGTTGTTCAACGCGGTGACCTGAAGTCCTCTGAACAAGAGGCAGGGGGGGGGGGGCATTTTAAGTCAACAATATTTAGTGGCCTGACAAACTCTGTGATTGGTTGGAATTGTTGGTGCCGATTGGTGGAGAGATTATTATCTGTCCCCGGAGTGGCTCGGCTGTGAGAACCAGGAAGAGGCACATATCTGAGAAATGTTACATACGGAGGACTAAAAAAACAAAGTGGACGCTCCGCAGATTGTGGTGTATGTGTGTGAGTGTGTGTGTGGGGGGGGGGGGTCTGTCTGTGTGTGCATAACAGAGAGAGAGAAAGTGTTGAAAAGTGAGCTCCAGAGGGGAAATCAGGGGGGGGAGCCCTGTTTAATTTATGTGGGAGAAAATTCATAATTTCCCCAGACAAACACACAAAGACTGAGTGTGCTCCACACACCCCCTACAACCCTCACACACTGAAAAGTCATTCCAGTCAGGGATATGTACAAAAGATACGTTCTGAACACTGACCGGTTTTACTGTTGAGGCCGAACGTCTCTATACATACATACATACACAGTGGAGTCAAGCAGTCTGAGGTGTGTGAGGATCGGGGGAAGTTGTCGAGCCTTGTGGCTGATCAGTGTACAGAGACTTGTGTGTAGAGTGCACTTGTGGCTGTCAGTCGTCATCACGGGGCAGTGTTGTGACGAGATGACAGCTCCACCTCGTACAGATAATTTTCTCTAGAGCACTTTGTGAATTCTGTCACTGTGAGTCAGGGAGAAAGAACATGGAAACCAGTGGATTTCTCTGTGTTACTGTGTGTTACATAAATACCAATAATGCATTTGAGATATTTATCATAATAGTTTGAAATTAAGCATCAATTACTATTAATCCCTTTTAGATTGAACGTTTTATTTATGATTCATAATCTTACTTTTTATTGTCTTAAAAACAAATGATAAGCTACTTTAAAATGTATTTTATTTATTAAGAGATTAATAAATACATTTAATGCTTGTTTGTGTTGTATAACTCATCAAATACCATTTTTGCGTTAAGCCTACCTGCCCTAAAGTGTGGCAGTATAACTGTGTGTAGTTCTCTCTCTTGCTGCAGAAGTTGTGCAGAAGCTGTGTGTGTGTGTGTGTGTGTGTGTGTGTGTGTGTGTGTGTGTGTGTGTGTGTGTGTGTGTGTGTGTGTGTGTGTGTGTGTGTGTGTGTGTGTGTGTGGGGGGGAGCAGTGTTTAGTGTTTTTTTTGTTTTTTTTTGCTCTGGCCTCGTAAAGGTCTCTCTAGTGGACACTTAAAAATGGGAAGAGGGAAAGAGGGAAGGGTGGAGAAAGGGGTCACGAGAAGAGGAGGGAAGGGAGGAAGAGGGTGAGAGAAGGAGATATAGGGAAAAAGAAACGGGTGGAAACAAGGAATGTTTTTTTTTAAGAATAAAACCTCGTGTTAAGGAGCATGAGCCTTGAACTGTATTATTCAAAACACAAATACCGCCACACACAAATTGATGAATCTGACCCTTGTCTTAAATGCAACAAGCATTTTTAGCAGATCAGCAAATTACGACTCGACAAAGAAAGATCGCAAATCAGATAATGGATGTTTTTTGTTTATTAAAAAGATTTGTCAAGAGGATTGCACACTACTACTGGACACTAAGTTTAGCTGTGGATTAATGCTTCCTAGATTGGAATATAAATTTGATTAATCGATGTTTAGTATGAATAGAGCAGCCTCCTGTCTCCTCCCACAGCTGATGTGAAACTAGAACCCCCAGTCTCTCCCTCCAGGTCTCCTTCAGGCCACCAGCATCGGTCGAGTGCCATGAAGCAGCGAGGGAGCAGGAAATCAAATATTTAGAGATGTAAAGCTAAGATTTGATTGAAAAGTAGATCATGAATGTCTTTAACACAATACAATATATAGAAATATACACTGGTTACGCTGAGTCCAATACTCTCTCTAATTTGTGGCAAAGAATGATGTTTGTTTTTTCTAAACAATATGTCGTAAACATTTATCTAGAACGTAATTTGGTGGCTCTGACAGAACAAAGGCTATGCTGGTCTTATTTTGGGTTTGATGGATGTGTTTGTTTTTATGTCTAAAAAAGTCCTCAAAGTTTACCAAAAAATCCCAAACATTTTCTATTTCCATGCTTCTACAATGTGCGGATTTAGTGTTTGGTTTGATGCTAGACAAGAAAATGCATGGGTGTGAAGTAAACAATATGTGGCATGGATAAACAGAAAAAAGAGGGTTAAAAAAAAGAAGGGTTATCATATTTGGCAGAGCCCCGGTGTCACAAATAAAGCACAGAAATCCAGAAGAGGCGAATGCACCGACTAATAAAATACAGATAAGCTACACCCACCCATTGTGTTGATTTCTCCGGGTGGATGAGGAGTCATAGTTTCAACTCCAACAAAGTCCCAAATGCAGAATTCCCTGAAAACAAAGCTAAAAGGCAGAGACAGTGGCAGAGGGAGTAAATGGGGGATCAGGCAGGTAGACAGGCAAACTAAAAGATATAATAAATAAATATAAGAGAGAAAAGTAGAAGGAAAGAAGCAGTGTGACATGTTGTTTTTCCCTCAGTGTGGTGCTATGATAGGATTATAAGGAGCCTAATGACAATCTGTCATATTACTGCCAACAGACTGAAGCCAGCGCTTCTTTAAAAGGATTCCTTTTACTGCGTCTCTTACCTTACTGGCAGGACTCCTGAACAGAAATGATGTCGCAAAAGCAATTCACAGACTTGGAACCGAGGAGCTGAATTTAAAAATATTCCCCTGGCAGGCATAGTGAGAAATGTACTGATGAAATTACATTGATAAACTAAGGGAATCACACAGAACACTGGGTTTAAATGCACAATGTGTAACTTTGGCTGCCCGGGGCCTCTGAGTCCAAACAGTAACGACCTGGTTTGATGACGTCATGAGGCAGCGTGGGATCATGGGAGCTATTGTCTTCACCCCCATGTCCCATGAATATGCAGAATCAGGCACAGGTCATGTTCACAGATGAGGTAATGTAGTAAAGTTTGATTCACGTTATGCAGCGAATGGCAGTGGATGACCGTGATCCATTATGAGTGACCATTACAAACAGTGGATGTAGAAAAACAGCTGAAAGTCCTGGGTAAAGTGCAAATGACACGAATGGACATAAATGAAACATCCCTGAAAAAAATCTGGGATTTCTCTGGGTGTGGATTTGGTTAGAATTGTTGTTTTGATAAAATAAGAACACAAGTTATGTTTATGCAGGAACACACACATGCACAAACACACTCTATGAATCAGGTGTCAGGAAGATCCATTTGCGTGCGATAAAGAATTTCTATTTATCTATCTGTCCATCCATCCATCCATCTATCTATCTGTCCATCAAACACACAGGATTCATAAACATGGTCTTTCTTTGCCGTAGAGCCTTCATTAGGTGCCAGACAGTGAACAAACCAAAAGACCACGATAATAAGAATCAGTCTAAATATTGTTGTTCCTCTGTGCCTCATTTCCTCACTTCTTGTTTTAGGGGGGGGGGGGGAATTGAATCTACAGAGTACGGTGCGGGTTTAAAAAATCTAAAAAACGATTTGCTCACTCTCACACTGCATTAGCTGAGTTTAACTAGCTGCTGTTGGCCTCCCTCCATCCATCCATCCATTCCCATTTCTCTGGGTGATTTGTTACATGCGATAAGGGAATATGTGCAATAAATGGTTTTACATAATGATTTTACTTTTGCAGCAACACCCTGGAGTGTGCTGTAGCAATAAATACACAACGAGACACTACTGCACTATGAAGTCAATGTGAGGGCCAATGACTGAGGGTGTACGCACGGAGACAAACTTTTATTATCAGCATTTTCAATTAATAGTTTTTGCTTTTGCCGGATTTATTGTCCTTAAATCATGTAACCATTTCCTAATAAAAATAAATAAATAAATAAAATAAAAACCTGTGTGTCCTCAGGGTTTCTGCTGCCCTAAATTAAGCAAGCATGTGGCCCAGCACATATGTGGAAGCATGCGCTCGAGCCTCTCTGTGTCTGAGTCTTTGTCCCTGTAAAGGTTGACCGAGGTTTATGTGGGTCTCAGACAGCCGTGTTTGTCCTTTTTAAAAGCGCCCCCCGGCAGTGACTTTTCATAAAATTATTTAAAGTCCATTCTGTGTGGGCACTCCACTCGGGATCTGCCTCCAGGGTGGAGCTACACTTTCAAATGGGCAACCATCCCGACTAAGTGCTGCTGTCTGAGCACTGGTATGTGTCCTGGGTTCAATCTTTCAGTGGCCTGGGAAGCCGAAGGGGTCGTGGGAGAGAGATATAGAGCAAGAGTAGGAGAAAGAGGGAGAGAGGGAGGGAGAGAGGGAGGGAGGGAAGGAGTGGGTTTGCCATCCTCTTGGTCACCCTGTGGTTTGTGGCTCAGCGCTCCCAGGCTGCCTCACATTCCTGCGTTGCATTCTTTCCCTTGCCTCGGCTCTCAGTTAACAGTGATCTGTGTTTGATTTCCCCAGTTGCATCCCATCTTCAGAAACCCATTACAAGCCAAAGTAATTCCTCCAGCAGTGTTAGAAGTAGAAAGTCAAATCTAAAAAATATGACTTTACCCATTTGCCACAATCTGCCAGATCAAACCCTGAAAAAATACAAAATATGGAAGCCACAATTCCCCCCTAATGATACACGGTACACAATGTAGTCATGTAATCATCTGACTGAAATTAAATGCTTATTAATTTTGAACTTCAAGAATAAAAAGGAGCCCCAGAGACGTGTTCTGTCACAGAATTCAGAAAAACTCCTTAGAAGAACCTTCAGATGAACTTTGTTGGATTTATAATGAGATTTTGGCATTGATTTTTACCATATGTCAGGGTTTGGCATTTTAGGAAGCACAAACTCACACACACACACACAGACACACACATTGTGTCTCCAGGATTTTGGAGGTCATTACATTGACTTACAATCATTTCCTGGAGGCTTGCTGTGAATTAACCTTAATGCATGTCCCCAACTTAAAATGAGATTATTCTTATTAGAGCAACTTGACAGATTTATATAATTTGACTGTGTGAACAGATTTAGGTCCCCACAACATGTGGAATACCTGGACCCAACACACACACACACACACACACACACACACACACACACACACACACACAATGCTAATGCCACTTTCCCCCAATATTGTCTGTCAGCCAACAACATGCAGCAACAAACAAACGTGAAACAGAATCCAAATCAAACCTTAAGCCAGTTTTCTAATGTTTTATTCATAAACCAACACGAGCGTCCTGCTGCTACATGTTTAGTTTATTTCCCTGCCTTTTATAATTGGCTGTCTCGCATGTCAATCATCCTCCTGGAGCCAGCTGGCTGTCAGAGATGTAGTAGTAGTTGATGAGGCGGGTGTGTACACTGGAGCTACTGTGTGAATGTGTGTCTGTGTGTTACCACTGTTAAAAAGCCACGTTTTTAGCAGCTGACTACAAACACAAACCTATTAGTTACAGAGAAAACTTGTGCTAGTTGTTTAAGATCACAATACAGTCACATATATACGTGCGTGTTTATGTATGAATTCTCACATAAAGGTTAAAACGCAGGTTAAACCGAGTGCAAACTCCAAAGCACACACTCTCACACCCGTGCTTTGACCACACCCCACATGGCTGCACCGGGCACCGCTGTGACAATGATACTCTAACGCCTTCAACTGTGTCCCTTCAAAGAAACTGCATGATGAAGGATACTCTCGTCTTCATTATTCTACAAGGGTTCCTGCTGGAGGAGAAGTATGAGACAAGGGTACAAGATGAACCTTGAAGTGAAGATTTTATTTTCAGAAAAATCCACGTCCACTCAGAATGAAATCAATACATGAAGGTCAGTATGTGTGAAGTACAGAAGAACTAGTTTCAACACGTGCCATTGTCCGGTCAGGTGACTTCATCCTGTGTTAGGAATGACTTTATGAGAGGATTTGTACTTTATTTACAAATGGTGAATGAATAATTTTGTCCAATATGGAGAAATAAAGAAGATGATGGTTACTTCACATCAAAGTGTAGGAGTGAGGGAAAGAAAGGAGAAGATGGAGGGAGACGGGAGACAAGTTAAAAAATTAAGGGGAGGAGCAGAAAGAAATGAAGATGAGAAATACTAAAGATCAAAAGAAGGACAGACAAGAGCTGTGTCCTAATTCAGGGGCCTGCAAAGACCAGAGAGGCTGAACCAAAACGAGACAGTCTGGTCTACGTAGGATTTCTGTGATCAGCATCACCAGTTTGTCCCCGCCCTTATTTATGCTGCTTATCAACAGAGCTGGATACGACAGGAAAGTTTGAATTCCCTTTGGCGTTTTGAACATGTTTACTGTTATTTGGACACTCAAGCATCGGAAAACTTGTCATTTGCCGAAACCGTTACCTCTTTGAAAAAACGTCATTGGAGCACAATGAATCTGGGGAAGGCTGGGCCAGGACAGGAAGGATCCATCAATTTGAGCCTTCGTTGGTCGCGGATGAAAGGACTCACTCGTCATATTTGAAGGAGACTTTGAAATGGAACAGTCTCGTCACATTACATTTCACTTAGTGGACGCTTTTATCCGAAAGCGACTTACAATTAGTGCATTCAACATCTATGAGGGGCCATTTAGGGGTTCAGTGTCTTGCCCAAGGACACTGCGGCATATTTTAAAGGCGGTGTCAAAATGAGATGGCCCCTGAATTGAGACACACCTAGAGAGTCATATTAAATGGTCCAGTGGTCATTTGAGTGAGCAACCCCTTCTTCTCTTCCACGCACAGAACATACATAGACATTTTTTTTTAAATAGACTGTTTTCCATTCGCTTGTTCTCTTGTGTTTTATGTAACAGTGTCTGATTCCACCTAAGGAAGCGAGGCCAGGGCTCAGGATGCATGGATCACAATCTGCCGATCAATTAAAGCAACTGATCCCTGTTAACTGCCGCTGTCTGCTGAGCTGTGTTTATTTTAGATGAAATTATTGACTGACCTTTTTTTTTGTCTGGTGTCATCTTTCTCTATTTTTCCTGAGCAACAGAGACACAATCTGATCTAGTGAGAAGCTGATTCGCTCTGTGGCACGAAGCCACTGGAGGACAGGAGGGAGAGAAAAATAACAGAATGGAAAAAGTTGGCTTGAAAACACACAATATGGCATTAATTAGTGTTGACTCAGTAGCAAGTTACCACCCTGCCTCCGTGTGTGTTTGTGTGTGTGTGTGTGTGTGTGTGTGTGTGTGTGTGTGTGTGTGTGTATACACCACCCTCTCAGCTTACACAGTAGCCAGCAGAGGAACAAAGAAGACATGTGTTTCAAATAGCCAACTGCAGCACTCAAGCACTGGAAATATACATGTAATCACTGCAGCATGTCAACAGCTACACAAAACACACACACTGGCATAGGAACACACAACACGTCAACGCACACACACGAGCAGGAACCCACACAAACAGCTGTGTCAAATCAATGTGTGGACGACAAACACACATGTACAGTAGCTGAATAAATTTATAATAAATAAATCCTGGATTACTGCTGCTTCTAACTTCACAAAACTACATCAGGCCAATGGTTCCCGATCTCCCTCCATGTGGGCCGTCAAGATAATGGGAATTGCCCCTGAGATTTCCCCCTTTAATTTCTGCATCCATCACCTGCTCTTTGCATCTCGGACCATCTCTCAATAACTGTAAGTATTGTGATAAAGCACGCTCCTCTCCTCACAGGAACATGGCCTCCGCCTTGAGAAGTGAGAATAACTATCACAAGTAGACTTTTGGGGTTCGACGGCACTGCAGCTCATGTGAGACTCACTTATCCGAGGGGTATCTTATTACGTCCATTCATTCTGGAGCAAGAGCAGGGTAACCTTCTGACTGGGGAGCTAAATCATGGCCATTATCCACCGGCAGTGCTCGTTATTCTGCACTCCCTCTGCGGGACGGAGCGCTCCGATTGACTAACTGTTCTCTAAACTGTTTCCTTTACATGGCTGGAGCACGGGTGGGGGGGGGGGGGGCAGACGGGGAAGGGAGCGAGATGGTGGAAAGAAGGAGAGACAGAGATGAAGGAAAGGACGACAATCAGCGGATTGATTGTTTTACTGAGATGGAGCAGGAGAGAGTGAGCTACAGCGAGGGAGCGATGTCAGATTGATTAATACTGCCAAATGATTCCCCCCTCCACCCAGCCTCAGATGAGGTGTCATTTTCCCAAAGAACCCATTTGAGGCGCACAAATGAATAGAACCTTTTGTTCGATGAGGAAAATAAATTACAACTACAGACTGTACTTAAAACTAAATACTGGAAACGTAGGAACACATCGGCAATCTATTTCCAAACCCAGTAATTCTAACCGAGGGGACTGACAGCAAGTCTGTGTGTGTGTGTATGTGTGTGTGTCTGTGTGTGTGTGTCTGTGTGTGTGTGTGTTTAAGCGTCTGTGACTGTGTCTCCTGTAAGCCGATACCTCTTTCCTTGCTGCTGACTATATGACATATGCCCAGGAAACAAATTAGCCAGTTTTGGTGGAACGCGAAAGAATCCTTGTATATCTCAAGCTGAGCCTCTGTGTGTGTGCATGTGCTTGTGTGTGTATCTAGTAGAAAGGTCCCATTCGTATAGATACTTAAAGTTTTCCCCTTTCTACCTCAGCAAGACTAAATCTAAATCCTCTGTATGTATTTAAAGGATAGGTTAAAGCGCTGCTTAAAGATTACACACTGGCATAACAAAGGTTAGGATAAGATTTTGGTTTTAACACAGTCAGCGATGCTCCTCACACATCCAGAATTTGTGTTTTATGTTTTAGCGAATATGGGAAAGAAGAGCAGAAGAAAGAAAAGAAAATGTGTGTGGGCAGACCTGTGTACTGACGACATGCACAAATCTGTGTGTGTGTGTGTGTGTGTGTGTGTGTGTGTGTGTGTGTTTTTTTGTGAAATAGAGGAAAGCTGATATCAGACAATGTCAGGGTTTTATAGTCCAGCCAGCCAAAAGTTGAATTTCCTCCATCCAAGCAGCAACAGTTGTGTGGACCATTTGCCTGCTAACTGCATCGTTGTTATTCTGGTGCTGACTGACACCAGCCTAATGGCCTCTAATGGTTTCTAGTTTTATGAAGCCCCCCCCTTAAAGTGAAAATGTAGAATGCAATGAGCGATTTGGGCCTTTTTTCTTATGTCCGTCTTTCTGTCTCACAGATGAGTCCCCTTCACAGGCTGCCTTAAATTTATCTTTTCTTTCCGTCTCTGGCAAAGTAAAACCAGGATTGTTTTCAAACTAATTAAATAAATTCAACAAAAAATAAGTAGACTGTATACATGGGCGACATGTCTCCATATCCTTTGAGAAAGGAGGCTGTGTAATAGTGATCAGAGGCCAGAAACATGGTAGCAAGGTCCTGTTGATACACATGCTCAACCAATTGTCCTAAAATGAAATAAAACAAAACTTATTGGAAAAAGTTGCACGTAAACAAACAACAAAGGGTGTGATAACAGTATACAAAAATTAAACCTTAAATACATTTTTCTCAAAGATTTTCATTTTAATTTGCAGTTACCACATCTATATTTGTTTCCCCTGTCATGTCGTCCGTCTTAAAAAATAGTCTACGGGAAAAATAAACATACAAGTTGATCATCTTAAAGGTAGACAAATAGTTTGTGTCAGTCTAAAGATCAAAAGGTCAAAAAAAATGTATCTACTGTGGAGACAGTCAGGATTACAGTGGAAGAATTCGTCATGACCTGGATAATGTTAAATTCTCCACACTGGAAAATAGGGGTGAAAACAATGTGCACTGTGGTTTTAAAAAATGTGCACAAAGATTCAAATAAATACAGCCAGAGTAAGAAACACGAGAGGCCTGTGGCAAATGTCAGGTTCCGCGGTCTCATAACTTTATAACACGGAGATCAGATTTTTGTTAAAATGAATGGGTGTAGCAGTATTTCTCAGGCCGTATCCCGTGCAGGAGGGTAAGTGCATGGACACAGAACAGGCTGTGGTAGCCTTAGGTTGGTGGACGTGCAGGAACGGTGCTAAACTGTGAAAAACAACCCGGGGGGGGTTAATGTAAAAGGCTTAAACAAAACAACTGGTGTGCTCAAGAAGCATCATAATTGGTGCCAACAAAACAAAAAGCACAGAAATGGCAAAGCAATTCTTCAGCACTCACAGATACTTTAATATAAGTTTTTTTTATAAGCTTATACAAAGCAGCAGAGACAAACTAATTAACAAACTCCATTGAGTGTATTTTTTTTTATGGGGAGAAGGGGAGAATGTAACCTGTGTGTTGATGTGCAGGATTGAGCGGTGGGGTTACGAGTGGGACAATGGAAATGACATGTGTGTGTCCGTGTGCGCTGAGGTCCACGGATCCGGTTTCTGATTTACAGCCGCCCCCCCACTGAGAGCGAGGCGGTGCCGTATAACTCTCTGTAAAGTCTGCAGCTCACTCAGTCTAATTATCACCTCTGCCAGAGATAATTATCAGAGCATTACCGTCCTAAAAGTGTCAATCTCCGACTCCCTGCTCCTCCCGAAACATACGGATTCAACCGTCCACCACGGGCTTAAAATAGTTTGAATGAGCTGATGTGGTCGGCTTCTTATTCACTGACTTTTTGTGTTACGTCTAAAACAGCAGGTAAAGAGAATAAATTAGGGAAATGGTTTGGGATTTAGGGCAGAACACAGTCCTGCAGCACTGCTCTCCACCGTGAAGTGCATCCTCTTTCACCCTCCGCTGCCCTTTTACTCATCCTCTCCTGGAGCCATACCCTTCCCCATTCGCCCTTTACCCCCCGTTAATCCAGGAACACACACACACTGAGAAACGCACACTTCTTCTTTCTCTCTGCTATCAACTTGTATCATTGCCACTCAAATTTCTTCCTACAATGACCTTAGGCCTCCTACATACATCTAGTTTAACTTTAGCGGAGCCACAGAAATCCTACAAAACATGTGCTTGTGTGTTGTTGCACATGGAGACCCAGGGGAAGTCACCCCTGGCGTGCCCATGTCTGCTCTGTGCACATGCTACAGCGGCTCTGCGCTCCCACTGGAAGCCTGATGAATCCCAGTCCTGTCACTACGGGCGATGGAATGTCCTGTCACCGGGGAGAGCGCAGCCTCGCGCCACCCGGGGCAACGGAGCGCCCTGTCAACCCCGGGTAACGGAATGTCTTGTCACCCGGGGTAACGGAATGAAGACATAAACGTCTCAGACAGCCCAGACATGGAGGTATGACACATCTTCTGGGCATGAGGTAAGAAAAATGGAGAAAGTGGGGTAAAGCCTGGGGGGGGGGTGGGGAAGAGCGATAGAGAGCGAGAGAGACGGGGGCATGTTGCTAGGGTAGATCAGAGCTGAAGTACCAGTTAGCTAATGGGTCAGAAGTAATGTGCCCCACTGACTGTCAGAAGGTCAGAGGAACTCACTTTATAAACTCCCCACCAGGATTCATCTCATTTTCCCTCGTTCACGTCATCATCATTAGTCCATGTGAGACTTTCACAGACACGTTGGTGTCAGTGTTATATGGGCACAATCGAAAACTTCTCTTTTGCAGAATAAACAATGCGGAAAAGATAAATAATTATGTTGATTCAACCTCTATTTTTTTTTATTAATATTAAGTATTTATAATTAGGTTATGGTTAAAATGGAATGAATTAAATCTTCAATTAATTTGCAGACAAAAAATTTAAATTGTATAAATCATTGCCAAGATTTTTTAATAGTATTCATTTGTTTTATTATTTTTATTATGATTGTTAGTAGTGATAATAGTATTTATATTATATATGAATTATTATTATATATATATATAACACCGTATATTGACTAATGTTTTGGCTGTATCTTAAGATCGTAATAAAAATTTCTGAAACTCCCTATAATTGGTATCAGCATTGCGGCAAATATCCATGAAGGACTCTGTAGAACATTACAATACTTATTGACTTATCTACAGTACAATCTATATATTAGTATGTGCAATTTCATCCATGTGTGCAATAATTATCATTTCTGTTTCCTCTTATTTATCTATTTATTCAATATGTGTAATCCCAATTAATTGCATACAATATCCCAACGTCTGTATGTACCATATTTATCTATTCATTATTTCATTAACTTTTAACACAATTTCAATAAAGACAATACACTTTAAAGTGAATCTTGATTCTTATTATCATAACCAATCAAGTACTTTCAAGTGGGTCAATACTTTTAATAGATCCTTAATAGATAGTTCCTGGAGAACCGGGTTCTAACAACTGTAGACGTGTGTAGTAAGAATAAAAGCTAGACGAGTGATGAGAGAGAATCCGACAGCATCTCTCCCTCCATCTCTTCTTGGACTAGAGAACCAACGCATTACGCTGACTGGCGTTAGTCGTCCTTCTCATGCTTCACCATCACTGGCTCGTTCACCTGCTGCTTGGCCGCCAGCCGACAACTAACATCCAATCACATCTGTGTATGTGCACCGTGCGGCATTTATAACCTCGAGTAGTTACCCTGCTAAAACGATCACGCCAACCCGGCCTGTTGCCATGGCTCCCTCGGCTAACCTGGTCATGTTATGAGCTACTTGCTGAGGGTAATTTAACTGAGAAGGGTCATGTCTGTTTCGTGAAGCCGCATTAGTTCCCAGTGGACCTCTCACGTCTGATTGCACGAGAGCTCCGTCAAAGAGCAAAACCTGTTTCCGCCCAATTTAACTCTGCAGCCATTCCCTGTATGTGTGAGGGTTTAACAGCAGAATGAACCTGTACATCAGTCAGCGGCTAAAACTAAAACATAATCATCATGACAAAGACAATAGAGAAGAAATAGTGATACTGTGATACAGACCTCTGCTATGTTTTTTTATACTGAGACCACCCAAGCCTTACCAACACCGTCATTGAGAGAAAGCTACGTTAAGAAAGACAGAGCCGTCGTATTTCCATTCCTCAGCCGGAGCACAAAAAGCTTTATTTTCCTATTAAACTAATTTCTTGTTTGAATATCTGCAGTGGGTGATACACCTTTTCAGCAAACCTGGAGTTCACAGACCCTGACCTCCTCCTCACCTCACTGTGGAAGTCCCCACACAGTGCATTACTGTCATTTAATATTCTCTGCATGCTGTTGTATGGAAGTTTGCTACAAGTTCTAGTTTCTTATTAAAGGTTTTCTGCAGTGAGATAAAAACAAAAAAAAACACGCCACCCCGACAACCAGAAGGCAAACAGCCCGACTGAGAGTCAGAGAGCAGCCGGCAGACAGAGGGAGAGAGAAATTGACTCAGACAGAAGGAGAAAGCCAGAAAAAGAGAGAGAGAGAGAGAGAGAGAGAGAGAGAGAGAGAGAGAGAGAGAGAGAGAGAGAGAGAGAGAGAGAGAGAGGCTCTGCATAGATCACAGCAAGGTAGTCTAATTGAAAAAGGCGAAAGGAGAAAATCATTAAACAAGCCCCACTGGTGTCTCCCTTATTAGATTCCCCTGCTGGTGTCACGGCGATTAAATTCCCCCTTGTTTCCACTAACAAACTCTAAACTCTCAGACAACTTGTTAAGGAGAGGGATTTTCAGAGAGTCCCAAGAAGGATGTGTGTGTCTGTGTGTGCGAGTATGTGTGTGTATTTATCGGTATGTGGAATTGACTGTCGGCTTAAATATTTTGTCTTGCTCTTGCGACAACTTGCGACTAAGAACTGTGGCTGCGCAGTGGATTTAAACATATACGATAAGTGCTGTTGACAGTAATACCGTTTTATTACTGCTATGCTTTACAGCTGCTGTGATGCAAATCCAGGGGGAGAAATCACACACTACAATGCAGGCCTGTCCTTCACCCGGTGCTTGTGTCAATAAGAGGAAAGAAAGACATTGTTTTTGACTGTTGCACGAAATGTTGACTTTTTAAAGTTTCTCTTGAAAACATCTAACTGAATGAGAAGAGCGCTCAAACTTTCCAGTGTTTCTCTTTTGTGTTGTCAGGATTTCTCTCAAGGCACCCGAAGATTTCATCAATCTCCCAACTTTATTGCAGCTCCACTGAGCGACGTGGAGTCGGTAACACATCGAGTTTCTTCCACGATGATAGCACCTATTGAATCATAGGCTATGATGCAAGACGATATAAAAGAATAAAAAAGTTATCAGCATCAGTCATTCGTCCCTAACGGCTGACTGATGTTTCCCAGTGCTCCAGTGTTTCCCATTGTCTAGACTGTACACTCCTAACAGAGATCTCTAGCTGTGGTGCATAATGTTTTCGCCATCCACGCAGTCAGTCAGATATCTTAGTTTCAGCTGCAGCTGTGGCATGCCATGAAGTTCTTTCTCTCACATGATGAATCTGTCACCCTTCAGTCTGTCAACCTGTCACTCGGAGACTGGTGCGCTTGAGCGAGACCTGCATGTGCACCCTGTTACCTCCACAGACAGAGTTAATTAACGCTGAGGATTTGCATCACAGGAAGAGAATGTTTTATTTATACCTTCATTGGCAGAGAGTGGAAGCGAACAGGAGGTGAAGGTTTGCTACACTTGCGTATTCGTGACCGTGGACTACTGTTAGCAGGATAGGACCAGCTTTTTGGAACCATCCCTAAATATATCCCAACATTTCTTTTGCGTTGGTAATCTTTAATCTGGGCCTCTCCAGCATCCTGAAATGCACACCCGACTTTATCCGGCCTCTTGTCTGTAATCTCACTCATTTCTCTCTCCCTCATCATCAGCATCGTAATATTTTCCATCTGCTCCGAGATATGGAGACATAAAGTACGCCTGAGCCAGCACGAACAGCTGCAGGCATCAATTCCCATATATTACAGTACGCCTAACCCCCACGTATTCCCTTTATGTCCAGCCCATCACTGGGTACACTAGACCCCATTACTCTCATTAGCTTTTACAGCACTTGGCTGGTACAACATTTGCATTTGCAGGGAGTCAAGAGGACGGACTGCTGATACAGTACCAGCGGGGCGGACTGAATGGCGTTTCAAATGAACTACAAAATCATGTTGTGCTTATGTGGTTTATATGCAGACCTATAATGCGTATCTGTCAATGTCAAGGCACACTGAGCTGCTGTGTTGGCAGATAACTTCCCTGGAGTCTGAAAAAAAGAAATTTCCTCTCATGGCATGACTTGTTCCAAATCAGCAAAACAATCCAAACGAGTCAAGGAGCTGGCTGTGAGGTAATTTCCCTGCTTTAAAGTGAACGCGTTGGAAGCCTTAACATCAAAGGGATGCACCAGCCAAATTGCCTTCCGGTGCCTTAATACGATTTGACTTAAAACGTCTTAAAATGAGCTTAATTCAGACACTTTTCCTACAGGCTGTACTCACTTGACATGCATTCATGAAAGGCAAAAACAGAATAAGCCAGGTGGATGGAATAAATTCACTCCTTTTTCTCCGACGCCGACAAACTTGTTTCAGAAGAGAGAGCGCCGACAATAGTCCCCGGCTGCAACGCGCGGCTGCCTCTCAAAAAGGTATAAAAACCCGCCGGGACGAGTTTTAGGACAGGGGCTTCAAATAAAATTAAGTCTCCGGCTATAGCCTCAATGTGTCTGAAACCTGCTGAGGTAGTGTATCAATTTCACAACGCAACCCCCCCCCCCCACCACCACCCCCACCCTTCTGTGCTGTTACAGCCGCTCAAACCAATCAAGACGCGCTGTAATTTCCCCTACGCCGCCCACTGCATATGCTGACGAGGCAACACCCGCTGCCGTGACACGGTGTCACAGAAGAACACTTCGGACCAGCTCTAACAGCGTCGGGTTGGACTTCACTCTCTATCTGACCATCGCAACTCCAGTTTTAATTAGCCGCTGCGGAAATAGCTTCTCGTACCCTAAACATTTCTGCAACGGGCTGATGTATAACACCCTCAGCACTTTGTTTTGCTTTATTTAGCAGAAAGCCCTCTTCGTTGAACTGAGCTTAATGTGTTGCACAGTTTGCATTCCTGTGTGTGCAGAGGGTTTGTGTACTCATATAAATATACGCACTCGTCTCCCCGTAGCTCTCTGAAATACATTTACAGCTGGTAGTAAGTTGTCTTAAGTGCCACAGAGAACTGTCTGGGCTGTAGTAATGGGCAGAGTTTGGGCTACAGTGTAAATGCACTGCTTGGTCTTTCTTACATTAATAAGCCCACAACATTCTCTACTAGTTTGTGACTAGTAGAGAATGTGTGTGTGTGAGGGTGTGTGGATGGCTGCATGCATCCTCCCTCACACAAACACACACACACTCACACACATACTCACACACACTGCAGACTAAAGCTCGACAAGCTTAATACCATTATCAAGATTTACAGCGATGCTCATGTGGGACCTGCATCAAAATGGTTGGTACACAGCACAGACGGAACCCATGTCCCAATTAGAGAGGCCGAGCGATGGCGGTACACACTCGTACACAAAAACACACACAACCCCCGTGTCTCCCTATCTTTCTCTCTCAGACACTTCTGCATATTCACAGTCTCTTGAACTTTCTCTCCCTCTCACATACACACACACACACACACACATCAACACACAAACACACCCCACTGTGCCTCTGGCCTTTGCGGTTGGAGAGGAGAGAGGGAGAAAGAGGAGGAAAAAAACGCTGAAACGGTGGAAATAAAGAAAGAAAGTGAGAACAAGACAGAGAATGAGCAAGTGAGAAAAGAGAGAGTGGAGCAGCATCCCAAACAGCTCGAGATGAGCCAGCCACAGCTTCCAGCCACAGAAGGCTCCAGAAGTCAGGGCTGGCTGCAGTTTGTTGTGTGTGTCACTGGCACATTTTCACACTGGACTGGTTTTATGACTTAAATACTGAAAATCTATTGAGCGGAGTGTGTAGCTGTAAGAGTGTTTTCTGTAGAGCAGCATCACAAGGCTCAGTTTGAATTAGAACTTTGACTATTTCCTTGGTAGAAAATCGTTTTTGGGAGCACAGAAGTGAACTCATTAACACGGCCGCCTCACAGCAAAGAGGTTCTGGGTTCGAAACCCAGTTTGGCCGGAGTCTGTCTTTGTGGGATTATATGTTCTCCCTGTGTTTCCCTGGGTTTTCTCCGAGTGCTCCCGCTTCCTTCCACCTTTCGAAGACATGCAGTTTGGGAATAAGTTGATTGGAGAATCTAAATTGACCTTAGTGTGACTGGTTGTTTGACTCTGTGTGTTAATCCAGGGTCAACCCCCCCTCTCGTCGATAAGCTCATCCTCCCCCCAAGCCCCACACATAGATAATACATGGATGCATTTTGAGTTTGGGTATTGCTTGTACAAACTAAAACTAAAAATCGATAATCCACTTCCCTTAACACACTTATTTGACTCTATTTTGTCAATTCAGATTTAATGAGAAATGAAGGCAACATCATTAATTTCTGGGAATGTGTACGTCTGCTCGAGTCCCTGTGCACTAATGTGTGCGAGGGAGCATGAAGCACACATTAATGCATATGCCTGTCTTAAGTGTGTATGCACACACGGGACCATGTGTGTTTGCAGAGAGCGAGGAAGAGCTTTAATGATAGAAGAGAAAATGCAGACCAAGCATCTCCCTCAGCGAGTCTCCTAGGCCGAGGTAACTGCTGAGCTGCAGCTGTGTGGCGCTCGGAAACGTTCGGAGGCGATTTGGACTCTCTGTTCATCGTGATGCAACACACCTCACATCAGACGCTCTGTGTCCATTCAGAACATCTCGATGATTCATTATTGGGTGCCAACGCGTTCTGTAACTCTCCTTTCACAGAGCTTTGGCATGGAAACAAATGACCACTTTCAATATTAAGCTATTATGAATTATTCATGGGCACTAGGCTTTAGGCATGGAAATTTTAGACGGCATAACCTTATGTAATATAAAAACAGCTTGTGCTGAATGGAAATCCACAGAGCTCAATGAATTCTTTTGAAGCCTTCAAGACAGCACTTCAGAAGTTAATAGCATGATAAGACTTGGTTGTAAGTTTCCTTGAAATGAACACTTAGGCCGGGGACCAGCCGACTATGTTGCGTGTGCGGGAGCGTAAGCCTCCATGCTGCTGCTGAGCATTATCTGTAGTTACTGCATCCGACACGTTTTGCTTTCACTCTTTTCATAAAAACAACTGTTTGTGTTTCCATGAGACTTGGTGGAAGGATGTGGAGGGACTCAGCTCAGTGGGCAAAGAGCTGGCAGTCAAAGGGCAACCACACACACGCTGGCAGTGTGGACACATGCCTTCGAGCCAAAGCAGTTCAGTAAGGTAGTGGCCGCGCTCACACAACACAGAGAATGCATCCTGGTCGTTACTCACTCATCACTATAAAGTACTCTGCAGCAAGTCAGCTCACTTATTATATACTGTTGCAGTAAAATAACCTCATTCAGACATGAAAATATGAAACTTTAACTCCTGATGTCAACTTTTATTTTCATTTTTTAAAAGATTTGCCCCCTGGACTGGTCTGTGAAAAATAATAAAAAGGGGCATTTATTTGATAAACGCTCTATTTGAGTGAGTTTGATGTTCCGGAAAGCTCTGGACTAATTAGTTGTGAAATGTGTAGATCAGTGCCAGAACTACTCTGATGTGCGAGGCATTGGTTTGACTCAAAGTGTGGCTCTGGGCGATAAAACAGCTCTATTTTCAGAATCAGACATATGAGTGACGCTGAAGTGATTTTTATAGATCTGTGTAAGTAGTACAGATATGAAATATGACAGGAATAGTGCTCCTGAAGTTGACACAAGCCTTGAGATGTAACATGCATCTCCTCTCCCGAGTTTTACCAGCTTTTCATCTCCTCGTCTCTTCTTTGCACCCCTGCCCTTGTGCTCATTCTTTCCCAGTCCCTGTCTCTCACTGTGCGTTCTGCCTCCGCTCAGTGTTGTCAGACAACTCAGTGACTATTTACCTTTCACAAATTCCTTCTGCCACATTATTTTCTATACTCTTTCGTCTCAGTGGATTAGCTTTTTTTTTATACCTGAAATAATTCCTCCTCTTTTGAAAAACTGTCTACTAATACACAACACGCACACAGACCCAAAAAGACACTCGCTCACAAACTCACAATCTCTACACTCAGACACAAATCCATTCCCAAAGCTGAAGACAACAATCAATGTCGGCCAGTCACAGTTCAATAAGCAGACTAAACAATGTTGCTCCATTATTACTGTCTTGTTTAACCAACAGCAGAAGAACAACACTGGGAATCAATACACTGCCACGCGACAGGGTATGTGTGTGTGTGTGTGTGTGTGTGTGTGTGTGTGTGTGTGTGTGTGTGTGTGTGTGTCTCTGTGTGTGTGTGTCAGACACACTCAGTGGAGCAGCCAGCAAGAAAAGGTCCTTGATGATTAAATGTCCACTTAAGCAGACCTTCGAGACATCTGTGAGTGTGTGGCTGTGTGTGTGTTTGTTTGTGTGTTAACCAATTCTACGCATCCAACGTGGAGAAAACGGTAAATCTGCCCAGATTGATTTTCTACCGGCAAGTTGCAACACTAGGTCTCCATAGCTTGAATACGATCGGTTTTGTTTCCACTGATTAGAGGGTCTTGTTTCCAGTATTGACTGGAGTCAAAGGAGGGCAACCCTAACCTGAATAACACTTTAAAGTTGAGACACCTCTTGGACTTAAGACTTTTTCTAAAGTGGCTATTTGGTTTTTCATTAGCCCTCCCATCCTATCGACCAGACACTATTGAAACTTTCCGACGTTTTCTCGAGGTAATACTTCAACGGTTCGAAGGTTAGTAATGCTACAACCACCACTGGTATTACAACTAAATGATTACATGAAGACGTGTATTTTATTTTCCATTATAATTAACAATAACTGAAACACAAAAGATCTTTTAAAGAGTCTGTCCGATAAAAAACAAGCCCATCGGTCATCTTTGCAAGTAGCTATCGTTATGTCAGATGTTGTGTGACCACTAGTGGTTGTATTGACGATGGCGGACAGAAAAGGGAAAGTAAGGTGATGCAGTATAAAGAGCGACAAAGTCTGAATAAGAGGAGGTCAAAGGTGTTCCACAGAAAACTACTTTTCATTTCCTCAGTGATTTTTCAATTATTTCTTTAAAGAGACGTCTGCCTGTGCTTTCGCCCTGAGCTGAAAATCAACAATGCTTCTTTTATCCACGACCACTCCACAACCTTGAATGTGTGTTATTGCGACCGCGACCACAAAGGTCCACTAACTTTAATGAGGTGCCTTTTTTAACCTAAACAACCATCTAATCCTTGACCAACAAAGTTAATCTAAAAAGTGCATCAGAAAAAGAAAATTGGGACTGAGAAATAGTTTATTTTTTCATCATTTCATTGAAGAGACCCTTGAAGATGATTTTTGATTTGACCACCTGAGCTTCATGGCGCTCCGGTCCCTACAAAGTCTGTGTAACCCGCGGTGGCACCAGGCTGTCTGAAGCTCCGAGGCATTTTGTTATCTTAACTCTCTGCTCTGTAAATAATTCATCGGACACACCTCCCCTCCTGAGCGCTACAGACCAAAAGGGATGGAACTAAAAGCTTAAACAACTTAAACTGAACTCTAGAACAGCACAGTGCGGAGGAAGACTTCTCCAGGAAGGTGAGAGCAGTGCTCTTCCCTGGAATCTGCATCACAGGTGAGATTCAGCTGAGGATTAAATGAGGAGTAAAATCTGCTCGAAAACACTTAAAATGAACAGTGCCGTGCTTTTACTAGCTAAAAAACATAAAATGTCAATTCTTGATCCCCTTCATTAAAAAGGCAATAGTGCTTGGAATATTTTCATGAGATAAGAGTTAATATATCAAAAGCTAATTGTGCAGCAGGTGTTGGTAGATTTAGATTAGATTTGGTGATGGAACATATGGTGACTTGCTGACTGTATTGTCAATGTTCCTCCTCGGCCACGATGGAGCTGCTCCCACAAAGTCCAACCAACCAAATGTCACCTCAGAACTGACAAGTGTGTCATTAGCTGTGAGTTCAATTCATTCTCGAACCACAAATAAACTTTTGTGATTTGACCTGAGGCGGCCCTGCCCCCATTTTCTGACAAGACCTCAGCACTGAGCGGAGATAAACCAAAACCCTGGAGGGGCCCAGAGGAAGAAGCAACACAAATAACCACAGCAACAATACAAGGATTTGGAGGAGCTGGAGAGAGCCGTGGGCATTGCCTGGCTTTAGTCAGCTACTTTCTGCTTCTTTTTGAAACTGTTCCTTGGGTGTGGATGACATTTCTCAGAAAAGAGAAGAGAGGGGGAAAAAAAAACACTTCAAATGTTTCTGCAAAGTTTTCTTCCTTGTGTCTTTTGTTCAAAGTTTAAATCTCCCTTTCCCCTAGGAAGGACGGATGGAAGAAGTAGACACTTGAAGTAAAGTGGAGAAAGATGAGGGGTAGTGAAGAGGAGGCTGACAACAGACAGTCTGAACGAGAAGCAGAGATGGATACGGAGCGAGGAGAAAACCGAGGGAGGCTCACTCACACTTGTTTCATGTTCTTTTGATGTGGTACCATAACCCGCCTGTGACACGATGACACAGGTCTCGCGGCCATTCATCTGCTGCAGAACAAGTAACCCCATACGCATGATGTCATCGGCACAAGTACTAGACGTATAGCTTACAGATGGCAACTTGCCACCCAGAACATACCGCGGAGCATTATTCAACAAGTAGGCTACAATGTCGTGACTGTGTGCAGCTGGTACAGTTGCAACCAATTTATTTGAGGTGCCCGTCCTGCCATGATGTGGCCGTCTTTACTGTGCTGCTGAAAAGCCAAGGCTGGCTACAATACTCTTCAAAGGCTGGAGACACTCGGACAAACATTTGTATAGCAGCTAATGTCAGCGTTGGGAGAAGAGGCCTGGTCACACCGTCTAAAGGATCAAGAATGATCAATAAATGTTTATTGCTCATCATAATATCATATTGGATATTCGAAGCTGGTCCGTCCGGGGTCTTTATGTGTGGAGTTTGCATGATCTCCCGGTGTCCACGTGGGTTTTCTCTCAGTACTCCAGCTTCCGCCCACAGTCCAAAGACATGCAGTTTGGGGATAGGTTTAATTAGAGACTCTAAACTGGCCGTGGGTGGTTGTTTGTCTCTGTATCTTGGCTCTGCGATACACTGGCGACCTGTTCCGTCGCCCAATGTCAGCAGGGAATGACTCCAGCTCCCCCCACGACCCTGAAAGGAAAAGCGGAACAGGATGGATGGATGGATTTATTAAACGACTGGTGTTTTCAGAAGACATAAACCTTAAAGAGAAAATTAATTTTTATCGAGGCTCAGTTTATTTGTCAAAGGGAGGACAATCGTTATCAGCCTGTGATAACAATTAAATAATGCCCTCTCTGGCTGTGGAAAGAGTTTCCCAAGGCCTGAAAGAATTAGCCCGCTAATGTCAACGAGCTTATTTTGCCTTAATTAAAGATGTTATCCACTTGCATTATGCAAAATGTAGAATCCAGTGATTTAGCAACTGGAAACAGACTCAAGTTAAACCATCTCAGCCTACGCAGCTGAATATATAGATGAAAAATATTATTTGAAAAGGTTGAATTCACTCATTCATACAGCACTTCTATAAGCCACAGTTTTATCGTCTCACACACCAGTCATACACCTTTGACACAATCTGAAGTTCAGTATCTCGGCCAAGGACACTTGACTGCAGACCGGAGGAGCTGGAAATTGAACCACTGACCCTCTACCTAAGTGCTATACTAAATCGCTGCAGTGCCCCTCCAGGTTCAGGCACTTGTATAGCTTACCTTAAATCCAGGACAATATAACATTTAAGCTTCATCATAATATTTATTATTATTAACATAATTATAAAAAACACATATTTCCCATCTGAAGGAAACATTGATACCTGCAAAGACTTAATTAAGTGAACCCTCACTGTGACTGTATAGGTGTTATTTTTGTGTCTTTGTGAAACTCCAACTGCCAAAGAATCACACTGCACCAAGAGAGTGACAGGTCACACTAAACCTGCCAAGAACACAACAGTCACTGCATATGGAGACACAGTGACTCTCCCTATGTCTAGTTTAACTGCCAAACTAATCATTCCTTACCACTCACTGCCAGTGTGTGTGTTTGTGTGTGTACGTGTTTGTGTGTGTTGGCTGGCCTGTCTGGAAACCATCTTGTATACTGGTGTTCAACAGGGCAGAGATGCTTGTCCCATAGTGTATTCTGTGAGTGTGTGTGTGTGTGTGTATGTGTGTGCGTCCGGTTTTGGCGGGCCAATCGAGCCACATGTCATTGGACAGTGAGCCAATTTGTGCCGAAAACCGTTACCGCTCCACCAGCTGTGCTTCGGAGAGAGGATGATGATGATGATGATGTTGATGATGATGATGATCATGGCAACAGGAAAATATAAGGAACCCTTTGAAAAGTGCAGGATCAAACAGCCTCGGATATGAAAACACCTGTGTGTCATTTTAATATACTTCAGTAAAGCACTGCCTGTACTGGTAGAATAACCTCAGTCACTGCTGGGACAATCACACAGAGACATTTTGTATTATTTCTATGAAGACACATCGAACTGTGTCTTTGTCTTGGGCTGAAAACAACAAACAAAGTATGTGTGGGCGACAGTAATAACTTGCACCCGCAAACAAGAAACAGCTCTCCATGGCAAAATGTCCAAATACTAAAACAGTCTATTTCCAGTTTTGACTACTGAGAACCAGTGTGATGAAAAGTTTGCTGTATAAAAATGAGCACAGCAGTTTTGTAAAATGTGGTCACTGCTTTCAATCAGTCATGGTGGATTTTTCCAGAAAATGTTGTCCACACATTAACAAGTTAGTTTTACAAGTGCAAGAAAGAGACAACAAAATAAAATGCATCCATAAGAACTCAGTGATGCTGGGAAAACACTGCTTTGCCCACATATGACCCTGATTTAAAGCAGTGCTGCTCCAGATGGAATAACACAGTGCTCCTCATTACTGACTAATTTGTTTACAACATCAAAGTAAATTCTTTGGGAAGAAACGTGCTAAGACCAGGACATGGCTGCAGTTGGTACATTTCTTTCCTCCAGTATCTCCCTGGTGTTACTTACTCAAGAAGCAAGAATTAAAAAAAACAAATAGCATTTAACAGAGAGAACTGCGCATCTCTTTTACAATGCAGCTTGTCTTTTGTTTCACAAACTTCTCCTCAGATAAATCGTGTACGTGCGCCTTTGACTTACATCCAGATTTCATCAGCTGTCAGATCGCAGCAGGCAGTCCCGGTTTGTATCCTCCCTAAACACACACGCTGATGTCATACTTCAACATTTCATGAAGGCGGTTTCAGATGATTCAAACAAGCGTTGATCCGTTTTTTAAGGATGTGTGTTCTTCAAAAAGAATACTGCAGGATAGTGTAAACTCCTGAGTGAATTAGTTTAATCAAGCCTTTCAAAGACAAATTGTTAAATACTTCTTATACAAGAAGCACAGTGCTTTCATTTAGTATCTCAAAAGTGAGGACGAAATAAACTTGACCAATAACAAGTCACTCACATGTGTCAATCGTGAGGCTTCACCCCTTTTTCACGAGAGAATAATTGAATTGTTTTTGGCTCTTCTGCTAACATGGAGGAGGTAGGATTTATAACCTAACCAGACACCGGGGGCCGACCCAGATGATTTGGCTTCCCATCGGAGAGCTTTCAAATCGTAAATCTTTATATAAAGTCTATGGATTTAACCCATTGCCTCTGTGGTCGGAGATAGTCACCAACATCACCAAGGTGAAACCTCACTGTAAAGAAATGCCAAGTACTGTGCTGACTTCAGCCAACCTCCTCCGAGATTCACATAATGAGCAACAATGAACTTCATTTTAATTGAAAGGCAACGAGCGGTGAAAGCAGCGACTCCTTCTGTACCTGCTCTGACCCTTCACTTTACCGGGGTCCTCGGGGATGGAAACACAAAAACCCCAAGCAGAGAGAGTAAGAGTGAAAGAGAGAGAGTGACTTTTAGGGTCAAATCCCTTTTTTAAATAACCGTCGATAAATGTTTGTAAGACAATAGAGCCCTGAGAGCCAGAGGGCTCAGAGGAGCAAGCTAACAAGTTAGCACACACACACACACACACACATTCATCTGTGTGGGAGAAAATCAATGACAACAAAGCAAAGTTGCAACATACTATAAACAGCACAAACAAGTCAGAGGGTCTGTACTTGTATAGCTGAGTCACAACGCTGAAAAACTGACTTAAGCTCCAAGGTGTTTAAGAGTCAGAGAAGATGTTGAATCTCTCAATCATTCAAAACAACTTTAGAGCTTTCATCCATCATCACCCCATTTATTGAAAAGCCTCCTTGCAAACCGTCTTTCCCAAAAAGTAATATCTGATCATCCCTACCGGTAGCTGACTCACAGTCAATGAAAAGCTGGACCTAAAGGCACCAGGCACTCAATGAAGACTTTTAGAGCATAAAAAGGCATTATCAAAATTGAAATACATAATTTTGACAAACGAATATGAGAAATGCAAATGAAAAAGAAGTATATACACGTAATTTGCCAATTTCCACTGGAAAAAGCATTTTATATTTCATTTGGTCTAAATAATCAGCTGGGAACATGATTGCTCTTCGAAAGGGAAAGGTTTCCAACCTTTTTACACATTTCCCTTTGTTATCATTCATATTGCACTTTTATCATTTCACTAGAGTTATTTCCCTATAGGAAGGCCCGTGTAATAAGAATAAATTAACTGTTTACTTTCATACAGAAACGTATGGAGACCAAGGCAACCAAACCCAGAGACAACTGCCTCAGTCTTCTCACATCCGGTAAAAATCCTGCAAGCATCGCTCAGACCTGCTTTACAGACGAGTTACCAAGCCAAGTCAGTGTATCTCTGTGTCGTTAGTCCGGAGGCGGCTTGTCTCATGGACAAATTACACTGTTGAGTTTCAGACCTTGGTCTTGGACAATGTAACATGAAGCTGTGCAGTCATTTTGAATAAGAAAATCCAAAAGGCTTCTGGGTCCTCTGTATGAATTTCTCAAACACAAACAGACCTAGCAGACAGCAGTGATGCAGCGGCTCACCACACAGCCACTGCATCTTCCTCCATTTCTGTCTTTACCGTTTCTCAGATTCAATTTATTTCTCCAAATCACATCATACATTATCTCAGACCCGACAATAGTGTAGCACAGGACTCTCAACTTGTGTGAGGGCAACGCTGAGATATCCGTCCTCCGTTGACATGGCATTGGAGTAAATGACAGTGGAATTCTTTCCGTGAATTTGGTTACAGCCCTATCATAGAGACACCGAGAAGAATCCATCTGGCTGGTGTTGAACTGCAGGGCATTTGCTCACGGTCATGCGTCTTGCTACAGACAGTCACCCAGAATCCCCGGCTGCTCGCGAGCTGCTGGAGGGGCTAAAGAAGCTACACTGGTACCGACTGCACGTGGGGACTGGCTAATAATAGCAGCAAATGATCTGGGTACCACAGTGCGGATTTACGCTTCCAATCCGCTGAGCCTCGCCTCCACCGGGGCAAGGAAATGTATTAACTGTACCAGTTCGTACCACCAGAGGAGACAGGCGGAGCTAGAGGGAGACGGAGAGGCCGTCGCTAACTGCTGAGCTGGAACAACCCGCAGATACAGTGTGTAAAGAATCAGAGCTAGAAAGATTACATTACATTATGGAACCTTTAAATTGAGGGCCCTGCAAACGATAAGGCCTCTGTGTGACTTTAAATTCGAGTGAGGTTAAATTATTCAGTCAACCCTTCTGCCATCATTAAATCTCTTCCCTCTTCCTGGAAACTGTGATTAATCACTAACCCATCGGTCCTTCCCTGTCTCGCACCGGGACATGATGTCCCTCTGTCCAGGTCACTATACGTCTCCTCCTCCTCCTGCTTGTTCAACATGGCTCTCCAGTGCAGGATCGCTTCTTCTCCTGGAGAGCCAGATATTTCAGGCGGCAACATTTCTACAGTGGAGAGTCATTATTCTCTCCCCATTCTCCCCCCCCCCTCTCCACTTACATTGCACCTTCCCATACCTGCTCTCCTCTGGGGGAGGAGGAGGGGGGGGGAAAAAATGCTGCGTGCATGGATAATTCTGGAAAAGAGCGGCGCGATATTTCATCCCCACGCGCACACAATGTACACACAAAACATGCCCGCTCAGCAAAGCTACTGCCCATATTCATTAGCCACTTAGAATGCTGTGTTCAGATGAATCAAAGCAAACTGCTTACACGTAATCTTGTCACCCGCCGAGTAAAATATATTGGGTTCCTTATTACAGTTGGTGCGGAGCCAACTTAAGTGAATGGACTTGTTGTACCGTATGTAGTGTGTCTAATGTACAGTGTGTGTGTGTATGTGGTTTGTGTGTCTAAGAACTGATCATACACAAGAATCTCTTCACTGAACTGTACAAAGTTTCAGTTGTTTGTGTTTTTGCTTGCCTCTGCATGTGTATCAGTGTGTGTGTGTGTCTCTGTGTGTGTGTGTATGTGTGTGTGTGTGTTATGTCCTTGTTTTTCCTAACCCTGCATAGGGTGCAGTACAGTAAATTACACCATGTATACAATAGAATAGGCAACCAAAAAGCTTTTTATAACGCACGTTAAATCCCGTTTTTCAAAGCATCCCACAGAATTACAATGTACCCCTCTGAACACAGGCACGACTTGTGTGTCTGTGTGTGTCCATGTGTGCAAAGTGCAGACGCAAGCCTGAGAGGTAAAAAGTCACAGTGGTGATTATAGTAATTATGGTTTCAGGTTTTTGCATATTCCTTCAGATGGACCACGAGATTACCAGACAGTTTGGCACATTCACGGAGGGAGCGAGTGGAGGAAAAAGAAAAGAGTTACTGTTGGGGTGAGCGAGGGAGGGGTTGGATTGAGGGAGCAAGGAGGAGTGGGAGAGAGAGAGAGAGAGGGAAACTGGCAGAAGAAGGGAGGATGTGAAAAGAAGACCAATAGAGAGAAAAACCACGGTAACAGAGGAGAGAATGAAGTGGCGAAAGATACGAAGGAGAGAAAGACTAATCCTGGAGGCTGCTTCCCCACGCTGCTCAGCCCGCTTGCTCGTGCCCTCCTCCTCCTCCTCCTCCTCCTCCTCCTCCTCTCCCCAATCCTCTCTGCACACGAGGAGTTGTATGGGCTTTTACAGTGCGGCTTTGTTCCCCATCAAAAAGGAGCGTGAATGTCAAGTTCTCTTTACTCTTTTCGGTACTTTTCTTCTTCTTCTTCTTCTTTCCTGCCACTTCACCCTCTCTCCATTTCTCATTTTCCCAGAGTCTCTGCCCCTAACCTCGTCCCTCCTGTCTTTTCTACTCCATCTCTCAATAGAGGACAATGCATATAACAAGCTTTGCATTGAAACAAAAAAGGATCCGGGTCCCGGGCTCGTGGACCCCCTGTCGCGGCACGTCGTCTTTTCTCAAAGGGGGCTTAATTACATATTCATGGTGACACAAATAAGACTCTGTTGCTCCAACACACAAACACGCCACTCAGCCAAAACACCCAGCACCCATCTGCTGGTCGTGTGTTGGCCCTCGAGGAATTGTCCCATCAAACGGAGCACACGTATGTGGAAATGTGTCGTTTTGGTCCGTGTTTTACTCCGAGCGTGTCTCAGTAGGGACACCTTTACAATCCAGAAATCTGCGAAACAACATGTGAAAACGATACAGACAATTTATCCCGAAATCTGCAGCCTGTCTTTAATATGGGCGCCATGAGCAAAAAACTCTGGAGACGTGGCAGATTGGTGCCTTGGCACGACTCCAAACAAAATGTCAGAGACAGACATGGGAAGGGACGGGGGATTAAGCGGAGTAGGGCGGAAGTTGGTTTCTTCACACAGACGGAGGAGCAAAATAAAGTGTCCCCGGTAATCGCTCGTCTCCAATAAGTGCAGTGTGCTGCTCGTTGTTTTTGAAGCAAATAAACCAGCGCTAGCTATTTACTGGAGGTTTTATGGTATCAAATAAAAAAGAATATACGGACCGTGAAACGCCTAAGCTGCTGGCTAAGAGGCAAGGCCTTAAAACAAAGAGATGCAGGGTGAGATTTCAATGGGGGACAGCTGGCATGGCGTGGAGCTCCTTTTCTCTACCTGTCGCTTTCCTTCCTTCTTCAGTTCCATATATCAGTATTGGACGCACACATTTGTGTGTGTGTGTGTGCATGTGTCTGCAAACTGTCCCTCCCGCACTCTGAATGATGAGTTCTGTGCCCACACACACACAAACACACACACACACACAAGAAGTCCTGCTGCTTGCAAGCTCCATTCAGAAGGACAACAATATGTCCACTGTTTGGGCCACACTCTAATTAAACAGCGTAAATCTGACTGGAGAAAGAGACGGAGTGGGGACAGGCAGCAGCAGAGGAAGAGAGTAATAAAAAAAAAGAGCTAAAAGTGAACGAGGCGAACAGAGCGTCCGAGGTAGTAAATGGGAAAGAGATGAAGATGAAAGCAGGACAGAGGAAATGAGTCAGAGAGAGAAATCGGAAAAAATGACAGCAGAGAAGAATAGAGACGACGGACAACAGTGCAGAAATCGGTGGCCTGATACTTCACTGAGTTCAACTGTTTATTATGGGGATTAAAAAAATCTTACATTTACATTTAACAACTTGATTTAAGTAATTTTTTCCGTGAAATATTTTCCAATAGGAGAATAATAGCTTTTAGTTGTTCCATGACAATTATTTTTTCTTTTTTCTCTCTAAAAGAATTAACTAAAATGTATTTTAATCCGTTTTCTTTTTGGGTGACTTTAAAAGAGAAAGAGAATTCATCTACATCTGTAATAAAAAGACTAAAATAGGATTATAACTTTTTACAGTGCAGGACTGCATAGGACCAGTGGGAACTATATTATAGGCCATTGATTGGGAACAAACGGCTTTCTCTCTCTGAGCACCAGCCCCACACAGGCACGCACACACACACACACACACAGCTAACTAAAACAAAAAGCCTGGAAACGAGATCCCCAAATGAGGCCTTAGGTTTCGAAGGCCATGAAAAATTCATAATTCCAGATCTTTACATGAAACTCTAGAAGGAATTAGGCCTAACAGCAGGAGACGCTGGGAATCGGTTTCAGAACATTTAGCTTCTCCCCTCTCTGTTTCCTCCTCTGCCTCGTTCAGCTCTAGTAAACACGCACGTTCAAAAGACACAAATGCAAAACCAGACACACACAAACACACACACATACTGGTAGACACACACTTGCACAAAGAGGCAGATTCTAGTGCCATCCCGGGTTTTCCCCTGCGGAGAATGAGAGATGATAAATGGTGCGAGTGAGTTTTTCGACGCAGTCTTTTGAAAACCACACTTATTCAAGAACCGGATTTTACCGCTGTTCTCCTCAGATGATAAACATGCCTGCAATTTCTTCTGCCGCTATACAAACAACCCATGTCCGGGCCCTTGATTCTTGGAATAGGCTTGAGCTTTAATTGCTACATGTTTCTATTTACCATACATGAAATGCACCGAAGAGAAAGGTCGGGAAACAACCGTTCAGCAGCGACAACAGATTACAGAGTGAAACGATAGAGACACAAACTGATAGAGAGATGGGAAATAGCTCATCCCTTGTCAAACACAAAGTCTATGATGAGTAAAGAAGAACAAAAACTTTCAGAAAGGACGGAGGCAGAGAGGTCGAGGGAGATCTGCCATCACTGGGCTACAGAGAGCAGCAGGAGGGTCTCCTACACAAAACAGCTCCAGACAGTCAAAGACTTCCTTTCACACACTCTCCTGAACGCCTGTCCAAGCACACACACACACACAAACACACTCTGGTACGTTCACACACACAGTGAATGCAGACAGAATGCAGCATTGTTTGACGAGAGAGATATCTTGCTGTGTGTGCGTGTGTGTGTGTGTGTGTGTGTGTGTGTGTGTGTGTGTGTGTGTGTGTGTGTGTGTGGCAGTCAATCAGCTTGTCAAGTCCTAGTGGAGTGATCAAAGCTGGTACAAACCACCCAGAGAGATCTCTCCCTCATCCATTCATCTGTCCTCTCTCTCTCACTCTGATGCAGAAACAGCATCGAATTCACCACATAAAAACCTGCTCGGCCAATCAGACTGTGCTGGCAGGAGCGGGGCAGCCAATCAAGTTGGCCTATTTTGTTTGCAATAATTCCCAGCTGTCCCCCTACAAGCACTGAACCCTGGATGGCTGCAGTGCACCATGGGACAGGATCAGAGCATAATGGGAGACGGCGTGGGAGCTCTGGCAATATCATAATGCCAAGTGTGTGTGCACGCACATACACACACCATGTGAGCTCTGCTGGACAAACTGTAACGGTGCCAAGTTCACACACACATGTACAATATCGCAAAATCACCCACATGTCGACATCCTGACGCTTACACACACACACACACACACACACACACACACACACACACACACTACATGACTTCTTTGAGAACAACCCCAAGCTGCCAAGTTCATGATCGCAAACACACACTCACACACAGACACACACCTCACAGCAGCACGTTCAGTACATCTTCACACCTCTGCACTACCAGGTTCACAAATACACACCTACGCACCAACCCCCACAACACGCACAACAAACCCTTCCTTTCTGGACACAGAAGCTTCGACAAAGGCCCACACACACCCACACACGTCTTTCAAACTGTGTTGTTCTAAATGAGCTGTGTGGCTGAATAATATACATACATTTAAACAAATCCTCAGATCCTAGAATAGAACAGTGTTCAATCTATGTGCCACAGAAGTGAGCGTGTGTAACCAGAGTCCGACAGACAAACCATGAAACATGAAATGACAGAGACTGTGGGACCATACAAAGCGGAGACACACCAAATGTTTAACAGTAACAACCTCTAGCAGCTGAATTGTACAACCTTCCTAAACCGCAGCTTAGTGATCATAATAAACAGGAGGACTCCTCAGACTACGTGGAGCGATGCTGACACCCATTCATTTCAGATCCAATGTTACCTAATGGCTTTTTAAAAGGCCTGAGGGTGGGGCTTAGTCTGAAGGCCGACACACACACACACACACACACACACACACACACACACACACACACACACACACACACACACACACACATGCACGCGTTCAAGTCAACACGAGAGGATCTGAACAATCACCTCTGTATCACAGTTTGTGTAGCTCTGCAGAGAGTTGTCCACATGACACTTTAATGACAAAGAGTTAAATAAAAAATGTTTAATTAAATGCTCAGGAGAGACCTGGATATAAAAGAAAAAGAACTTGGATGAATTCAGGCTGAATGGGACGATTGTGCTCAAAATGGATTTTAAATAACACTTTTGGAGGGTCACCATCATTCTCCATTAGATTTGAATCCTCAGCAGCAACAGCATCATTTCACCATCACCTTGATTACATTGAGTCACAGTCTTGGTTAAAACAACCATTTCTATGTCCCTTTTCAAATGCACATAGAAAAACATACTGCTTTCAGACTCTCCCAGTTAAAGTGGCGAAGTTGTGTAGAGAGTTTGTGGTGATAAGAGTGTCCGGGGTGGTGTAAACATGACCATGTGATCTCCGCAGCGGAGGTCATACATCACTCTCTGCCTTTATTTGCTACACCCGAACCTCCCGCTGGGTTGAGCACATGTATAAGACAAAGTACCTGGTAGAGTCCCGACCCAATTCTCTCCACTTTACCCGCAGTTCATGTCTAAAAAAAAAACAGCAACAGAGGGATTTGCTCCCAGCTCTCCACCTGAATGGACTGGGAGTCGAGTCTGGCTCTGATGCACAGAGAGGATCAGCTATATAAACAAAGCAGGCCCCCCCCCCCCCCAGCTCGGTCAATGTGTTTGTGTGTTTTGCCCCATTCAATAGAGCAACTCGCCGAGTGACTCCTCACACAAAGGGGACAACTTCAGAGACACGAGTCGAGTTGTTTGGAGCGGAGACGATAACAGACACTAGCACGGCAGACACACGTGCAGTGCTGGGAGGGAGGGGACGGGGAAACTGGAGCAGAAGGAGGGAGAGGTGGAGGGAGAGGTGGAGGGAGAGGCGGCGGCACTTTTCAAAGAGCGGGCAAAAAAAAAAAGATTGAGGAGTTTCATCTGCCTGGAGAAACATCACCGGCCTTACGTTCCAATTATCAGATTTCTCTACACCAAAGTCAGATTGAGTCGCATGTCGGTGGCAGGGAGCGATTTATCAGAGTTAGGAGAAAGTGCTGCTCAAATCGTGGCCCTAAATTGCTGCATATTGATTTAACAGTAAAGCAACAGAGAGCGGTCATAATGAATATTGGTGGGTGTTGCTGAAATGCTGCTCCCCAAGGCAACAAGGGCGACATCATGTCCTATTACGGCCCAAATTCCACACACACACACACACACACAAACCACGCAGGCCAATGAGTAAAGGTTATTGCACTTTACCGACTCCTTCCTGCTGCAGACCTGGCAGCTCACAGTTTCCTCTCATGAGGCGCTCAAGTGGAATATCAGTGGTATAATGGAGCGTAAAGTTTCAAGTAACACATAAATCTTGAGGGGATATTAGAATATTACAGTTAATAAGGGATGAAATCCACAATGAGCGCCCGGTGATAAGGTCAGACTTAAGCGAGTGGGGCCGTGACAAGGGGAAATGTGGAGAGTTAATCAGCTTGATAAAACAACATAAGGGTTTGAGTCCTTAACATGGGTGAACATGAACAAGTTGCTCCCTGCAGGAGGTCACAGGGAGTGTGACGGAGAGCAGGATCTCAGACAGCAGCTTCTCACACTGTGACCCTCTGAGGGAATAACAGGTCTCACTCCAGATCAATCTTAAATTCCTCTTGTTCTTCACTTGCAAAAACACAACACAAACCTAATATGTGTTCGTGCACGATATGAGCTCTGTTTAGATAATGATGGAGAGCTGAGGATGTCTTATCCTGAAGTTGATCCCTGGTGTCTGCAGCGTGTTTCTCCTGCAGACTCCTGCTCCTCTCCTTTTGTTATCAGACGTGTATAATTGGCTTCATGCTCGCGGCGGTTTGTTCGAGTGTTTGTGACTTCTGATCAATTTTCCAATCGAAGCAGCGAAGCGTCGCCTCTATTTTGCAAAGTGCTCCTGCAGCGATGAGACATTATAGTTGCCTATAGTTGGGGAGGGGGGGGGGGGGGGTCTTTGTGCCCTTCACGGTTCAAACCTTCATTTACCTGCAGCCTCGGAGTTTGTTTTACCAGTATATAAATGAATCTGTCATAGAGCTGAGGTCAACCCGAGCTCCTCGGGAGTTTCTCTGCAGGTACATGGATGTATGGGGCTCACTGTTGGGAATGGAAACCTTCTGCTTGCACTTTATTTGTCCTCATCGAGTCCAGCTCATATGAGGCCAGTTGTCTTACATTAATGAAGCCTGTGTTTGTCGTTTCGCGCAGGGAAACGTGGGCTGCGAGTTGAGCGGCGCAGTTAAAGCGGGGTAGGAAATGCGCAAACAGACGTGATTGACACGTGCAATAAATAAACGTACACAACGCGCTCACCCTGCACCAGACCAATTCAAATGGAATATGGAAAAGAAAAGAGAAAGTGCAGCCTGCCTCCTTTGCAAGGAGCTCATCCAGCCGCTGCGTGTACCACCCGGCATACCGCCACTAACACACACACACCACCACATCACTGGGAGGAGAGGGTCCACAGCTTCCAAACAATCCATGGGACTCTTATTCCCAAAGAGGGGTCTGACCGAGGAGTCATCCTCCTGCCTTACCTTGTCCGACTCCTGGCCGCGCGAGCACCAGGAGGAGCAGGATCCCCGGCGCGGCGGCGCACATCCTCGCCGAGCCGCAGCGCTCGCGTCCTATTCCACTTCTCTGTCCACTTTTCCCCATCAGTGCAAGCGGCGCGTAAAACACATAAACACGCACGAAAAACTCCCTCGCCCCGCACGGTGGGGAACGGTGAAAACTCCTCTCTTCCCCCCGCCACCACAAATCTCCTCCACCACTGGGTCCGCGGATCAGTCAATCGAGTCCCCCGGAAAAAAAAAGCCCCAGGAAAGGTGCGGGTGTAGGCGGGTATAGTCCCGGTGTCTCAGTCCCGGTCTCAAGGTAGAGCTGGGAGAAGTGAGAGGTGGTGGAAAGTAGCCACGGGTCCCTCCACTCGTGTCAGTGGCACTGCCTCCTCTGCTCGTCTCTCTCTCTCGCTGTGTATGAGTGCGCGCTCCCTCTCTCCTCCAGACTCCCCGTTTACGCAGAGAGAGAGAGTGGGGGAGAGAGAGGGAGATAGAGGGAGAGAGGGGGGGGGGGATGCCACCGCCCTCTGGCTACACTAGACCCCCTCTCTACGATTTATAGACTTTAATGACAACAAAACAGGATGGAATTAAAATCTCAGTGAATTAATGCGTAATTGGCGAAATTAATGACAAGGTGGGACTTCGGTTCCACTGTCATCGCTGCACACGTTGAGGATGAAGAGCTTCTCTCCCTCTTTCGCATCTTTTACTCAATCTTCTATGAGTTAAAAACAAACCACATCAGATCTCCCTCAGACAGATATTTGACTTTTACTTGCTCGGATTTGTCCTCTATGACTTGTCGGTGACTTCTAGTCCACAGTGTCTTTCTGTAGCGTGCGCCTGTGCGCAACTGGAGCGCTGCCGGTGCGGAGCAAAACAAGGAGCCACGTTTCTCCGAGAGCTCAGCGACTGATGTCTGCCCCCTGACGGCCACATGGACCCTGGATTCGTGTTTGCGCGCGCGTGTGTGCGTGCGTGTGCGCGTGTTTGTGTTTGTGTGTGTTTGTGTGTCCAAAAGACTCCATCCACATTATTACAGGCACAGTAGAACCAAAATGATGTTGGCTAAAAGAAATTATATAAACATTATGAAAGCTGATTTTGTTTATCTTGGTTCCTGTACACGTGGATTACATGGAGGTCACCATCCCAACTATTGTATATTCATCACAATGACAAATGTGAGGTAGTGTTCATTGTACAAGAGGTCTTTCACTGCCGCCGCATCCAAATGATAGAGGCTACACTGCAAGAAACAATGATCCACGTTCCCATCACTGGGAAAACATGCAGTAGCCAGAGCTGCTTGAAATATGGCGACCGCGAGTCTGTGTCACTGTTATGATTCCACATTTCCACAAGTTTATAAAAACACAATCATATGTAAATCTTTGTTTGTGCACCTCATCTCTTTCAAAATGAAAAAAGCTGATATGATATAAACCTACAATTGCCCCCCTTGAGTGCTCATGGGGAACATTTGAGTTGACCGATGAACAACTTTGAAACAAGCCTAATTTCATTTGAATGTGTGTTTGCAGGACACACACACACAGACACACACACAGTCGTCTAGCTAACATAACTCTCAGCTGTGTCGCTGCACAGTCATTTGAGCAGCACAGCCCGCATCATGCATTGTAAATGGCAATAGTAAAATATGTGCTCGGTGCCATTTGTCACCACAGCAGCCCCACAGCTCAGTGACTACCACTGGAAGTAGCTGCTACCCGCAGGGACCCGTAAAAGCCTTTTTATTCTGCCACTTTATTGGGAATGGGAAAGCAATAAGTAACACAGGAAACATATGGCACTCTTGGATATGGATCAGCACTAGCAACAGTCAATGGCGATGGGGGTTTTCACAGTTCCATGTGGTAGAACAATGTGTATATATATATATATATACTTTACTGCCAATGAATTCAGTGTGATATTTAAGTGGTGCATTAAAGGGCGGTTGGCTTAAAAAAATGTTTAGGTTAGAAACGCACAGCTGAAGCTCCGACCAGCTCAAACTGAAAACAGTTTTTTTCTCAATGTTGAATGTGAACCTGGTTCCTCCTCTTCCTCATTTCAAACGGCTCTGAATGGGAAATATGCAAATTAAAGAACTCCTCCACTTAAGCTGAAAGAATACAGATTAATGTGTGGGTATGTGTGTGTGTGTGTGTGTGTGTGTGTGTGTGTGTGTGTGTGTGTGTGTGTGTGTGTGTGTGTGTCTGCCCGAGAGCCCAACACATCCACTTTTAACTAACCTCCCGGAGGACTTTGTCGCGCTGGCTTCATCTCCCACTGTCTTTGAATGTTAGAATCATCAAAGACAATCCAACATCACTTTATTCATGTCGATCATTATTACCGAGATAGATATAGAGCGTGTAGAAAGTTGAACATATTTTCCCATTGGTTTTCTGAGCCTGTAACCCGTTGCATCAAAGACACGGTGATAATGAGAGGGGGAGACAGAAGTGGAATAAGATATTACAGGATATCACCACCTTCAGAATGCGGAGACGAGGGTGAAAGAATGGTGTTTTATTATTCAGAGCTGATTTGGGAAAACAGGGCTCTTGTTCTGTTTTAACAGCGATAGTCTTCAGTGTTCAGTGTTTTATATTAATATCAATGTGTAATAATGGCGAGCAGTTATTTTTAGTATAGATATTAGTTTTAATAGGAATAGTTTTAAAATGAATACTTCCATACTTTAGCGACTAAGCTTAATCACCTGCTTTATGGGAGGTTATATGAGCAGTTTGATCGCTGATGTCTAGCTGTCACTGTAAGGTTGCCAGGTAATCAGCATAGACAACAGGACAGTCCCTAGAACTCTTTATGAAGACGGACGTCACGGCAGGGAAGTCAAAACATTGTAACTGCCCCCTGGTGGCTGGCTGCAGTAAAGGTTTTTTAACCCTGACCCATAGTGAAGCCAAAACATTGTCACTACCCCCTGGTGGCTGGCTGCAGGAAATGTTGTTAACCCTGCCCCATTGTGAAGCCAAAACATTGTCACTGCCCCCTGGTGGCTGGCTGCAGTATAGGACATGAACCCTAGCCAATCCATGTTGGCAGTTAGTTGACCTCAAAGACTGTCTCTCCCCAAAGATGTTTTCTTGTAGATGCATGTTCAAGTGTTCTTTTTTTTCCTGATAATGTTGACTTTAATAAATCATGTGTATCTTTGTATGATAAGAGGGTCAGACGTCACAATTGACAACTGAGACTGACTGGTGATTGGTTGATGGGTGTATTGACAGGACCTTATGAAGATTCAAATGACATCACCAGTGCGAGATCGCCGTGCCTGTATCAGGGTTATGGTTGCTTTATTGTAATTTACATGAGAACTTTTTTTTCACTCTTCACACACTTTCTACTTTCAAGTTTCATGTGTACAGTTGAACACAGCAGCATTAAGGCCTTTACAGATACACTTATGGAAAGCTTTCCCAATTCCAATATTTGTTGGCCCATTGTTATGACGGCAGGCGTTTTGTCCCACTGTGAAGCGTGGCCATTCCAAAGAGGTATACACACATTTGGCTTCAATAATCCTCCTCTCCACTTGCAACTTTAGATGAATCACAATGAGCAGCCAGCGACCGGCAGGATGCTTATGAGAGTTTCAGAATGATGGATAACAATGACTGTGATGAATCAGCCCAGATTTTCTTGGGATGAGCAAGTTGTTTTCTTGTTTTCTTGTCATAGGAGCAACAGAAGTGTAACTACAGACTTTCTACAAGAAAAAAAAAATTTGACTTTTTGGGTTGCCATCGCAATTAAGTCATGTCAATGTATTTTCTTGGGGGTTGTACTGCAGTTAAGCTAATGTTTAGAGCCGTCTACATATCCAGGAAACAAACCAAATGTCACAATTTAACTTGTGCAAATCGCAAATTGAAGATATTGAAAATGACACTCAACTCCTTGGAAAGTTAAAGCTCCATCCAGCTCACATTCCCAGGTTCCCTTCTCTTGACATCAGCCTATTGTCACTCTTCTGCTGTTCTACCCTTAGAGACACAACCGACATGCCATCGTGTGTGCCTATACCTGCACTATCTCTATTGCATGTAACAACAGAGAGCGGGCCCCGTGGGGGTGACTAGGTTTAATCTCTTTAAGCAGTTACATAATGGCCCCCAGTTCATGTTTTAATCAGCGAATAGATGGCTGTGCCCAGGGACGAATAATCACATCTATAACTTTCTAATCTAATATCCAGCTACATTCAAGTGGATTAGAGAGGAGCAGCGAGGGAGAGGAGGGGCACAGGTGGTACACCTAGATGTGAGTGTTGTGGGAGGATTTATTTGCGTGTGATTTTCAGATAGAGAAAATAAGAGTGAGAAATCACGTGCCTCTGTCCTGAGTCTGCACTTGCGTGTGTGTCTGTGTGCAGCCACATGAATGTGTGCGTGTGTCCGCTTAGCGTCATTTGCAAGGCACACTGTCCACTACGTCAGTCCTTTCAGATCACTTTTGATTCCAGTCGTTTGGAAGGTTGTTTGGTGATGAGTACTGACAATCTCATTCCCTAGATGGCTGTGTGTGACCTGCGCTGAGTGCCGCTCACTGGGTGCAACATCAGCGTGGGAACAAAAGTGAATGAAGAAATTCATCCAGACAGACAGATGGGACGGATAACCATACAGACAGACAGACAGACAGACAGACAGACAGACAAGGAGAGAATGTATCAGAGTAATCAAATTGAATCGTTTCCCAACACACACACACACACACACACACACACACACACACAGATAAAGGCTCACTCACTGGCATTGTAGGATTTGCGTTGTCTACAATAAATGAAATTGAAAATCCCAGTCAGCATGTGACCTCATACGCAGTAAAGACTGCATCAGACATTTATCATAAAAACCAATGCTGTTTGTAGTTGCATTTATTTCCCTAATTCTAATCTTTGTAATGGTCTAAAGATACGAACATCACAGGACAAAGCATGAGGAAAATCAATGGAATGTTCATTTCTTGATTAGAAGTCGGACTCTTCATCTTCGCCATCCCCCCCGACATACTTCAATGCATCTTCTTTCCTTCGTGATAATTACACATGAAAGCCAATAAAACTCCGCCAGCCCAGTGAGAGCAGGTCACCGGGTCGAACCACTTTGAAGAAAGATGTTTTCTTTTATAAAATAAGGGGTTTAGTGAACGTAAACCAAGTTATATTGATAAACATCTTAAAAAGCTTCAATAAAAAAAGCAAGGACACAGAGCAAGGTCTTTGACAAAATAAGAAAAAAGGGATAATAGAACGAATAGTGATGGAAGGAGAGGGACAGACGTGCAGTAGAGTAACAAAGCTGTGTGGCTTTATGAAAACAATCTAACTCTTATCTGTGAAGAGCATCAAGTCACTGATGTTGGAATTCAGACAGAACCAATCGAGTGTCTCTCTGGTGAATCCATGTGTCGTTGCTATACTGTTCAACGACTGCGTGGCATCGTTTAAATGGACGAAATATTAGCCGTACGTGCTCATGCATATGCAAATACTTGTGTTCATGTAAGTATGTTTGTTTACTCTGTGCATTTTGTCTTCATGCCAGTAAATATATGAGATTGGTAAAAAATGGGTTTGTGCATCAATGTACAACGTCCTAGATACTGGTGTTGGTGTTTGAATCCAGTAGGAACACTATGCAGGGAGGTTTCTAGGAGCAGGTTTTGCTGGTAGCGTGAACATGTCCTGGGAAGCACATGCTTGTAACCATGATGGGAAGGTAATATCCATGTACAGTGCCTTGCATAAGTATTCACCCCCCTTGGACTTTTTCCCATTATGTACTGTTACTAACTGGAATTCAAATAGACTTAAATAAACTTTTTCCCGTTTGATCAACAAAACATGCATAGTACTTTGGAGGTGCAAAATACATTTTATTGTGACACAAACAATAATGAGAACAAAAAAGTTGACATCTGTTGGGTGCATAAGTATTCACCCCCCTGTGTCAATACTTGGTAGAACCCCCTTTCGCTGCAATTACAGCTGCAAGTCTTTTGGGGTATGTCTCTACCAGCTTTGCACATCTAGAGATGGAAAGGTTTGTCCATTCTTCTTGGCAAAAAAGATGAAGCTCAGTCAGATTGGATGGAGACCGTCTGTGAACCGCAATCTTCAAGTCTTGCCATAGATTCTCTATTGGATTGAGGTCTGGGCTTTGACTGGGCCATTTTAAGACATTAACATTCTTTAATCCAAACCATTCCTTTGTAGCTCTGGCTGTATGTTTAGGGTCATTGTCCTGCTGGACGATGAACCTCTGCCCCAGTCTCAAGTCTTTTGCAGACTGCATCAGATTTTCTTCAAGGATTTCCCTGTATTTGGCTCCATCCATCTTTCCCTCTATTCTGACCAGTTTCCCTGTACCTGCTGAAGAGAAGCATCCCCACAGCATGATGCTACCACCACCATGTTTCACTGTTGGGATGGTGTGCTCAGGGTGATGGGCAGTGTTGGGTTTTCGCCACACATAGCGTTTTGCATTGAGGCCAAAAAGTTAAATTTTGGTCTCATCTGACCAGAGCACCTTCTTCCACATGTTTGCTGTGTCTCCCACATGGCTTCTGGCAAACTCCAAACGGGATTTTTTATGGATCCCTTTCAACAATGGCTTTCTTCTTGCCACTCTTCCATAAAGGCCAGATTTGTGGAGTAGACGACTAATAGTTGTCCTGTGGACAGATTCTCCCACCTCAGCTGTGGATCTCTGCAACTCCTCCAGAGTAACCCTGGGCCTCCTGGTTGCTTCTCTGATTAATTTTCTCCTTGTCCGACTCTTCAGTTTGGGTGGACGGCCTCCTCTTGGTAGGTTTGCGGTTGTGCCATATTCTTTCCATTTTCTTATGATGGATTTTATGGTGCTCAGAGAGATGTTCAAAGCTCTGGATATTTTTTTATAACCTAACCCTGCTTCAGATTTCTCCACAACTTTATCCCTGACCTGTTTGGTGAGCTCCTTGGTCTTCATGATGCTGTTAGTTCAGTAATGATCTCCAACAAACTCTGAGTCCGTCACAGAACAGGTGTATTTATACTGAGATTAAATTGCAGACAGGTGGACCCTATTTACTAATTATGTGACTTGCAAATGTGACTTGTGAATGCAATTGGTTGCACCAGATCTTTGTTAGGGGTTTCACAGTAAAGGGGGTGAATACATATGCACTCAACACTTTTCAGATTTTTATTTGTAAATAATTGTGAAATCCATGTAATATTTCACCCCACTTCCAAATGATGCACTATTTTGTGTTGGTCCATTACATAAACTCACGATGAAATAAATTTTAATCTGTGGTTATACCATGACAAAATGTAGAAAAGTCCAAAGGGGGTGAATACTTATGCAAGGCACTGTACATCTTGCCGCTGGTTTTTAGCAGTACCCAGGTGACTGACAGTCGGTGGCATTAACATGCAAAGAAATGCAGTAATGCACGACTGAAGCTTTGAATTAATACAAATGAAAGCTGGTAAACATGGATAGAATCAAAGCCTGAGTTGCAGTATTCAAAAGTTTGCTTTGTAAATGTTTCATGAGACAAAAATGCTCTCAGGCCCCAAGTGTACGCACGAGGCATTTTGGTGAGAACCACAAAATATAAACAAGGAAACTCTACAGGACATGCATTAAGTATGATTTATTGGTAGCCATGGTTAAGTGATATTACTATTGATCATTCTTCGATCTAATATAAATAGGATGAAGCAGGAAACATCATGGTTGGACCATCTTTTATTTTTAAATAACAAAACATTAGAGAAACAGCAACTCGTCCCCTATCACAGCTCAGTAGGGAGAGGACGCTAACAGGGACAGGGACAAGGCCACAGCAGTTTCCTTCTGTGGACGATGTGCCTGCTAAGACACCACAAGACGCTTTCCACCATATTTTGTACCCAAGAGTGTGTCATCGAGTGTGTGCCTCTTCCAGAAAGGGTTGTGTGGCTTACTACACTTCAGCAGATAGGTTGTGATGTGGCTATGGGCAGTTTAGTTAATTGCTTGCTCTTGCTCTTCAGAGGACTCTTGAACACTAATCCAGAAAACTAATGCTGAAAACCCTCAACCATCACATCATCTCAACACTATCTGAACATAAGCTGTCCGGAAACATCTGGACAATGAAGATTTAGTGTGGATACCCAAATTAAGCCAGTGTAACACTAGCCTGGGCCTGGCTCAGATACAATTTTGAAATGATATTTGGGTTCGGAGATGCTGGATAGGTTAGCCTACCTGATTTTTGACATTGCATAATTCTGTAATGGGAGGAAAACATGCAATAACCATGCATATCAGGGACAGTGCAACACAAACTCAGTTTACTGCAGTTTACATTTACTGCATTGGACTTAGGTCGGGTTCAGACACCAAAGAATTCAGCCCGAGCCACACACACTACTTCTCACTCAGATTACATCGCAGGGTTTCCTAATGGCACTGGAGAAAGTGCTTTTTATTAAAGGGTAATTAAAAGTGTGGGTGAACACTCACTGTTCTTGTGTTGTTAGTTTTAAAAAGGGAAGATGCGTGTATAAAAGCAAGAACAGGATTTTAATAATTCACTCATTTGCGGCGGTAGATTGGAAGTCAAGAACACACTCACTGAGAGACTCACGGGAGAAGCGATGCAGAAAGCAACGATTTCCCCAGCTGGCCTAAGGCTAGAGGCTGGCATGTATGTGAATCTGCTTCCCCTGTGCCTGTTGTCACACATGCTGAACAGAAGATTGGTCCTTATGAAGGCTATTATTGACAGACTGCGTCTTCGTGTTGTAAATATAAGCTCCAAAATGCTATGAAAAATGTCCGGAAGCTAATATTCCAAGACATTTCTAGCACATTTAGTAATTTGGAGTCATATTAGGCATCTCACAGACAATCAGAAGCAAAAGCCCCAACATGAGTTTTATCCACAGTTCTTGGACCAGTGGCACCGACAAGTTTTCATCGGACCAAAAGTATGAATTCAAATCCAAAATGAGGATATTGTTTGAAGTGGAAGACTTTGAAATCTGATAAGAAAGAACTGCTGAGTCATGGCCAAACAACGTCCTCTGTTATACCCCAGCCATTTGACAGATCCAGCTCTGTCATGCAAGAAGAGACTCGACGTGCACCATCTGCCTCCACCGCCCGTCACAATACTGTGTGCCACCCGACCATGGGTCAGTGGGGGGGCCCCGCTTCTTTGCAGCACACACGCTATTAAGAATTTTATTCCTGAGCCACAAAGCTCAGACATATTCAATAAGGGAGCTCCAATAAACATTTGTTTATCAAGCAGTGGTGTGGCAATGTTATTAAAAATACATGTGGGTTATTAAAATCAGGGTTTCTGCAAATGTCATTTCTTATTATCTCAAAAGTCCTTTCAAATAAATGCCATTGACGTGGCTTCATTGTTTAAAGCGTTTTACTTTTGTTCTGTTTCATGATCATCTGAATCCATGGCTCTCCTCCTCGCAGCACTGACACTAACAATGCTGTAACTTCAGCATTTTTCATGGTTTGTTCAATTAAAGGTGACTGTAAGGCAAATTACACTAATAGTAAATCACTTGATGAGCAATACAGCTGACTTTTCTATAGATAAACGATATTTTATGTGTCAATAACCATTTCAGACATTAACTCTGCAATATGTCCATAAAATTGACACCAGACATTTTCTAGAGATTGCCTGTCACAAATAAAGAAGGTAGCAGGAGAATATCTAAATCGTCTTTATCTTCTACAAATACGGCTCGTCTTTTTTGATCCTGAGATATATATACATATATTCTTCCAGTTTTGCGTCTGTCACGTCTTAGAAATGTCATCAACACGCAACATTTATAGGACATTGTTCCAAAGTGGGTGGCGGGGAAACGTTCCAGAAAAAATCTGGAGCAACCGACTCGGACATTTAGCCTCTCACATACAGCCCCTCTGGAAAATGTTCAGGAAAATGTCTGGAGTTTATTGCATGTAAGAAAGCAGCTATTGTGTCTCTCAGCCTCCACAGCAGTGGTGCTCTTCACTCCGATACACACTCCTCATGCAACTGTGCGTACTATCTGCTCCTACTGAGTGACCTGTGTGGACAACTTAAGTGATCTGAGGCTACTGTGTGGAGATTCATGGGAGCAAACCTTCAAAATGACTGTGTCTAAATAACAATCAAAACAAAATCACACTAAAAGCATGATCATTTCAGAGGCGGTAGTAAAGAAAGTAATTTAACTTTGTGTCACTGTTGCTCAGGCTGATCTCAGCCTGTTGGAAAGGGGGATGACGTTATCTCAGCCGTAATAGGATACAAGCAAGTTTTCTGATCATGTGCTCCAACATGTTGCCCCTCTCCCCAAAATGGCATTTTGAGATAGATGTCACGCTATCACTTTCTTTAGATCTCCTCTGCCAAATTTCCCCGGAGAAATACTCTCGTACCTTTACAAATGACACTTCAAATTGTGTGCGTGTGCGTGTGTGTGTGTGTGTGTGTGTGTGTGTCTGGGTATGTGTGTGTCCCGACATAACTTTCAGCAACTGATTCCCATCTCAAAGCTTGTTGCCAACACACAGTAGATTTCGAAGTCAGGTCTGTGAAACTCTCACCACGTTAACTTACAAAAAAGAGGTGCTAACTGACGGATGCAGATGTGCTTCCTGAGCCAGGAGGCAGACTGCACTTAATTCCCTTTGTCTGTTTCTAGGTGTTAATGGCTGGCAATCAGCCCAAGTGCTTTTTGATAAGCTCATTATTAATTCATGCACACCCCAAGAACCTCAAATCACACTTAATTACAACTGTGATTCCAGCAGTGACCAATATTGATGCAATGCAATAATTAGGAGCTGCTGCTGCTGCTGCTGCTGCTGCATCCTCTTTCTGACTGCAAGGGATAGAGAGAAAATGATGTGTTAGGAATATAAATGACCCAAAAAAAAAAGGAAGCTAACTGAGTCGATGATAACGGGCAACATCGACAGAGAGAGAGAGAGAGATAGAGAGAGAGAGTTTACATGTGGAGGTATGTAAAAAGATTTTTCTTAATTGTCACGATTTTTCCCTAAAAAATGAGTTCCCTAAAGCTAGGCCCAGACTAAAGGGAATTTGGGATTGATTCAATTCGGTCCCTTCAAGGTTCAGTGGAGGAATCTGGTGAGGAACCTTGGTCAGTACCCATGTTGGGCCCAGACTGTCTGGTCGCGGGGTTACACAGTCGTTCTTAAACCTCCCGAACGGCTCGCACACTCATTAGTGCCAGCTCGTAATTACATATGATTATGTCAGCAGAACCACAACAGCCAATGAGAGACACTGAGACAGAAGCAGCTGAGAGTTCTGTCAAGCTCGATAGTAAAAATCTCACCGGAAGGACAGATAATCTGTACTGATCACGTCTTTTCTTACACAAACTCATTTAAACTTCTGAGCAAGAAGTCACCATTATTTTACTGATCTTGTATTTTGGGTAAAATTACAGAGAAGAATATCAAGATTCTCCTTGGGTGCAAGCAGATTACAAAATTGGTTTTCAGGTTTAAAAATGTTTTATTGGGTATACCTGAATTTTATCTCTAGATCTCCTTGCGTCTGATCAGTTCAAACTTGACGTTGCTCTTAGGCAATCATCTAAACTCCAGATCTCTACAGATTCACTCAATAGTCTGCGCTGGAGTTTCTTCTTTATCGTTTGAGTTCTTCTACCGTGGCATTTAGGTTTAAACTTATTTGGTTTGTTGTGTACGGTCATTTGTTTATTCAGCTTATAAACAGATAAAGTGAAATATTGTGCAAATCAGGCTCATCCTGGTTCATTGCCTCAGGATTCTGTAAGACAAAAATTCATCATAATATTATTCCTTTGCTATTGCTTGATTTCAAAGTTCACACTGCTCTCAAGCATCTCAGATGAATAAATAAATAGACTACCTGCTGCTGTGCGCCTGGAAACAAGTGAGTTAGCGAAAACCTGGCTTTTTGCAGATAAGAGTTGCTCTGGTGAAGGAAGTCTGGTTGCCTGATGATTGCCATCCCCATCCTGCTATCTCCTCATCTGCTCCCCTGAAGATGAAAGAAAACAGTTTGCAGCTACTTACTGGGACCCTGTAACACATTAGTGACGACTGCCACGGCCTTCAAAGACTACCCCTGTCTGTCTGTGTGTGTGTGTGTGTGTGTGTGTGTCTGTCTGCGAGACAAGGAGACAGAGACAGAGAGCGTGTATTTAAGAGTTACTGGGCCCAGAATGTGTTATGCGCGTGTGTGTGAGTGTGTGTGTGTGTGTTAGCGCGTGCACATGAACGTGCGTGCTGACATTCTAAAGAGGTGTAAGGTCAGGGTTCATGTCAGCCGACTCAGCTGTCACCCCCTGAGCTCTTTATAAAATCCCTCACAGCTCTTTCAGCTGCTGTTTGAACATCATCAATCTGGCGTGGCCTGTAAACCTCAAGGCTGCGGAGGTTTTCACAACGCTGCCGCGTGTTTATTTGACAAAACTTGTCTTGTTATGCCATCCTTAAAGGCCTGGAAGTGTGTATCAAAAATACACACGTGCTTAATAAATTTCAGAGCAAATAGACCCACAAAATACAAATGGAAAAGATCCAGCCAACGTGTGTCATCTTTTAACTCAAATGTGATTTGCAGATTTGGGGGTTGCAGGTAATTTGATTTTTAAAATCTACATTCGAATGTGAGAACATTTATATGATGCTCTAATGAGCTTGAGGTGTTATTGGGTAAGAATTGAAACTGAGGCAATGAACTCGGGGGAGATATGACTGGAACATAGTGGATGTATGGATGGCCAGAGGAGAAGCAGATTAACTGAGGGAATAGTTTGAGAACTTTCTGTTTTACTTTTTTGGTACTGTGAAAATAGGGTCCCTACTGGAGTCCACAGTAACTGTCTTGTGAATTCACACTGACAACCCACTGGGAAGAGGCAAACAATAAACTATTAAAGTCAAATTTCACGTCTCGAGTTTGAGTGTTGGACACAGAAGATACCACCAATCGATGGACTCTAAATATAATTATATACTTAAACATAATGTGAAATATGGACCTATGAGCAAATAATTTATACTTATTTTAAAAAGTGACTGTTAAAAAATAACACAGGTGCAGTGGAAATCCTGCACAGTTCAGAGACACTGAGAACCAAATCCCTCAAAGTCTGAAGTGGATGTTTTTTGCGAAAGAAACTTTTACTCTGAAGGCTATCTTTTCTTAAGGCTTTGAAGATCATTAGCAGGTTTGTTGCGCGGCTGCAGCACCACCACTCTCACTGCCTGACGTGCGTTGTAAAAAAATCTTTTAAGTCTCTATTGTAAGAAAGTTGCTTCTGAGCGAAATGTTAACCTCACAAAGTGTTTTCACATTTTCTGGTGCAATGTGTTGTGCCTAGTGCACAAAGAGAGAAATTCAATCAGAGCAACTGAAAAATACCGGAGGAACTGTATAGGTGCATGTTTTAATTAAATCTGCAAGAGAAAGGTCAGAACACGTCTCTGTCCTTCCAGCGAAAGTGGAATTAAGGTAGACAAAAAGAGAATCTGATGAATATTTTTTTTCAAGAAAGACAAAAGAATGAGAAGACGGACGACATAGCGAGGTGCTGTACTCCTCTGGTGCTTATAGGAGCATTTTCCCTCCGGAGAGTTAAGCATGAAATTAGAATGAGATTTCGAACACGAGACAAAGGGTGACACAGGTGAACAATGAGAAACAATGAACATAATCAAAGGTGGCCTCCAAGGAATGGTGGGAGGAAGGGAGAGGGTCGGGCTCAGTGGGTCCTCCTCCCTTACATGGAATTCAGAAAGTATTTAATCCACGATGGGCTTGTGTCAAAGAGCAAGGCAAAGATCATTCCTCATATTTTTGTGATGGTTGATGGTTGATCCTAGATGAAAGGGAGCACTCTGTGAGTCAGCCATTATATTTGACTAATTTTTATATTTTGTAGATTGACACCAATGATAAAAGGAGACTTGTAGATTTTATATTTGAAATAAATGTCCATAATTATGTCACCTGAAATATCTAAATCAAGTGAAAAACTTTTGCAGAAGTGCATTTATAAAAATATGATAAGATCACAAAACACCAAAAACTTAGCCAGCAACACGCACTTTAACCTACAACATGATGTGATTACCTTATAAAGAGGTGATTCCTCTGTGTGTCTGTCAATGGACTGTCATAAATACTCCACACTGTAATAAAGATACCAAGGGCTTCACACCCATCACTATGTGACCAACCCACCAGAAAAAAGATAGGTAACAGTTAAAGTGTGTTGCGTGTTTGGAGAGATACCGAGCTCCTGTCACTCGCCTCGGATTTAAAAGCTCCTGGTATGAACAGGCTTGTGTTGGCTGTAGAAGTTTCTGTTGAGTCTTGTTTGCTTGTGCACATTGTGTACACCCTGCACTCAGAAGCTGTTCCCTGACTGACGCACACCAGAGGGAAGAGTCCCACTTAGCCTGTTTCACCAACCCTGTCCCCTACAAATTACATTGCTACACAACTCATTTGTATCAACAAGTGCATCTCTGGTGTGACAGGAGTGCCCACCATCCGCCCTGACCACGTCCGGGCGACGGTGGCTGCTGTTAATAAATGTGGGGCTTCATTCATTAAAAAAACTGTTGCCTCTGAATGGATTAGCGATTATGTTGGCACCACAACTTAATTGGGAAAGCAGATTAATTGTATATGAATGTAATTACCAGGAGACAGGGTGGGTTTCTTCCAGATTGAATGGATTAGGGACACTTTGAAAAGAGAGCAGAAAACGGGGGATGGCACAGGAGGCAGGAAAATACTGAAAATGGTCTGGACCACACCGCGGGGGGCACCGGCCCAGAGGGCGAAGGGACAAGAGCGGATCGAGCCACAGCACACCGCGGTGATTGAAATGAAGTGCCACGCTTGTGTTTCTCTCTATTGCCCAGTCTGCAGTGGCCCACCTGACCGTGTGTGGTCTGCAGAGCAACCTTTTCATCACGGGGCGACCCTGACATGACCGGTGTTAAAACATGCCGCAGGCCAGAGGATTCCAGGAGCAGGGAGCCGCACATCATGCAGGAGGGGGATTCCCACTTGAGGGATGCAACCTGCCAAAACAAGGACACACGCTCTCTGACTGTCTTGTACACATTCTAAAGCTTTTCACGTTTTCCTTCTTCGTGCCGTAATTGGCTTTTTGTTGCATTTAAATAGTGCTTGTGGATTCTTCAGCTGCCTCTGTGCTAGGGGACAAGAACTATGAATTTTGAAGCTACATTAAGCCAATTTTCCCCAAACACTTTTTTTTTTTTATTCCCTTCATTTTAGCTGTTATAGGTGTGAGTCCCTGCAGATAGATTTTGCAGAAGCAGCTAGGGTAAGAAATGTTTCTGAAAAGATGTGTTACAAGTCTTGTACTTACTGTGGGCATAAGACTGAAAAGAACCCTTTTCTCTTGAATGCCCACTTGATCACAAGCTGTGTTCACACTGCATTCAAATATTTGATTCACGGAGAAAGATTATTCCAAATCATGTGCGTGATCTTAACCTCCATGTTTAAGATCAGCTCCAAGTCAGATCACAAGTCTTTTTTATCATCAAGGGTCTGAATCATTCTCAAAGTAAGAGTTGGTGTCCCTGTCTTCGTGGACCCAGACTCATCTCTCATACTTACACCTGCAATCTTTCTCACCCAGAAGGTCGGTCTATATGTCCCTGTCATGGGACACAGAAAACAAGCCTTTCCACAGAAATGTAAAGTATGGCAGAATCTCACTGATTCCCAGTTCGGGTATTGCTGAATGTGTGACCTCCTCCCTCCGCTCCAGTTTGGTCTCAAGTGGAAGAAAAAACTTAAAGTGGCCTGTGGCACTCATCACAGAAGGCATTCAATACTTCTGACAGACAGGTCTGCAAATTGCGAGTCAATGTGATGGAAGGATTGCGATGCAGTTACTTTAGTTCTACCAGAGAAGGTCTTCAGCCTCCAGTCTGGAAAGAGGCAGGATAAAATGTAGACATGACACGTGACAGATTCAGGTGGAGAGTATTTTGCTCACTACATTTTGGGCTCATTAGTTATTACTAATGATCACTTGGACATTAGTAATAACTGTTTAGTGAAATTAGCTATTTTAATCCTGAACTGCATTCACTACCCTTTACTTCGAAATATCACTTTTATTTACTTGATATTTACTAAGGGATAAGTGAAGATAACGCAAGATTATTTTTCATTTAAGGGTAACCTTAGTGGTATTTTTATCTATACTGTACATATGCACAAAGTCACTCATCAGGATCGTTATGTTCCTTCTCAGTTTCACGCCAAACTTTTTGGAATCTTATTAAAGTGTCGAGTCGTGACTTTGTGTAATTTGTTGGATGAGCTTTAGTGTGCCGTTAAATAGCGTTTGCCACAGCACAAGAATAGTATAATGACTCTGCTTCTATAAATACAGGAAATGTTCCAGATTGGCTTAAGATCCGCAGTAAAAGCGGTGGAGCGTTAAATGCAGTCACACTTAGTTCTTCTGTTTTTTATTTATTTTTTTACTGAAAGACTTCGAAATCAAGCAAATGAGATTGGAGTGACTCGCAGGCACGAGAGGACTGTGCGGTCATCAGAGGACGTACCGGTGGACATGTGCATACCTAGCAATATGTTGTGTCCAGATGGCCACTAGGCTACAAGGGCACCAACTTTGGAGTTTTGGTGTCCAAAGCTCTCTGTGGGACGTGCACAGGGGTTTAGATTGGAGGCTGAAGGACGCCAGAAGGAACGCCAGGTTTGTATCTGACAGGGCTTTTTCATTTTTATAGCTGAACTGATTTACATTTTTAAAAGCCTAAATTAATCCATAAATTTCAAGATACTCCACTGAAATGAAAAACAACTCGAGCAGAGGGAACTCATCAAATTAATTAGCTCAACACAACCCAAGTAAAAATCAGCTCCAGATATAATCAGTGATGGAAATGATGTTAATGATGACTTGTACTGCCAAGTTGCATAGTTGCGTAAAAATAGTGCCGATCTTTCACAGAAATAACGTAATTGAATGTGGATGATGCTAGGAGACAGGTAAAGATGTTAATTCAATAATATATAGATTTAAATAAGTTACTATTTCCATCATGCTAAATTAAAGAATTTTCTGTGTAGCTTTGGTTGCTGTACATGTGGAAAAAATAAAAAAGCCAGGTTCTTATAGATATACGTAGGTGCATGCTGTATGCATCACTGTGTGTTGAAACTTTGGTTGATCATTAAACTGCAGTCTTTGTCTTTAAACTAAAGATAATACAATAAAACCATCCACCCACACAAGGCTTATCTGAACTCTGGTTCCTCATATGGCCCTTCTCTCTCCTATTTAATATATTCCACAAAAAAGAAGGAAAAAGAAAAACAACAAGCAGAACTGAGATAAAGTCAGTAAAGAATGTCTACAAGCTTGTAGGGGCAGCCGGAGGAGGAAGGGCAGAGGACGGACATACAGGGGAGAACACGAGTGAAATGAGGGAATTTAAATGAGGACAATAAAGATAAGAGTGGAGGATGGAGAAGGAGAGAGCCGAAAGGATAGAAGGAGGAGAAGACGCTGATCAGGAGTGAGTAACACACCCAAGACAAACTGGTGCCAGAAATCTTCCCCTTTCTCTCCTCCATTAAAAAAAAGGACCTGCAGCACTCTGGCCCCCATCTCTGTCCCTTTTTCCTCATCATCTAATATGGGTCTTAAAAGTAATTTACAGCAACATATGTGGTGAGGTATCAAAAGTGCATTTAGCAGATAAAGATGCCAGTGCCGACAGAAACGTGGAGCCTGGAGCCAGGCGACAGCTCTGTATTCTCCCCTCCTTGCTCCAGACAGTTTAGGTTTTTCCTCCACCAACTCTTTCCGTCATGTCCCCCTTTCCCCTCTACCCTCCACGTCTTTCTCCAGTGTTTCCTTCCCTCCTTCCCTTTCCCTTTCTCCATCTTTCCTCCCTCACCTCCCTCCTGCCTATCTGTCCTTACTGCTGCCCACACATCTCCATCCCTGTTTCCCCCTTAGCCACCTCCCACTCAACTCCCTCCCTCCTCCGTCATCCTGATTTCACGGCCATTTGGAGGAAACCATTCATCACCGGTCCTTGCATAATGTTTCCAAAATACGAATTCCTCATCCGAGCCATGTTGCGTCATGAGCCGGGATCTCGTTTCCTGTCTCGATGGCGTGAAGCAGCTTAGCGGCCGCTGCAGCCCTCTGGACAGTACGCCGGTATCTCATAGAGGCTTAGCTCTTCTTTAACACCCACTTTAACACAGTGTGGGCAAACCAGAGAGGCCTCGTCCAAAATGACTCCACAGGGGATCAAATCCCAAACCCCTCACAACCAGTCCACTGATCTGTAGCCTTCCACTCAAATTTCAGCATCAGACATTATACATCCACATCCACCTTTTCCTCCCTGTCCTCTCTGGCACTCTCACACCATTTCTGCACTCTTTCATCCATTCCGTTGCTCTCTCTCTCTCTCTCTCTCTCTCTCTCTCTCTCTCTCTCTCTCTCTCTCTCTCTCTCTACCTCCTTTACTACACACAGTTTTTTTTCCCCTTTAGATTTACAGTATTGCCTTTCGGCTTCTTCCCCCGTAAATACTTTCCACCATCCTTCCACCTTCTCTCGCTCGTCCTCGTCCAGACAGCGTGATGTGGGTAATGTGCTGTTGAGTTAATGGGTTCATTTGTCAGCATCCGTCTCCTTCTTTTTGTGTGTGAGAGGAGGAGAGAGGAGGGGGTTTGACTCTGTTGTCGGGAGGTATGATGGGGATTACGCATATGACTTTCAGACGTTACCTCAAAGTGTACTATCAACCTGTAAATCAAGTATGTTTTTCCAACAGGTTATTTTATGTTGAAGGTTCTCTTTTACAACCTGCTTTTTATGTTAGACGTAGCAGCTAATTCTTAAAGGAATATGTTGCCATTTTGGGAAATGCTAATGGTGAGATGAGAAAATTGACACAACTGTCATTGATATCTGTCAGTAAACTATACAGTCAGCAATGGGTAAGCTTATATTAGCATCGCAGCTAGAAACACAGGGGGAAGAGCTAGCCTGGTTCTGTACAAAATAATTGTATGATTCATTTTACAGAAGGTTTAGTGCTAAACGATTTCTTGCCAGCTAACCAGAGGGGTTCTAGGAATTACACTAATCTGGTACTTACACCACTTCTTTAGACTTACATTTTTGAATCAATTAAACAATCAACACATATTGTGTTGACAGGCATTTTTTGTCATCTTCAAAATAGAGTTTTTATGTAGCCAAAAAACATCTATATTCAACCTCTGAGGATAAGGATACTTTCATCGATCTCTCCTCCGGCTGGTACATTTCCCAAATTTTTATATTTTTTTAATATATATACATAATATATATTCATCATTTTTATATGGATGACATGATGATATACACTTTGCCTTCTCTATGTTAGCGCATATGGTGCATGGACCAAAGATGGATTGTAGGTAGTTCTTATCCCACTGATGTTTGTTCATACAGTGGCTTAATCCCCTGATTGCTTCTGCACAGACTCCGGCTCTAAGTGATCAAGACGTCAGCATTCTTATATATTTTTGGAGGAGGATAGTCGTAGGAAGTGGAAATTGGTCGTCCATCTTTAAGTGAGAAAAGAAAGCTCACTGTTGCTATCTTGTGTTCATTGTCCATTGAATCTCATCCCAGCCCAGCATTAGTTCCCTGATTTCACAGTCCGGAAACAACTTGTCATTTCTTAGTGAACCTGAAAACAAGGTCATGCTCCATGTCTCACTAGATTCTGTCTTTCTCCCCCCTCACCCATCTTCATGCCATAACACACTTCTGTTTCTCATTGTGGTTGAAAGGCACCCCGCTGGTAGAGAGGGGATTTAGAGAAAGGAAAAGTCGATTGATCCAAAAAGAATCAAAAGAGAACACAGGACAGGAAGTTTTGTTTGTAGTTTATCTGTCCGTTTGACTATAACCCATCAGAAAAAGTAGAAAGCATTGCTGAGCGAAAACAGAAACATTGGGCACTGGAAATTCTCAAAATGTGTTTTGTTATTTGTAAGAATTACGTCAGAGCGTCAGAGTTCTGCGGGAGAGTTTCCCCCAAAAATTTGAGGAAAATGGGGCGCGCAACTAGAACGGTGAAATATCTCAGTGGATGATTTTTAGCCTGACAGAGAAGTGACAGAAAGGGATGAAGGCGGTGCAGAGGGATAAAAGGAAAAGTCAAGATAGGCGGCTTTCTGTTGGTGTCAACATCCTTTGGAAAAGTGATAGACATCAACCCTGCTTCACCCACTTATCTCTGCAGTGTGAGATGTTTCCATGATGAGAGCATTGAAAGTGTCTCTTCCTTTCAATGTGTGTTTACCTGCAAGTTTGTATTTACATGCACATCCGTGTGCCCATGACATCCCCAATAGAATAAGTGTGTGTGTGTGTGTGTGTGTGTGTGTATGTGTGTGCATGCAAACAGATAAGTCTTAGAGCGTCTGAGATATTTCCCAAAAAGTAACGCAGGCTTGATGCCCTTGTGTGATCAAAGAATATGGGGCTTCTTTCATTACCTTTGACAGAGGAACACATTTGGATGTTTGCCTGCCTCTCTCACTCTCTGCGACTTTGCCTGAAGGGAGAGGAGAGTGTTGGTTATCAGAGGAACGCTGTGCATCGGCAAACCCTTTCTAACAGGGTGGAATAGCAGCACAGCGTTGGAATCGTGAAGCCTGGGTGTAGCGGCACTGCTGATTCAAACTATAAGCATGAATTTACCTTATAGGCTTTTCCTTGAGAAACCGGGTTACTGATGTGCAGCCGCTTTGAATTGACCATGTTACATACATCATAGTAACAGACATGTATCAAAGCAACATGATGCAGCTTTAGAGCATCAGTAAAGAGAGAGCCTGACCTTCCGTTAGAGAACCTTTCATCCACTTGGCGGAAATATCCTGAATCTCCATTGGCTTCAGGGACACTGCTCTCTGCTTGACCCTCTCGGTGTTAGAGGGGAAGCAAAAGGAGAATAATAAATGGTTCCTTTCAAAGTATTTATGAAGACAGCTGTTCTTATTCACGGGTGCATATGGAAACTGAGCCGAAACATCTGTGACACAAGCTTTCAACATAAGCTTGTTGCACTGTATCATCTGGAGGAGGAAAGCTTTACACTGTTATCATATAGAGGCTCTTATCTCTACAGAGGAATGTGCTCGGTATATTCGTTATGCAAGCTCATTATATTTCACACGACAAATTATAGCTTTTTACATTTTGAAAATATATCTTCGCATGCTTCTCTTTGATCTTCACCATGTATCGTTTTATGATAAAACACATTTGATATGCATTATTCACAGCCATATGAAAAACAACAAGCCTTACTTATCTAGTGAAAAGTAAGGCAGATTTAATTTATGTATTATACAGTAAAAAACAGTGTGTCTCTATTATCACGTCCAGACACGATTGTTTCAGATTTTATTATTACTCTTTTAATCGATCCTAAGTATCAGATTTATTATACAAAATACTTTGTAACCCACACAGACAGTTTTTAATTACATAAACATACAGTAACAACCCTAGAGTGTTTGTAAAGATGGACGACATGACAGCTCCCCTAAGGGTTTCGATTGTCTGGTTGAAGTATAGGTCATAAATCCCACCTCCTCCATGTTAGTGGATTGGACATGGGCAAAACTAAAAGGTCATAGTCCCCATTAAATAAACTTTCTCAAAGAAGATTTCTGACATTTGAGGTAGCTCTTGTCACACTGATGTTTGTTCAAGTGCTATTTGTTTCCATTAGGTTGGTTTTAATTGGTCAATTGATGAAAAGACTCATAATTGGTCAAGCAAGAAATGCATTTTTTTTTCTTTTTTAAAGTAAAGAAATTGTCTTATAGCCTTGCAGGTGGATGAGAAGTTTGTAGTTCAATTAGTCGTCCAGATGTTTTTCGTTACGTGACTGATGATGGTGAAGTTGATTGGATCTAATGTCTGGGAGGTGGTGAAAGGTGTGTTTCTCCGCTGGAACAAGGAAAAGTGCTGGTTATTTCAACAAGGACCATAATTTAATTAATTTCAAGCAACAAGACTGACCCAATATTATCTTCAATCACCATTTTTCAGCTTTCAATTATTATTCTCAAGATTACTTCCGCCCAAATCACATGTATTTCCATCATAAAGGGTTCTTTCCCTTTTGGCAAATTGACATACTTACCTACAAAGCTGCAAAAGAGGAAAGAGCATAAATAGCGGCAGAATTTGCAGGGACAACATGAACCTGCCTTGTAATTAAAGCAACACATTGGCAATAACCCCTCGGGCTGCACTGCCTTGGAGAACTAAGGCTGTGATGCAACTGACAAGCTTTCTGGGTAACGTGACGGCAAATCCTTCAAGGGGAAAGAAGTTGGAATGGGAACAGATTAAAATCAACAGTAGAAACATATTTCAGGACAATAAGTTGTTTCATGCGTTTATCCAATTCAATATAGCTCCTTGGGCAACAGTGCTTTCAAATGCAACCCAAGTTTTTATAGCAACTTTTTATAGCAACCTTTTGTATCGGAGGTTACAAACGGACAGCATTGCCCTGAGTAAAGGTGAAAGAATGGTGAATGGCTCCATGAATAAACACACACACTAACATAAAACAAGACAACCGAGTATAACTGTGATAAATAGATGTTGTATTTGCATATTTCTAGTTCATCTACAAACACAATCTCGCTTCTTGTTCTTTCCCTTAAACAATATAAGGTGTAAACAGTACGGCACTCAGTGGAATGCATAAGGCAGAGGCCTCCTTAACTTCATTCAAGCCGTACCAAATTAAAACACTGTTTGTCAAAGAATACACTATCTCACAATTCAGTATATTTCTCATCCTAACAGACAAACAAAGTAGTATGGCACTCTTTGTCGTTATTATTTGGAACTGGACAAATTGCACAAACTGAGAAATCAACAAAAAAATCAGAAAACAACAACAATCGGGCTAAACTCCTGAATCCGCCCCCTGATCCAGATCCAGAACAACATTCAATGGTTTCTTCCATGACCCACACTGCATCCCTCCGCCGTGTGTCGTAGAAATCCTTCCAGTAGTGTTTGTGTAATCGTGCTTACAGACAAACCAACGGACAAAAAAATCCACAGGGGTGAAACCTCCTTGGTGGAGGAGAAAATAAATGATGATGATGATGACACAGTTGAATGCTATTACTCACAAACTGTCTGTAGTTGTGAAGCCTATACTTTGTTCTGATGACCATCTGCTCATCTTGTGACCCCTGGCAGCTCCATGCCAGCTACCTTTAAACTATGCAGGGGCCTTCTTTGGTGCTGGCATGCTGCTACAGGTTGCGATGACAAGATAGAATACATATGTGGAACACCAGCATGAAGGCTGATCAGGTGCCAAGACGCTGATGTAACCGGGCAGCAACGATCTCATTGCGGTCCCCGTCTCTGTGCAATAAGTTACAATAATACAACGTGGTACACTCAACAAAGGAGTCTTTCTGGTCAGGGGACTTTCAGATAATTGATTTGAAAACACAAAGCATTAGTGGATGATGTTGATTAGTGTTGAGCCAGGATCAACGTTAGTGCTGGACCACACTGCTGCTGTTTTTGGTCGTAACACAATTGTTGCTCTAAATATGGTCTCAGTCTTTTGTTTTGCCTCTTCAAACTTTGTTTTCTCTGAAAGTTGCAAGCCCAACTTTTTGTCCAGGTTTTCATTGCACTTGTTCTCCCTTCTAATTCAGTTCAACTCAGTTTAAGTTAAGTTCTATAAGATATATTATCAGCACATGTTGTTCATTCGCTTTCTTCAACAGTCCAAAGAAACTGAAACTACTGGTGTGTCCTTGTGGGGTTACTCTGTACTTCAGGGGGAACTTGGAATCTTTATTTTCACAAAGTGCTCGGAAGTATACGGAATAATATCCAACATCCTGCTTTCAGGAAGCATGAGCGAGCTGTGGAGCTGAGTCTTTGTGGAATGAGAGGTACTCCTCTCGCAGTTGTTGTGGGACTCAGGAGGAATCATTGTAGTCAACTCCACTAGTAAAGAAGAAAAAGATAGGGGAGAGACATGGGTTTGGAGGGGATCGTGTTGGGTTGTCTGAAGTGGTAGATTAGACTTTTTCAGAGCAGGAATCCACTTAACTCATCTCCTCTGCTCCTCTTCACTCTCTGTCCACGAGTGAGTTTCTCCTCTTTCCACTCTTTTCACATCACTTTCTCTCATCACATTCTTGTCTTGTTCTCTCTCTCTCTGTATAGGCACAAAATAATGATCGTAACTGTCCACACTTCTAGGTTTGGTAAATCTGTAAATAAATCAGTTTATCTTAGCTTTGGCCTTCTGTCTGTACTAAGCTGGCATTCTCCATACCCCAATACTGAGCTTTCTGCAAAAGATAAGCCCGTTGAGCCAAAGTCAGGGGCTCTGTACTCTGGTATTGCAAGTCATATATCAACAGTGCTCTGTCAGGGCACGCTGACTTGTTTGTATTTCTTTAAACCAGTCACAATCATCGTTTGCAACAGTTTGCATGATCGAAATCTCTTTTTTGGATCCGGTTGATGATTCAGGTGTTGTTGTTGTTTCCCATGGTGAAGAGGATTGTGGACAAGGTGACAGGAGAGGTGAGTGCACTGGCAGGCTTATACCCACAGTCGACATCCGGTGAGTCAGACTGGGTTCTCTGCATTGAAGTTCCAAAGACAGCTTTCTGTTGCCACTAAGCACCTTTGACACGACACGGCAGTCTGCATATCAGCTATTTTCAGATGGCTGTGCAATCATACAATCATGGACACGTTGGTGCAACATGCACGTTTAGTCAAACTGACGATGACCGGCTGCCTCTGTCCTACGTTCTCTCCCACCACCTTTTTTTCTACCTGTGTGAGGGTGTGTGTGTGTGCGTGTCCCCCCACACCTCAAAGCTCCTGTGTGACAGAAGATACTTTAAAGGCCGGCACAGACACACACTTAAAAATATATCTATTATTTATTGTTTGTTTTGACTCTTTCACTCTATCTTTTGCTCGATCTCTACTTATTTTGTACAAATGATGGACAACACAAAAAAACAAAGAAGGACACACAGTACACACACACACACACACTTACACACGCTTGCTCCCTGCTCCAGAGGCCCCAAAGCAAATGTTGTTATCAGCACTCCACAGGAGCAGAACTTTGTGTGAGTGTGGGTGTGTGTGTGTGAGCGTGTGTGAGCGTGTGACTGTGTGTGTGTGTGTGAGTGTGTGTGTGTGTGTGAGTGTGTGTGTCAGCCTAAAAACTGTTTCACTCAGATGTCCCCAGCTCTCTGGAAGGACACACTCACACACCTGGCCTTCACTCAGAGGGGAAGTTCTCATGATCAATCAATCAATAAAATTTTAGTTGTATAGCCCATATTGACAAATCACAATTTGTCTCATAGGGCTCTCATGACAGGACACACATCTGCCACAATTTGGAATTTTCAGAATATTTTTTGGGGTTGTTTCTGACCAGCTGCGTCATCTATTTCCTTCTTGTCTCAATCCACCATTTTCTGTTGAGTGCCACCTTAAAACAAAGTTAATGATTGGAACTGTTGTAGTGAGCAAGTTAAATCAACCGGCAGTTACATTCTCAAATAGTAGCGATTGACTCCCGATAGCCGTTCTTTGTAAAGTAGCGATTAGTAGCTTCAAGGAAAATCCAACAGCCCAGGATAAGCAGTAATAGTTAAACAGATACATTATGAAGTTATGCTGACACGGTTTTGTCTGCCTTCGCACCATTCAGAGAGAACCTGTATAAGCCCTGTGTTGACTGCTGGGGAATTCACCTCTACACTCAGGACGCACGTCCACCCAGAAACTCCAAGGCTCCCAGGTTAAGGCACAGAGTTGAGGCAGAAATAAATATGAGCACATCACTGGTTCTCTGACTGTAGCTTGAAGATCCAGATATTTAAGTAATTCCCCTCAGACGCAGGGGACAGGACCTCTTCTGTGCACCGGGTGAAGGTGCACGAATACAGAATAAGTGTGAAGAGCTGGCATGGAATTGTTAAGATTCTCCTTTCAGGCAGGATGTAAGAACTTGCTCTTCCAAAATTGGAATTTAGAAATAGCTCCACATACTCTATATGACGACAAAACACACAATCTTCCTTGCAAATGGCTCACCTGTAAAAACCAAGTGCTCCCTTAGACTGAGAGTGTACCTGGGCTGAGATAAGAGAGAGAACTGCTTCTTATTAGGCTAATACACAGACACAAATTATGCAAAGCGATAGCATGTGTCAGATCTATTAAAAATACAAAATATTTCCTCCAATTTTGATCTTATAATTATTCATATCCTACTGTTTTCATACTTTGACGAACTAGCTGCTGGACTGAGCATGGTGCCGTAATAATCACCCCGTGGTGCAAAGTAGGGGTTTTGAGTGGCACAACAGAATGGTTGCATGTGTCAGCACACCACGGGTTGCCAGAAAACAAAAAGTGAGAAAAAAAAAAAACAAACCAACAAACAAGAATGGCTCAAGAGTGGGAGGATGAATCAAATAAAAACAAGAGCGATATCAATACAATTTTGTTCAAAAAGCAACTGATCTCTGACTCCACTCCACTGTCACATGACACTCCCCTGAAGTGCGCTTTGCATATATTCTCAATTACTCTGATAAAAAATGACATTTGCCCTGTTATACATGGAATGCCTACTGATCCCAGATATGTTAATATGGATAATGATCTGATTAACTGTTGGTGTCACTCAACAAGTCTCATTAATCACGCTTTGTCTCGCTTTTCTTGTTTGTGTAGATGATGTGCATGAAATGTAAAATGAAGTGGCATTTTAAATTTTTTTTCTTATTTAACTAACTGCTATACTTGTTCGCACAAAAGAAACTTGTTCTCGCACACACACGCACTCAAGCATACACAAATATGCTCATACAAATAAAGCACTGAGGAAAGTGTAGTGTCACAACTGTTCTCAGTGTCGGTAGCTGACAACACTTTCCAGATGCTGAACAGATACATTGCAAATACGATAACATCTCCAGTCTCACAATAAAGGTCCTTTCTGTGCTACAGGTCGTGCTGGAGTTTTAAACGCTTTAGCTGTCACTCATCTCTCTCCTCCGAGCCTTCTTTCCCTACTCAGCGTTCACTTTGTCCATATTTATGCATGTCTTCTGAAAGCTTACGAATATGGAAAAATCTGACAAAATAGAAAAGTTCTTACAGAACTTGGGCGGAGGGGTAACTTTGCGCCGCCCCCTGGTGGATGTACTGCTGTAAAGAAAGCATGGAAGAATCTGGGCAGTCGTACACGGCTAGCAGGGTTACGTTGTTCGAAATGGACGCATCTCATTTTGTACATCAAAGCAGCATAAATGAGTCTATAGTCCTGATTTAAAATGAACAAGTTTTGAATCAAGGCCCAGTCATGAACAAAGTCCAAGTCGTGACACGGTTTTCATCAGTATTGTAATACAGTTATGTTACATTCATTTCAATATAAAGATATACCCAATATCTGGACCGTATGAACTTTACAAATACAATCCATATCTATTATTGATTCCATTTACATGTTATGTTGCTTACTTGGTGTTTGGTAAAGTAATGCTGTTGTGTATGATTTACAATAACTACATACAAGTTTCACTTCCTGTCCTTACCTGGGCATTAGTGGCCCAAAACCGTCCAGTGGGTTGATCAGAGCGAGAAGTACGTAAGTCACAAACTAAATGTTCTGGATAAGTGCTGACCGACTTTAGAGTGTGCACCTTGTATAACCACCCATTACTTTTATTACTCTGTTTTGTCCATAGTAATTTGATTTGGGAGGCTGAATGGGTGAGATAGTAAGGTACTGTTCTGGTGTTTCTCAGCCTTGGGGGACTGAGGGGAGAGTGTGTTGTTGTGAGAAAGTGAAAAGGGAAGAGTGAGCGGCGGAGAGGGGGAGCAGGAGGAAAAAGCTGAAAATCAAATGGATGGCTTAAGGGACTGATGTCAAATTGAGAGGAAGAATGCAGCAGTGCCAGATCGCAGCGTAAATCCAGAGAAAGAGACAAAGCTGATGGGTGTTGATGCGAAACAGACCGCCGACCTCCCTCCTTAACTTATGACCTCCCTCTGTCACTCTTACAGGAAGTGTGCCCCTCTCCTGACAGGAAATAGACTTATAACCTCTGGATTTATGGAAGTCAGTGGTAGCTTTGTCTAATTACAATGTCTGGATTTATAGGAGTCTGTGTTAATTTCCCTGGAGAGGGAAAACCCCTCAGGATATGGTTGACATTTCAGTTGAGGTGGGTATATTGAATGACTTTGTTGTAGTGTGACAGTTATTTGCCACGACAGATAAATACAGATATAATTCATGTATTCCATATTCTGAGCAAGTCTTGATGTAATAAATATTTAAGAGACATGATGTTTTGAGAGAAATGTGCATAAATCCTAATTATGAGTCAGACCAAGAGGCTGGAGATGATTTATGTCAAACTTGTCGCGTTTAAAGTACATGCGAAGCAATCATGAACACATGTTCTAAGTTTGTTACACAACAGTGGAATGCGTTATTGACCACACAGCCAAACTTGAAATATTGATGGGTTGGGTTGTTTGGTCTGCACCAGGGTTTGACTGACAGCTTTTACAGTCGCCCAAATTAACTGCGCCAGCCTGCAGACATACCTGAGTTTGTTTTAACCAAACTAAACAGGTCACGTGTGAAATCACAACCCTATTAAAAGCAACCTGCCCAAATGGTTGGAAGAGAGATGTGCCACCAGCAACAGCTCCAGATGTTGGCAGTAAGGGAGGATGGGGTTTGGGGGGGGGGGAGAGAGTTGGTTCAGCCTCGTTTAACAGTAATGGCAGATAAACTGTGAATCCCAGTTGTCACCGATAAAAGTTTGTGGAAATAGCAGGTGTAAAATGACATTAATGTGATCTAGTTTTTTTTTAAAGTTATAGTTCTGGCTATGCTTAGTGTGGATACAGTGCGTCATTGAGCCAGGATATGGGCCTTCCCGAAAATCCTGTCGACCAAAATGATGAAAACAGTTTAATTCCACAATTCAACACAACATAATTCAGTCTGTCAACATGTGTTCAGTGATTCTTTGTGAAAAATGTGTCACAGATTTAAGGGGTGAGAAAAACATTTTTGTTGCCCTACATCCTTCTTTTTTCGCAATGTAAGAGAACAGGAAGTGTGAATGAATAAAACAATGTGTTAATCCTTTACTCCATTTTCCTTCGTTTGAGTATCACCTTTCGACTCATTGCACTTCCTAATCGCAGCCACAAGATCTCAAAAACAACAACTCTCTTTTTCCGAAATTTCGCAAACTTTTGCCAGACATTTTCGTAGTTGATTAGAGTGGGTCTGAAAAAGGGGGCCGCACGGCATTTACTGGCGGCTTTGTAGTTCAACAAAGAAACCTGTCTGTTAGCGGGGCTGGACAAAGTCACCGAATAGAGGACGAGAGGGCTGGCGAGAGAAGGAGAGATGACACATGTGCACATTCAGTCAGCTCGGCAATAAACAGTGAAGTGGACCGCCTCACGGAGACACAACACAATGCTGCTCAATTAGATTTCAGCAGCATTTGCCCCAGAACCCATTGCAGAGGCGAAGGACCCTCGCTGATTGCAATCAGACAGAGTGGCAGGCAAATTGGATTACTATTAAACGTAAAAACTATTAAATATGTTTCCCTCCTTTCCTCTTTTTTTCTATTTATTTATCAATTCATTGGCTGTCAAAGGGCAAACATGGCTACATTGAACATTGAGCTCAATTCAGAATGATCTTAATGGTATTTTGTGACTTTCTTGGCTCCCGGAGGATGGAGCAGTTGTTCTGGAAGACGGGATTCGATTACCACGGGAAAGTGCATATTGTTCTTTTTAAAGCAGAATATGTTATTTCCTGAATGCAGTTAAACTAAATTACTGCTTGGATTTGAAAGGCAAAGACTCCTTGATCGTCTAAGGAGGCCTGTTATTTATTTTCCTACAAATACTTATAAAGAGGTGGAAGGAAACAAAATGCACTTCTCATGAAATGGTATCACAGTAAGTCACAGGAAGCAAGCAAATGTTCAGAGAGATCTGCTATGGATTCCATTCAAAGCAACCACTTTAGCCAGTGGCTGATAAGAAGACACAGGGACCAGTATGATTTGCTGAACCATTGAACTTCTTAAATCACAGAAATTCCAGTTGTTTTTATTGCCTCCGTTATTTGATAAATAAGAACATTTCTGTGAATGGCATTCTGCATTCGATCCATTTATTTCAATGGCTTTTACAACTAAATAAAATTAAATTTCGAGGGCTTTTCAAGGGTTGTTTGAAGGAGACTGGAATAGGCAGCGGTTTATCATGGAAAGTACCGTGTTGGCTGAGTTGAGCTTCTCATGCAGTGTGTCTGCCAGGCTTTCTTCCCCTACAGGCTCATTAATGCTCAACACTAGATACATGTACAGAAAAGAATGTAGCCTTCTGTCTGTACTGTGCTTTCATTTTGTCGGAATTTGTGCACTTCAGAAATCGTACAGATGAAACATCGCAGTACCCAAATCGCAGGTGAACAGTCCAGCTACTAGTTCAAACCAGACAGCCGTGGAACATGAGGAAGAAATGTCAACGGTGGCCTAACTTTTTGAAGAAAGCCCTTCTGAGTTGGACCAACAACATTTACAATAAAGACGCTTTATCCTCTTCCTTAAGAGGCACATTATCACACCCTCCTCCACTGTCGCCATGTTTGTTGTTGTCAGAACGGCTCGACTCTCTGTTGCCTTGTCATGACAATTGTTGACAGCAATACTTTGCTTGCCTTATGCATGAAGGTATCAACACCACTCACTGAGAGCACCTGCTTGTCTGGCATGTAGAGGAGACTGACAAGGCAACAACAGATGTCTGCTAATTATTTTGAGGATCTTATCCATCCCATTCGTACATATTGTACACTACAGCACCGCTGCACTTAGCTGCCGGCTGTTTGAAAGGAATCCATACTGTTCTCCACTTAGACTCTCTTACTGAACGTTCCCTCAATTAGTCACAGTTGTTAGGTACAAAACAGTAAAACCCAGTAAAGTTATTTGTAAGTTATTTATAAAAAAAAAGGACCAGGACACACATGCTCTCACTCACACACACACACACATATGCACACTCACAAACACACACTCACACACTCTCTCTTTCTCTCTGGAGATATTTCTCCAACGGGCGGCGAGCGTCAGCACTTTGCGTTCTCTCAAGTATCTCTTGCTCCTATAGGTGAAGAGGGAGAACAGCAACAGTTGTAAACAGACTTTTTACGGTTTTGTGACATTGTTCTCTCTATACCTGAAGTTATGTGTGTAACCAAAAAATGTGGATTCGGTGGAATCTCCCATCCAGTCCATGTTATATATGTGAAAAACTTTTCTGCTTTCGGTTTCAAATGGTTGATAACACGTTGTTTATTTAACTCACATCCGATGAAGATTCACTGCCGGCTTCTCTGACTTTGAGAGTTTGAATCTATAAATACGTTCTAGTTAAAGATACATTTTTGGACAACCATATAAAAAGCAGAGAAAAATTAGAATTAAAACACTTCTTCCTCATTCCCTACTTCATGGTCACTAACTTGTCTTCCTCCCATTCTTATGATGGGAGTGTAAACACCGGTCTCACAATGTGGATTTAACCTTGAGAGACTCATTTCTCATTTCCACAATCAGTCTCCCTTCACCACAGAGAAGGGAGGCTGTTTGTATGAGCAGATAATGAGTGACTCTTCAGAAGACTTGCCTACAAGATTTATGAAGCCCCCGACAGGCTGGGCAGTTAGTGGTGACTCACGGCCCCTAATGATAGTGTTGCAACACTGAGCATTTGGGTTAATGGTGTTTGATAATAGTAATGTCTGTTTTTTTTCAGATTACCATCATGCAAAAGATCTAGAAAGGTTGAAAATGCAACTGATTTGACTTGTGATGTTAGCTCATCCGCCCGTCCTTCAGGTAGGGCAACATGTGGGTGTTGTTTCTTTGAAATTGTGTAACATCCCAGTGTTTCTGTTAAATGTGGTTCAAGCCTCTCAACTGTAGCTTTTTTAGGCAACTGTTGTGTCTTGTTGTTGTCATGCTGCCTTCTTCTTGCGTTCAGGTATGACCAGAGTGATGATCTGATTGTTAGTCTGGAGTTTGGTTCTCTAGCAAGCCAACTTCTTCATTTATCTCTGTCTCTCCTTTATTCCCATTAGGCTATGACTCAATTTATTTATTTCTAATGTCCCTGAGTCCTGTTTACACAAGTGTGTTAACCACTTCTATGTCTGTTTGGTCACAAGTTTCTATCACACGCGTTACTTTCCTGGAACTTATCTGGTTTACTAAGTGACAGGGGATCACGGGAGGTGTAGGGAGCTGGAATCCATTGTTTTCAAAGCAAATTAAAGGAGTGTCATGTCAGTGTAAAGAAGTGACAGGGTGGTGGCCCCTCTGGTTGCGTTTCAAACACTGTTCTTGTCATGTGAGAAGTACTTCATTAGGAGAAAGTACGTATCTTGTGCACTGGTTGAAATGTGCTGCTTTCAAGTCCATGTATACATCACTGAAACAAACCAATATGAATATGTCTCCATGACAGACATTTATTATCGCAGTCACGTGTTCTTTCAACTAAAGTTGTACCATTTTTAAAAAACTAAATAATAATACAGCTTGGCCCCATGTTCTGAGCAGCTGATTGAATCCAGTTTACATAAATTCCTCTCTTTGTAACATTTGAAAGCTTCTCTCACATTTTGCCTGACTGCTGGTGCCACAATCAGTGGTGATCGACCACCACCTGTTGTGATAAACACACTACCTCTTTAAGCCAAGCTGGACGGGAACCACAGATAAATACTGTGGAAGGCAAACAGGATACATAACAGGGATAAGTGAATACGCTCTTTGTGTGTATGTGTGTGTGTGTGTGTGCATGTCTGTGTGTGTCTGTGTGTCTCTCTGTCTGTCTGTCTGTCCGTGTATGGGTGTGTGTGTGTGTCAGCACGACAAGGTTGAACAATTACAAGGCAGCGGAGGAAGGAGAAATAGAGCAATGGCAGAGGATGGAGTAGAAGTGGATAGCGTGATGGGTAGAAGAAAAAGAAACAGATAGGGAGGGAGAGGCAGGAAGTCCCCACTGAGACGGACATGTCACACACCAGTGAACCTGACACACAGAGAGGGAATATCACCGTTCTCTCTCTTCCTCTCTCTGTATCTCCCTTTTACATAATATCTATTTCTCCTTTTTCATCTGAGTCGACTTCTTCAGTTCAGATAAAAGCAAAGAACAGTAACTGGCACAAGGAAAATATCTTTTTTGGGTCCTTTTGAATAGCTTTTCTACACATTTGAAACACTGCTATTTAATAATGCATGACTGCGTGCATTACTTACCTCTTGACTCTCCTGTCACTATGTGCATTTTAACACTACTTCTCCATACGCACTGGCATTATTGCTTATTGTTGAGCCTTTGCATTCACCTACACACGTGTGTGCTCGTACATGCTTGCACACATGTGCACACAAATACATGTGCATGCAGGCGCACAGAGCATTGGGCTCATGCTGGGAATTACCTGTTTACCTAATTAACAGCACTTGGCTGGAGGCTAAAGATATGCAAAACGGGAAGGGAAAAGTAAACAACACGAAAATAAAATATTTCCCTCTCGACCTCCTCTGGAGAAAAAAGCATTTCCCTTCGACTGGAAAGGCAAAGGAGAGGGGAGGAGAAAAAGGGTTAGTCACTTATAAGTATTTTGTTTAATACATTGATCCCATTACGTTTGTCTTTATTCTCAGATATTCTCCACATGGAATTACATTTTAAAATAAAGCTATAGCCGAGGGTTGGCTTTGATATTTCTTACTCTTTCTGTTGTTCTGAAGCGACGTGGCGTAGTGCAGCCTCTCATCTGACAAGCCGTGTTTTTCTGTCTCTGTATCTGAAGAACCAGGCCCCTCTTTTCCCGTATTATTTTATGTTTGCTTCCTGTTTCCGTTCACACACCATGAAGCCTGTAAAAGGAATTTATTCATAAAATAAATTAGAAGGTCTGAATTCCTCGTAAAATGCACAGAGACAGTCTAATATCAGTTTAGAGGAATGCAGGCTCAACGTGTGTGCCCGGAGAATATATAGCTCTATATCTATCAGTCTCTCTTTCCGGTGAAAGCAGAACCACCCCTGAGACTGATAACTTTCCTGTTTATACTGCCCTAATCAATGTGTGTGTCTGTGTGTGTGTGTGTGTATGTGTGTGTGTGTTTGAGGGAGAGAGAGTACAGACGTGTTCACTCAAACCAGTGTCAGCGTAGGTCTTTCTCAATATCACTACCTCTATCTGTTTTTGATTAAGACTGGGGATATGAACCAGACCAGGAACCTCCCCCCCGCCAAATTACACACACAAAAATCAGTACTCTGTCGTGCACATACACAGAGACCCTCCCCCATAGACACACAGCCACGCACGCTAGAAAAAGTCTACACAAACGCGCAACCATGTGAAACCTCTCACATCCACCCACACTGCTGCAGACACCCCAAGTGAAATCTATTGATGAAAAGACCATGAAACTGGCTTAACATGACTAATTCACACATGCATACAATAGTCGCACTAACTCTTTCACACAGTATAATCAGCCTTTCACTCTCTAATAAGAGGCAAAGGAATTAAACACGACCATATGCGCTGCTGAAACAAAAGAGCCCAGCTGAGGGGTTTGTTTCAGCCCCTGTTCCAGATGCTACTAATGTGCCAGCCCATTACACACCACTACAAGTACACGTGTACACATGCATTATGTACGCAATCCTGGACTTTGTGAGCGAACGCAAGTTATTCAAGTCACATAATCAGATTCGGACCAACCACCACACCCAGATACCAAAACTGTCACCCTGAAAAATGACAAAAAGCCCAATGGGTGGACACACGCTCAATCATTTAAACAAACAATGCAAATGAATGAACAGACTGAATGAAATTAAAAGGAGAATGCAGTTATTAATGGTCTATTTCCTCTCTATTAACTTGTGCAAAGACTGTTTTTGGTACATGCGGTTTGTGTTTGGGCTAAAGACTACGTACAGTCCATTGAGTCAAGGTTGATGTCTAACATTGTGCCTGGCCTTAATGGTTTTGGTCCCTGATGGATTTTTACTCCCTGCTGTGTTATTAAAACTAGTAATTACAGTAACAGAGAAATGTCAAATTGAAGAGTGGAGGTTTAATCCACCATGTGATTCAATGATCCTCCTCACCAATGAGCACAAGAGATAGAAAATGCAGCAACTGTAAAGGCCCTTCAACTTGAATTGTCACTTATTTTGTAAAAGTAACATCAACAATTTGTGATAAAAAAAATCTAAGCTGAAGTTTGGAAAAAAAAATCATTGGTTGTTATTTATTATTTACAGTTTTAGCTGTGATTAATGATTTTAATATAAAAACGTTAAAGCATAAATTAGGTTAAACTGTGAATCTTGACTCAACTTATCTCATCAATATCTTTTAAGGCATTTGTTTTAGCCCCAAGTATTTGTCGATATTGTCTCAAAACCAACACAAACACTGACTTTTAGATAGTATTACTCTGTAAGTGCACAATAAGATGATTTAGTAAATGTCATGTGCACCAATAAACCATGTTTAATAAACAACCTACAAATAAAGGCTATGAATGGCCATCCAATCTTGAATTAGAGTCTTGACTTCTTTTCAGCAACTATACCGGGAACACAGCATCCACTATAAATGCCAATGGCCTAATATTCTTCTTAGAGGCTCTTATCCTACTGCTGCTAACAGATCAGCCAATAGTTGGCCCAATGGAGAGACCCCTTTGTTGTTGTGAATCAGTCAGAAGGATCCCTCCCCTTAAGTCCTCCATTTTCTGCAATTCGTATGCATGTGACCTTCCTTTTGCATATTTAACCTTCAACTGAGAACTGGAAAGACAGGGTTGCAGTCTATAAAAGTCACACTGAACAAGTGCTAAGAGCGGATTGTGTCTCTCTGGAAGTGTGCCTAATTGGCACCTGCACAAGTAAGTGAGTCTATTTGCAGGGACAATGGCCAAATGATCAACAGACAAACTGTAGAATGGGCCAGAGCGAGCCCTGAAAAGCAAACGTTTAAGCTGCTGTCCCTCACCAGCGTTAAAACAATCCAATAAATCAGGGAGCTTTCTTCAAACTGCAGCTGGCACCGCAACTGTACACTCTGCAAGCCACTCGCTTTGCAGACCCAAAAGTAGGATATAGTTACAGTATTGACACAGCTTGTACATGGAGGGGGCTGGTCTATCTTCACAGGACAAAGCAGTACATGGAAATATTAGTGCTCAACTTCTTGACAGTCTGAGAAAAAGCAATAAAAATGGCTCTGGTTGAAAAGAAACATTATGAAGTTTCTTCAGCTTTAAAGGGATAGTTCACTCAAAAATGAAAACAAATTAATTATCTGCCCGATGAAGTGTCTAAGTGTTTAAGTCTCTTCAAGCTGAAAATAAAATAAAGACAGAAATGTTGAGGTCAGTAGTCTGATAATAAGAAGCCAGCTAAATATATCAGCCTGCCTACTTTGATCACAGGGAATCTGATCTTACTTTTCCTTTTCTAAAACACAATTTCAGTTTTCATTCCCCCAAAAAAACTGTGCAACAATTCAAGTATATACTACTGCAGTGCCCCACAATGCCACTTTATTAGGTACACTTAGTAGGACTAAGGGGATTTGCGGAGTTTCACTGTATATTATATTTTAAACTACCTATATTGATATGAATGGAGTTGGAAGTCTCTCAGAGACAGACAAACTTTGTTCACGGTTAAATGTGCTGTATGACACCCCCCCCACCCATGTTCAAATTTGTTTAAATTTACATGTTCATAGTAGAGGCTTTGAGTCAAATTCAAACAAATGTGTTGACAACTGATATTTAAGGATTCAGCAAATACTATTTCATTGTTTAGGTCAGAGTTTGTCTCCAGTATCCAACAAACTAGAGGCAATTATCAGCACTTTTAACTGCTTTTACCTGAGAGATAAAATACCAAATTAAAACAAAATAATGGTATCAACAACACTGCATCTGCTGCGTCAAACCAGCCTCAATCCATTAGTCTTCCCTTATGTGAGAGCGCGCGTCAACTGTTTTCAGCTGAAGTCAAGGCCGGTCCAACTAATCATGGTTCACAGCTGAGAAACAAAAGCATTTAGTTCTTCAAAGTATACAATTTTTCCCAGAGGCCGATGGAGCCGCAGAAAATACAAATTGCAGAGAGCTACATTGGACCATAACATAGACACACACACAGAGAAACACAAAATACAAGACCAAGGTCATGTCTCTTCAGATGATGAAGGCCTTCATCCTCTCTGCAGTTAGTTATTCCCTCTCAGCTGTGCCCCTATATGTTCTATTGGCAGAAGGTATAACTGTTTCTGCAAATGTAATAACTGCTCTGATTATTTCTAAACCTCTTGTTACCTTATTCTTGCCAGAAGAACAGAAGAGTGTTTAGAACTTTCATCCTTTGGGCGGCAGACGGAGTTGGATCATATGATATTCATACACATGCACTCAAACCCATTGCCTTGGCATGTTCGTCGTTACTAACAAACATTTGAATACTGGTGTTTTGCCAAATATGGCCTCAGGGTTATTCAGATTTCAGTTCCCCTGGAATGAGAACTATCAGCATAAAGATCCTGTCTCTGCTTCCACAGCATATGTTCAGAATAGAAGATGTGATTGCAGTTTATCTTTACTTATTTGCTGTCAGTCTTTAAGCATTTCTGCATGTTTTGATACAACTTTTGATTCCTTTCCTTTTTGCTGTAATCGTTGGAGGTTAATGTAAAAGGGCGGTGCACTCGCCGTCTCAATTGCTGCAGGGCACTTCTGGATATGATAATCTATTTTCGCGCATGATACACACTATGTGAAACCAGTTTTATCTGCAGTCTCGTGGCAAGGATTCCCATGCTGAATTTTACAGGGAGGACTTAAAAGGATTTAGACTCTCAGTATCTTAACAGAATCCACCAGTCTCTGTATCCAGGCAACAGTGACAATATAATTTCCATGCCACTGAGCTGCTTCATCTCGGACATACACTGTATGGAACGTGTAAAAGTAGGTCTTTTATAACGGTTTGGGGGGAAATGTTTAGCAATTTTAATGAATTATCAGTTGTTTAGGTATGTATGTAATATAATTCTATAGACAGGTGGTACTCAAATGTCATTTATAATGATCAATGGTTCATATTAAATGGCATATTGTCAGTTTTTAAGATAGCAATGATGCTATTGATAAAGAAAGCCGGCGCCTAAGGTCTCATGGTCATTTAGTACCCAAGTTGTCTATAAGTTGGACAGAGGTATTTTGGATCTATACGCAAGTCTGATCCATAGACACATTAACTATTGACAACATCTTTCCACTTCCTCTCGTACAAAATGAAGCCAAAGTATCCCAGTTACCGGTGCTATCATGTTGCACTGTTGGAGGCAGAGTCTGCTAGGTAGTGATCGTCGTATTGTGCTGCGACCGATCCTGAGTCAGTCTCAGTTGTCAATTATGATGTTTCAAATCGTTTCATAGCATCAAATAACCAGTTCACGGGTCCATGTTCCATCCACATGAACTGTACAACCAACAGGGGGCAATCTAGATGATTTGGCTTTATTTTTTGGAGTTATCCATAGATCTTATAAAATCCTGGGTGAGAAGACAGGTCCTTAAATGTAAAGCCAAAAGTGTCTTGATTGCCACCTGTTGGTTGGCTGCAGTGTAGGTAGCCACCTCACCCATGTAAGCAGATGAGACATGGATCAAAATAAAACGTCAAAGTATAAGTCAGATCATTTTGACCAAAGATGCTTAATATAGTTTTAAGTTAGTTCATGTTGTACGGGGTTTGCATTTCTTGATAGTGGCAGGAAGCATAGACACTGTGTCCTAATTTATATAAAGTCTATCGTTTGTACCACTTGGAGATATTTGGGTTGAAATACCCCTTGTAAAGGACAACCTTCAGATCTGGATGGCAGGAGGCAGGGTTAATTTGTGCTGCTCATCTCTTTTCTCCTGGATGCACTGAGCATCAATAAACGGCTCCTGCTTAAGACTTCTGGGTCTCCTGAACCCTCTTCCAGCAGCTCACTAGATTTCCCATTAAAGTCTTGTCAATATCTTAACATATATTTACACCAAGGAATAAATACCACTAATTAAAAGCAAAAAAAGAAACTAACCTGAGGCAGTCTGTTCTTGTTGACTCCTTCGTGATTCGTGAAACTTGCATTAGCTTCGAGATGAAGCTGCACAAGAATCAGTGTGGACTTGGCGGTTAAACAGGGAGTCCGATATTGAAAACGTCCATGACTACAAAAGCCTTTATTCAGTCAGAAACAGTCTTGCTGAGGAGGTGATGGTGGATCTCCTTCCACTCTTTCACGTGAGGCAAAAACAACTGCAAGCTATGAGCACTTTTCAAAATAAAACCCCCTAAAGTGAGGGTTATAATGCAAAGCAAGGAATAAGATGAAAAAGGAGCAAAAGATCTACACAATCCACCAATATGACGAAGTTCAGTACAACAGGGTACTGAAGTATGACACAGGATACGAGAATGCCAGTGAGCTCTGTTTTGGTCTCAACCCTCGGATACAATCATTTTTTGAGGTAGTACATATCTCCACTATTGTTCCTAACTTTGTTCTCCAGTAAAATGTTTTTCTGCTGTGGCTAAAAATAGAGGTTTGATGAGACCAGCGAGTCTAAATGTATACATAGCAACTGTGGACAATAAAAGCAGCCCGAGGATGCACCCATAGGGCTGAGTTTAAATGTGAGAACATACAGAAGAGCAGCTGAAGGAGAGGGTGTGATTCGGACAGGGGGTTTCTGGATGGAGAAGGTCCGACAGGTAGGAGGGAGCCAGGTTATAGACGGCTTTAAAAGCTAAGCAGTGGGATTGGAAGGTATCCTTTGTTGAACCGTGACACCGGAGCTGGGTGAGGAGTTGTGTGATGTGGTCGGTGGACTTGGTACGGCTGATGATCCTAGCAGCAGTGTTTGGATGATTTGGAGTCAGTTTAAGAGTTTATTGGGTATACCAGTAAGAATGGCGTTATAGTAATGAATGCGGAATGTGAACAGGGCGTGAATCAGGACTTGAGGGCTGTGTTGCCGGAGGGAAGGACGAAGTCTTGCATAAATTAAAACGGCAATGTGGTAAATGTTATTAATATGGGAGCCAAAGGAGGGGATACTTTCTGCTATTGGCTTATAATTCCTTATTAGTTTACTTCAGGTAGGTAACATACAGCTAAGAAAATAGGCAATGACACATAATGTACTTGAATTTGCAGACCTATTTTCTTGGCTAGACAGTCTATCAGTATGATTAGTGTTCGACAATGTTTGACAGCATGAAAACTGTGGAGTGAAGTTTTGAAAGGAGAGAAAAACCTTCACATGGCTTTTTCAACACTTTCATCAACTTTACCAGCAGAGAAACACAACTCTGGGAGGTGTCTGGTGTTAGAACATTCACTGCTGAGTTAGAAGAGAGATACAAGTTAATGTATGTGCATGTTTACACAGGGCACGCCGGTTTAAAATGCAAGAAAGCACCCACACCAGGCTTTCCGCTCAGTCTGTCAGCAAATCATTCGTCATCATTTAAAGGCCCTGTGTGAGTGTGTGTGTGTGTGTGTGTGTGTGTGTGTGTGTGTGTGTGTGTGTGTGTGAGAGAGAGAGAGCAGATGTGCATTTTGTTTATCAGTGAATGGATATGTAGTTATTGTTTTACCATACTGTGTGTGTGTGTGTTTGTGTAAGGTTCTTCCAGCATCCTCTGATTTGTGTGAAGGTCGGCCAGGCCTGAGAGACATGACACAGATGCAGCAGAGGCTAAAGCAGGAGACGGCCTGACGCTGCTGCTCGCCACGCTGCTGTGTGGATGGTTGGACATCCCTCTGTGGTTTTTGGACGGGAAGGCGTGGGTGGAGGATGAAGAGATAAAAATGAAGATGAAGAGGTGGAGAAAATTGCACACGAGAGGCATGGAGGAGCAGAGGAGGATGTGAATAGAGAGGAAGCAAAGGCAAGAAGTAAGACACATGAAATGCTTGGGAGCCAGAAGCAGAGCAAAATGATGCCGCAGGAAGCACAAACATTTATTTTGCACTTTGATTTATAAAACTATTCATGACAATTCAGATTGGAAAAATAAGTAATGCCATGGTCGTGAAGAATATAGTCAACAAACATTTAGTTTAGTTTTTTTCTTCGACAGGAAGGCAGTTGAAAATCAAGAATGGCAAGGGTGAAGGGAGATATGGGGCTTGAAGGAGGTACAAAATGAAATCAAAGGTAATACAGTAACATAATACAGGTTATTCATTTTTTGAAGGAATTCATAACGTTTTTGACGATAAAGTCCTGACCCTGTGTCATCAGGATTAGATATTGACATTCCTGAAAATCTTGTGTGATAATCATTGGCTCTACAAGGTCGCATGGCACCCCGGGGTGGCACGACACATAAATCAATAGAATCGCTCACGTACTGATGGAGGATAATTTCAACTCCAAAGTTTTCTTCACGCATTAGACAAGCCTTCGAGAACTGAGAAAAGGCAGAAGGGCAAACAGGACGTAAAGTGAAGAATGACAGAAATGAAGACTAACAAGTACAGACATGAGAGGACATGTACATATGAAGTTCTGACAGGCCACGTCGTCAATGACAGCACACTGATCATCTGATGTCCACTGATCAGGCATCAGCCCCCCCCCCCAGCAGAACACTGCAGACAGCTGATTGTTCTCTGTCAATGCAGGTAGTCTTCTAGCTTACAGGGCTGCCACTGACACAAACTGTACATGACGTGTTAAATATAAAGTTCTATCAATATTGAAATATCAAAGATTGTGTAGGATGATGTTAAGGAAGGCATCAGCCAAACATTTGCTCCAACTGTCAAACCAATGATGATGGATTTCTATTGTTTTTTTTACTGGAATAGAACAGCTCTTGTTAAATGAGATTTCTTCTGTGCATTTCCAAAGCACCCTTTTATATAATAGTGACATTTACAGTTTGATTTTAGTTTGAACATTAAGTCACATATTGGTCAGAATGTCTCAGTATTCCACTTTTACATAACAAAACTCATAACAGCATCTTTTTATGGAAAATAACTCCTTGTTAATGATACATCCCCTTCGCCGGCTCTATATCAAGACCTGCTGCGTCACAGTGGTGCGACCATAGGCTGTCCCATGTCGAAGGCCAACAAATGCATTCTTTCATCCCTCAGCAATGAAGGATTCAATGGGTGGATCCTTCTCAGGGCAACCTATCCCAGGATTCATTGTGCCTCAGTAACAAACTGTTCTTCAAAGAGAGAATTGCGGCGGAAACCAACAAGAGCAAAACGTCTGACGCTTTACTTTTAAATGTAAAAATAAGGGGCATTAAGACTTTCTCTGTGTCTGACTGCAGCTCTGGCGGCAGCGGTGAGGACGGGACAAGCTGGTGACTCAAATCTAAAAAAATCCTCATTACACCGTCTCATAGAGGGTCAGCCTGTGAAGGAGGTAGGCTTCGTGGGCCGTGTAGACCTCTGAAGAATGCGCCCCCCCCCCCCCCAATTAGGACACAGCGACTGTATATATAGTCTTTATGTAATCTGTCTCATTACAGTTGAGAGACTTTGAATGTGTCCACTTTTATTTCAAGTGCGGACTGAGCCACAGAGACAACTTTCCATATGCAGTTTACACAGTTTACCGATCGCCCGCTCACCCTGCAAACCCCCATTAGACAGTAATCAAGAGGGGAATGCTAATTCTGCAGAGTTGGCCCCGAGCGCTCAGACATCAAAGCAGAGACAGGGAGGGAGAAAGGGGAAAGAGAGGTAAGAGGTTAGAGAGCGACACAACAGAAGACAGGGAAGAAGACAGAGTGAGAGGGATGTGAAGTATTTCAGATCTGCAGTTCAAGTGGGTAAACCCTGAAAACGTTACAAAAATAAATGTGATCTTTTTTTATTGTCGATGGCTTCTCCCGAGCTCCATGATGAAACACCTGAAATTGTACCTTCACCACATGATTTTGTCGGATTGTCTCTTCATGGTTTTTTCTTCTATCCATCCCCTCTCTCTTTCTATTTTTAAATTTTTTTAACCACATGTTAAATTCTGTTTAAATAATCTGGTAATAGTGATCTATAGTATAATAGTAATAGTAGTTAGCTTACAGTGTTCACTTTGGGTCTTTTCATACATTATTGGACCGTAATAAAAGTACTTTTTACAGACTCACCCTAACCCAATAATTTAATCCCCACTATTCTCATCGTGCACTGCCAAACATATCAAGGCAAAACGAGCGCGCCCCGCCATCTACTCGGGCTCTTTATTGTGTAAGTTTACAAATTATTTAGTTTTTACCCAGTCTACCCAGAGTTTACACATGATCATAATGTGGTAATCAGTGTTAATGTTCTGTTGTCATTTCAAACAAATCGACATATAAACTGTAGCGAGTCAGAGACGTCATTTGAGTCAGTCTCCGTGTGTGTCTTTGTGTGTGTGTTCGCGAGTCAGCAGAGTCAGAGCGTGTGTGTGCGCAATGTGACATCGCTCTTATCTTAAAAATCTGCCGTTACCTTTCCCTCAAGTTCTGGGACTATCATACAGAAGCAACGCAATGAGTTTACAGTAATCCACCTGCCAATAATGATACATTTGGCCCCCGGGACTAACGTGATCACTATAAGCGATTTCCAGTGTGTAATAATAAAAGTTTGTTGCTCTAACCAGATCATCCTCATGTGATCTTTGGTCTATGTCTCTGATTATGAGAAACTCATGAGCATGGACTCATCCATCTCAGGCAGAGAAGATAATAGCATGTCATTATTTAGAGGAAATGTATTTCAGTCTATAGCATCACTTTTAACATTAACATCATGTTTACAGGAAGAAAATCAGTTTTCTTATTCGAAAATGAAGGTGGGGGGGCTCGACTTTTTTTCCCCAAGGACCACTTGTGATTCTTGAACAACTCTATTATGGAAGGTCGCCCCCTGTAAGCTGACAAGCAATCAAACATCACACATGATGTAACCCTCCTGTTCGTGTAACCGAAGTCTTAAGCCATTTGAAATAAGAAAGACAGAGAGAGATCCTGGTCTAGATCTGCCCAGTGCAGAGGAGGCAGGTGTGTGATTGGTAAATTCTTTTCTTTTTTTCAATGATTTATAGAAACTCGCATTCCAATTTCCAGTGACATTGAATTACTGGAAATTATTTGCTGCACACTGCAAGCAAAACAGATGCCGGCATCACCTCCCACACATATTCAAATTACAGCCCAACTGCCCTTTGCTCACTGGCACCTACTGTCATAAGCAAGTGAAATAAAAACAGCGAAAAAATGGCAAGTTGTTCTTGAAAATGTCAAACTTTAAAGGACACTGCGTCTCTCCCATAATCTCTGTGTGCAAAGCAGAATCAGCACGTGTGAATAAGAATGTGTGACCAAATAGAACACAGGGACATAATGCAGAGCTTCACTTGCAATCATCCGGAATGGCAGCTGCACTAACAAATCCAGATTCTCAATGCACCTCCGTAACCTTTAGATGACGTCACCAAACCTGTGTCTAATATCTATTTTTACTTCCGGCCAGAAGATTAGGTTTTCACCTCTTTCTTTTTGTTTGTTGGTTGGTTCTTTTGTTTTGTTTGATATCATGATTACGCTGAACTTGACATTTCAGCCCTAATCCAAAACTGATGAAAGATATTGACTGAAACACAAGATTTTCTGTATAACTGAGTTGGACAGAGACTGATTTAGCCGACCAGGCCGGTATCCTCTGGACTTCCACCCGCCAGTTTCACATTGCATGTGTCATTTGCATATGACTGAAGCCACTGATGCATATCTGTCAACTGTGTCTTTCCCTGGAAAGCGCTCAATGGGAAGGGCCGTGGAGAATAAACTAGAATGAATATAGCTGTCAAGTGATCCCAGAGGAAAACCTTCAAGTATGTTCCCTTCACTGTCAATCTCTCTGCTAGAAACCATATGGAAAGAATATTCTTATTTTTAATCAGACAGCCGGTTTACATGGCATCTGTGTGGCTCAGTGGACTAAAGCACACTGACTGTGTTATGAGGATGAAGTTAATGACTGTCTCCCTCTGCCTTGTTCCTTTATGAGATGAGGATGAGATAAGAAACAATAACAGCAAATACAGGTGAAACTCTCTTGTCGGCACATAAACCTCCCACAATTCTCTCTTTCTATCTCTGTTCTAAACACATGCTCTAATGTAAGTTGGAATATTAGGTTGTCTTAATATGTCTTCCCAGGGTTTTCTGGACTTTTCTGCTCATGTTATAAAATGGAACATTTCATTAATGTGAAGCAGTCAAATTCCTGGTTTTAGTTAAATACATTGAATCCCCTGAATCAAAAATGAACAAAAGGTATTTGCAGCACAACAGAGAACTCAGTCCTGGACAGCATTCAACTTGTTTTTTTTTAAACTTGGTATTTGTTCAAACATTTACTGCACGTTGAAAATGATCAAAGCTTTCCCTTTATGTTTAATTCTGGAGCATTGAATTACCTGGTTTTGTCCTGGGACTGACTGTTAAGTTGTTAAATCTAGGTTAGTCCTGTGGACATGAAATGCTTCAGTGATGACATATTGTTACATACTGTATTAAACTGGGGCTGTAAACTGTGCAAATTGTCGCTTGTATAATTTTGTCTTTTATGAACGAGGTTATACAGCAGAGATCATCAGAGGACTGAAACACCCCTGTGGAAATGAAGAAAAAATAAAAGATCTTTTATGAGCTCAGACTGGGAATCCCTCTAGTGTTCTGGATATCAGTGCCTTTTTTATTTGGCAGCACAGATCGTGCAGCCCCTTGAAGGCAACATCAGGAATGTATCGATAACACCAGGACAGATTTCAACTGGATCAATCCCATCTCTATTTTGGGACTTTTAGTGTTAGTGTTCCTTCAGGGTTATCCCTCAGGGCTCCCTGCTCGGACTACATTCATTTTTTATGTGCTGGCTTAAATGCCCCTTGAGATAAGATAGCAGATCTTTAACAGAGAAAGTCGTCTGTGAAGTTTAGTTGCCAAACTTTTAGGTTATACGCAACTTCGGGGCTATGTTCATGCCCATAGGCTAACTGCCCTATGTGTCTGCTGTGGGGACGAGTGTTGACTTGAGCAAGAATGGTTGTAAAGTGGTTTTGCTCTGTTTGCACATGATGGTGCTTTTCCTTCAAATCCTTGTGAGCATGATAAACAGTCGCCAGGCCGCCTAGACCCCAGCAGCTCGTAAACACTTAACCTTAACTGGTTGCATTCTTGCAAACGTGCGACCAAAACAGCTGCTCAAAAGACAATAATTGAACCAAGAGGATGATTCATGCACAAGGACATGCACCCGTTTACTGTGATATTTTTGAAAAATCACAACTGCAAAGGATGATACTGACCCTGGACAGACAGCACTCAGCTGGATGGACTTCTGTGGAAATGAATCCTTGGAGCTAATCCAACAAGTTGCCCTGTGTGATTCTATTCACTGCTTAATTCTAATAAGGAGCTGCCTTGAGAATATATTGATTTTCAAAAATGTGTTTATACTGAATCAACTCTAAACTGCAGTTTATCATATCATGACAAAATAATGATTCAATGGGAAGACCAGATACACAGTTCAATGATATATTCTGAACATGCCTGTGGTTTGAAATGTTGGGAATCTGCATAAACCCATGAGCAATTGAGGTTGGCAGACCCATTAGTTTATGTGGATCATTTTGTCTTACAGGAAAATTACGTATCTTTCTTGACTGTTTCACCATATTTGTTAATTTCAGACATATACACCACCTGGCTGAATAAAGATGATGTGTCATTTGCCCTTTGGAACTTCAATCGCACAAAATATATCCAGGAAGAAAAGGTTCAGATGCTTCTGTTCAGATCTCCCGTCGGTTATATTCACACCTCTGTTAGATCGTAATGAACCTATTTGCGTTGTTACTGTTGAGCTCTCAGGCTGAGGTGTCGAGGAGTGGGTGCTAAACACACAAATCAAAAATGACAAGGTTTGGATGAGGCATGAAGGTGAATCAAGTCAAACCATGTCCTTTGACAATGAGACTGGAAATAAACCGAATTTTCATTCTGTTCTTGTTTTTCTTTGGTTATTTCTTTTTGATCTGTGTGCTACAGAATGTATTATCTTTCTCTCCCCCCCCCCCCCCCCCCCCGCCCACCAGCTCCTCGCTCTCTCTCCCTTTTCCCTGTGCAGCCGTTCTCATGATGGCAGAGTTTGCCATGAAGATTCGATAAACACCATACGCCGACATGTCTGCTTTTTAGTATTAATGAGATCAATCACAAGCATGGCCATTATGCTCCTGCAGGACCCAGAGAGGAGAGAAACACGACGAGAAACACAACGTTACAAGAAGTGGACCTTTATAGGTGCGAGCTGGTGGTGTGTTACTGCACCTGCTTGTGCGTCTATTTGTTCGGGCGCATGTGTATCACTGAATGCCTTGGCTATGTGTATGCAAGAGAGAGAGAGAGTGCAAGGATGGGTATTTATTGTGTCTCAGCTGTGAGTCTGTGTGTGTGTGTGTGTGTGTGTGTATGTGTATGTGTATGTGTGAGTGTGTGTGTGTGTGTGTGTTGCAGCAGATTGAAGAGGGCGGGCAGAGACGGTTTTGTCTGCACACTAACAGATGGCAGGAGAGAGGGGGTTTAACTTACTTTACTCGTTTCTTAAAGAGCAACCAGTTAGTAGCTTGTGTGTGTGTGTGTGTGTGTGTGTGTGTGTGTGTGTGTGTGTGTGTGTGTGTGTGTGTGTGTGTGTGTGTGTGTGTGTGTGTGTGTGTGTGTGTCTATAGGATCGTTTGCCAATGTTTTTTGTGAAGGAGTGAGAGCAAAACTCTCTGTTTCATTCTCCAGAGATTTCACTTAACTGAATTTATACAGTGTAAGCAAGTTCGCTCTTCAGTTGAAGTACACACCACACACACACACACACACACACACACACACACACACACACACACACACATGAAGACAAGCACACACAAGCAGATGTTGCTGCCACGTCATCAGTGTTCTCTCCTAAGAGGAAAGAAAAGCAGAAAGCTCGGCAATAAGAGCACATGTCTTATCTCTCCTTTTAGCATCTCAAGGCGATAAACACAGAGGAGGTGAGGTGAGGGACGGAGAGGGAGAAGTGAGAGGGCGTCATAAAGTTGGAGCAGACATAAAAAGAAACCTGAAACCAAGTTCAGGAGCAAATGAGCGACAGAAAACTGCAGGTAGAAGCGTTAGGGATGACAAGTTGAGAAGAAAAGACAGATCTTATAGGAACAGGGTCCAGGACCTTCCAGACCGGTGTCAGCACCTGTTTGTTCTGACCTGACGCCTCTTTTGTCACCATAAAAACAAACACATTCACATGGTGTAATATTTAATGTTAACGATTTGGTTTCCCGTTGAATTTATGTTGAACCAATCGTTGTTTGATTGAAAAAGAACCAGAACTAATTGAGCCACAGAGACAACTATCCTGAAGTGTATGGGAGCTGTGGTATGTGGAGGTGCCACACTGTGGTGGTAGCCCACTTTAACAGAGTGGAGGAGCTCGATGGACCAACACAGACAGAACAAATGTCCCTCACTTTCTTTACCCGTTTGCTTTTCATGGGTTGTGAACAGAACTCTGGCCCCAATTCATTGACTCCCCTCACTGTAGAGAACCACAGACGCCGACGGGGAAGTGGAGGAAGAGCCAACGACACCGAGCCGTTAGCAGCTGTTTGTTACGCCTCCTCCTGCTGATTGTGAGTGATTATTGTGAATGTTCAGAGTGACAAAATAACAGAGAGAACAATAGCTTTGTTTGCGATGCCACTTTCACTCGTTTAGTGTAGCAGTACAGTCGCACCTGAGGTTGTGAAGTCAGGCTGGCCATCGGTAGCACTGGGACAAATCCAGAGTCTTCCACCATCATTTTTCAACCAGCCCTGTCAGTTCCTGTACCCGCCCACTCCGTGTGCCTGTCGTTCTGGAAGTACATGGGAACGTGTTGCCCGCTGCCTGGGCTTACTTATTACTATTGACTTTTTTATTTCCTTTCTTTCTCACCTGACCAGACAGAACGGCTCCTTCTCTGTATTCCAGGACTTCCTGATTTACAAAGTAACCACTGACTGTCATTTGATGACTTCTCTTGTTCATCTATAAGCAAGCTATACACATTCAAATAATGGTACGGATATAATATCATAAAATTATGGAATTACTCAATTTATCAATCATTTCAAGATAAGTGACAGCTTGTACATGTATGTATATGCTGGGGTTCACTGGGGGACACCACATTCAGTACATGAAGTAAAATAAACCAAAGTACAAGAAAATGACAATTTAAAAGCCCAAACTTGCTTCTCTTGTCGAAAGACATCTTTGAGTAATTAGTTTTCACTGGGACTCTTTCTTTTGTAGAAAGGAAATTGCTGAGCATGTGGTGCTGAGTCATATTAATCATTAAGCTATTGATGAATAACACTAATTTCATAGAGAGGGTGATTAGTCTTACAAACAATAACTCATTACATATGGCTTGTTGAGGAAGTAATCATTTATTCATCTTTTTATTTTTAATTATTTTAGTCATACTTAGTAATTTATCACTTTATACCAAATGTTCCTTCCATGGACTCCCAACACTTGTAGAAATGCAGTGTAATTAGAAACGTTAATACAATTACTATAGGAACTGCAACACATAACAAAATACTTCCCAACAATGATAATCACACACAAATACTAGCTTTTGTCAGGAGAGGAGTTGACAATGCAAAAACCTCTATTGGGGGTTGTTTGAGAAAAAGCTGCACTTTTGAGACAAAGAAAGACGAAGAAGACTGATAAATTATTGAGCTTTATTAAATTGAATTCACATTTAGAGAGAAGAAGGGAGATTCAGATAAGACAGTTAAGTGTGATTAAATTCACCAACTTCATCAAACTATTATTTACCAGATTATGTTTTGATTAAGATGAGTTTAGATCAGATCAGATAAAATAAGATTAGATAATCCTTTAATAGTCCCAAAATGGTGAACATTTTTGTTACAGCCGCAAAGAGAACAGTCAAAAATGAAATAGGCAATAGTAAATTAAAAATAAGGAAAAGTGATACTTATTAGCTGTAAGGAAATATAAAAGATAAAATCTTTCTATTGTTGACAGACTACGGTACATCTTTTTTTTGTTATGGACAGTATTTCAAACTATGCAGAAATACTGGTTATGAAACCAACACATTTAAGACAACACCAAGACTGTGGTAACAAAGCTTAAATTCATTATTTTCTGTTTATAGCTGGTGCCGAGAGCCTATTTCAAACCTCTGTGTCGTTTCAATTTGATTATTGTAATGTTCTGTTTTCTGGCTCCTCATGTGCTCCTCCTCAAAGTCTTTAAATGGTTCAAAATGCTGCAGCCACAATTTTATTGAAACCCCAAATATCTGACCACATTTTGATAATGATCAAATTCCCCCAAAATCCAGGGTGGACGTTCTCCTTCACACCCGTCCGGTCTCTTTAACCTTGATTTTCCCTCCCATGCTCTTTGCTGTGTGGCTGCAGGGCTCCTGTCTGTGTGGTGACTGCAGGGCTCCGTTAAGAAGAAGTCGTGTCCCCTTCCCCTGGAGCAACGTCCCTGCTGACATCACACTGTCCTTTTGATTACTTCAGGCCTGGTAGCTGATACCGCTCTTCCACAGGCAGGTCAGTCTCTGTCTCAATGAATCCAATAAACCTAGTATGACAGTGTGGTACATGTTGCCCTGACTACGTTATTACTGTCAACCTTCTGATCCAGACTGATTCTCCTCCAGACGTTTCTAATGTCTATTGTTAAAGGACTGATGGTGTCTTCATGCTGTGCAGATTGTTTTGCCTCTTGATGCCAACTTGTGACTTATACATATAAACAAAAGCAATTTTGGATGGAAATAGAAAAACTGCATAATGTTCAGTGTTGTCCTTCATAGATTTGCTATTTTTTAAAGAACCTAGAAAGATTTGCACACACAAACATGTTCAGATTCCATGTTATGTTCCTATGTTCTCCCTCTTTGAACATAAACGTATAACTTTATTGAATTTCTTTGCAAAAGGTCGCTTTCCATATGTCCACAAAGAAAGTTTCTACCCAAACGATGCTTGATCAGTGAAAAAACCCTGTGTCTTTTTTCACTTCAGTTTAACGATATTGTCCAACACAAATAAGCTGCTTAACATCCATCTGCTACACAGTACAGTATTCAATAAAGCTAATTATTTAGTTTTAAGCGTTCTGAAATCATAAGCTCTGTGTTGTGAAGCCAATGTAATCCAGGGAAATTGAATATTCAGCACTTATGGAGTTGTTATAATGGGGGATTAGAGGAGTATAATGAACATTTGTTTACCACTGTATGAAATTACGTTTTAAATGACGAGAGCCTGTTGAAAATCCCTGCCAGACTTACTGTATGTTTTGGTGCTTATGCCCCTGTACCTGCTACTGTTCATCCTTTCTGTTATCACCACATGGGACTGTGGGGCTGAGGAATTGATCTATCCTCTAATCTGCTGCAAGTTCTCGATGTAGAGTGGAGAGGATGAATAACATCATAAAAAAAACACATTTAATTTTATGCAATCCAATCCAACACCACTGGCAGTGATCCCCAACTGTCTGTACAGACTGCCATTAAACGCAGGCACAGGACCACAGGTTGGTCTCTGGGCTCAAAGGAAAATATAATGAAGCTGACTGGTGTGGTTTGCCAATGTGTGCTATGCTTGATAGGTCGGGATGTGGGGGGGATCAAAACGGACCCCATGCATCGCTCATTTTCCCCAGGGCCCCCCTGCAGGTTAATCCAGCTATGGTACTACAGAATGTACCCTTGCTTTTGTGCCACAAAGCTGTGACCGGTGTGAGCCTGGCAACATGAATCGTATTCTGTTCCATTTCCACCGTGGAACCCTGCAGCTTCTCAGATGTGCTCATAGGCGTCTTGGTGCCTCCATCACCGGTTCCTTTCTTCACACTGATGCTCTTACTTATACCCAGTTCAGGAACCGCCTCCTTTGGAGAATGCAGTCTACACAGCTCGGAAGGGCTGAAGCGAAATGAGAAGTCTTATCTACAGAGGATTTCCATGATTTACGTCACCAGCTTGTCCCGAAACTCACTGCTCCTGTCCAGCAACAGAGGGGCAGTTGGACATGATGAGAAATAACATTCTTCTTTTTACATGTGTGCCGCTAGCTATTAGGTTAACTTTAAGGCCAATGCTTACATTCAAAAGTGGAAGAATTGGACGTTTGCCACCGCCAGTATCTCTTTGAAAACTGTTTATCACCAATATGCAATGAATCCCGGGATAGGTTTGGCCAGAGAAGGATTGACCCATTAGAGTTTTTGTTGCTCGGGGATGATTGGACATGTTTGTCAGACTCATTTGAAGGAGCCTTCAAGATAGCCGGGTTGACAGCCCAGTTGCACAACTGACACAATCTGTCTTAAAATGCAGCCTGAATGTTGCCCCGGCATTAGGACCCAGCTCTGGTTGTTCAGAATGAGAGTTGTTGAGAATCATAGAGGCCACTGTGCTCTTTGGAACCTTCGATACAGCAGAACATTAATTTGCAGCCTTCCACACAATCCATGTATCTGTCTGTGAGACAAATCTCTAATTGCCGTTCCCTTGAATGTCTAATTAAGTGAAATTACCAAAGGTGGATTCCAAACAAGGTGTGGAAACATCTCAAAGTTGAACAAAAGGAATGGGAAGCACCTGAGCTGAATTCCAGGTGTTACAGCAAAAAGCTCTGAATATACGTGTGATGTGATATCTCGTTTGTACCTTTATAATAAATTGGCAAAGATCTTTAAATACATTTTTCACTCTTATTATGGGGTTTAGATTGCAGATTAACAAAAGGATTACTGATAAGACTGCAACATAAATGGGGGAAAGTGTGAAGGATCTGAACCCTTTCTGAATATGAAGGTAATTAAATCAATCCACAGTTTTCTTTTCCACTTTGACACTTAAGAGTCTATTTCTGTTGATCTCTGTCATTAAAGCTGTATTATTTCACTGTGAGTCATAGTTCAAGTGGGGTGACTCCTTTTTATAGGCACTGTAGAAGTATAAAACATTTAAAAGGCATTCAAACCAATGTACTTAAACGACCATACACCAGCAACTAAAGGAAGGAGTGTATCTGAACTGTATGACTACAAGGAGGGAGAGTGGGTTGTGAGTGCTGCTCTCTGCTTGTGTGTCCTCGGGGGGAGTTCACAACTGTCAGTGTGTGACCAGCTTAGCTCTGCAATGTTACACTGTGTCACTGCTAAAAGACAGGAGCGCACACATGACTTGTCTCGCACACACATACACAAAAACGAACAGGAGCACCAGCAAGCATGACACGCTCCGAGCCAAAGCACGGACACACAGGCATGTGCACAACTGCTACACCATGCACATGCTAAAGAACCAGAAGAGGGCCGAGGCTGGTGACAGTCCATGTCCCTGTGTCAGGGTTGGTCTCTCCAGAGGAATGTGGCGGAGTGACACAGAGTGCCCAGTGGTGACACACAGCCTGTCATCGCAAAGTGACATAAATGACCCACTTTTCCTCTCCAGCAAGACCATCCCCATCGTCAGCGCTTCGTCTTCGAAGGTTTTCTAACTGATTTTACTTTCCTCTCTCTCCGTTTTTGTCTTCTTTATTTAGCGTCTTTCTTTGCGGAGCCCTTCTGAAGCTGTGTTCAAACAATGGAGAACATTTGTTTTATTACCTCAGCAATAAAGGCAGTGAGGAGACATTTACATTGACCTGTGAAGTCACATAAATCTAGTTTATAGTCTAGTTATGCCACAACGTTCTGTCAGAAAAACAGAAACAAAACTATACTTGTAGAATTCAGTTTGACTAACTCTCAGTGTTTAATCTTGACTGTTGAAGTGCTTGTGCCAGAAAGCTGCCAAGTGAAACACATCTAACTGTAAGATTACCCTTTCGGCTTTGTTCAAACCTGCAACCTCTCTGTCTTTGCCGTTTGACTTTCCTGGTCCTGTACCAAAACTTCCCTCCCACCAAAATATAAGGGTGTGATTTGAATTCCCAAACCTGACATCAGATCAGATGTTAAACTCCCGACTGACAAAGGAAATTGAAAACCAAAAAACTAGATGGAAGAATACAACTGGGTCATAACTATCAGCTTGTCAGACATAGGGATTAACAAGAGGGAAGCTCCTGTACTGTGATGCTGGATGGATGGAGGACAGTGAGCTGATGGACAGCATTAACAGCTCGGACAGACGAAGTGAGGAGAAGACAGCGTGGTTATACAGATGATTAGTCAGTGATAAACAATAAGAGACAGACAAGTTCAGACAGGTGGATATAAACAGAGACTGACTTTTTGACAGGCAGGTCTTTACCAGGTCTTACAAGTAATCTTGTCATTTCTCCAGTTTGCTTTGTCTCCTGCAAATTGTTTACACTCCTGTCCAATTTGCTTAAAACGTGTTTAAAGAAAAACTAATTGGATCACTCAAGAGTAAATGAAAAAACATTGGTGACTAACTTCATAGAGAAAAAGAGAGGCCCAACAAACTCAGGGCACGTCGTCACAGTGTGACACCAAAATAAAAGCTTATGTGAATATTGTCACTTGACAAAAAGATCAAACTTTATCACGCATACATGTGAGGCTCCTATTTTTCATTTTTTAAATTACTCCACATAATCTCATACAAAAAGCTCAGCTAATGCAACATATAATTTTCAAATTGTGCAGAACAGAGTGAACAAAGTGTCTGACCATCCACACTGGTCCCATATTAAAGAGAAAGCTGACTAATTCAGGCATTTCTTCATCTGACCTTTACTTAAATATAACCATGATGGCAGAAATACATTTCATACATAGCAACATAAAAGTGCCACTGCAAAATTGTACAGTATTATTGCCAACTATATCACGTCTGAGTGCGGCTCTTATTGAACAAAAAGTTTTGCTGTTATTAACTATTTGTGATGCTTGAGAAAGTAATGGCATACTGGAAGGTTCTCAGTGACCTTTGAATTGAATAATTAATGAAACCGACAGTATAAGAATATCATCACAGAGATGAAGAACCTCATGTTGCATCTTAATGGAGATACTGTTTGCAGCAGGCTCAGGGATGTAATGACAATTGAGTTCAGATGCAGTAAATACTCACTGGCAGGCATTCTCAGTATAATTAATTTAGAAATGATTAAGTAAGCAAACTTCTCCCTCATCACCATTATGTTGAAAATGCCAAGATGTGCTGTTTTGCAGGTGCAGCTAAGTAGACGCAGACAAAGTTCTCCTGACAGCAGTAAAGCACAAAGTACTTTTGAAAAACAGAAACCTGAAACAACACAAGAACTTAATCGTACTGCTGAAGCAGCTGGAATGACTAGATTGGTTTTAACTTCTTCCAACTCATTTTCAAGCATGGGTTGAATTTCTTTCTGGGATTTGAAATGATTATTTTTTTTTTTTTTTTCTACGTGGATTCAATCTGTTATATATATGTTACAATTTGTGGGAAATGAAAGGAAAATTGTCTTACTAAGATGTTTGACCTCTACTGGACGTCAAAACAGCTTAAATGCTACTTTACTTGGAAATAAATCTGTGGAAATGATCTAGACAATATGAAGACCACAGCCATATGAATGACTGAATTGAGAAGGTTTTGTGTAATCCTGCTAAATAGCATGCAGACAAAACAGATTGCAGTAAAGTATAACCTCCTATGTGGAAGTAATACGATCCAAACATGCACTTGAATGCCAACGCCTCAGGTTTCCCAGAAGAACATCGGCACAGATCCCAACACATCCTCAATGCATCCTGCCACCAACAACACACTGGCACCTGGCCATCCAGTAAATTAGGCAGCCCCATACGTCACATGCATTTTGATACACTGTGTGTAGTGTCGGCTTTCTTTCATATCCAGCATTAAGATTTTAAACAATTTGTGCAACAGTAGCTCTTATGGAAAGTAGCTCTCGTATTGGACCACCTGGACCAGACTACTCTCCCCATGCTCATCAGTGAGCTCTGGGGGCTGATGACCCCATCGCAGGGTCACCAGTTGTCTTTTCTTGGACATCTTTGGGTTGGTGGCCCTCGTCAAAGTCGTTCAGATCATTAGGCTTTTCCATTTTCCTGTTTCCAACCAACTCAGCTTCAAGAACAGACAGCTCATCATATCCACCCTCTCGACAGGTGCCATTTCAAGGAGATAATAATTGTTATTCGCTGTTCCTGTCAGTGGAATGAACGATGAGGCTTATTACAGTATGGTCAATTTCTTCCATGTGAGCTAAAATGGTTGTTCTTTTTATGGCTTATCCAAGGAAGCATCCAGTAAATCTCTGGTCTACTTGTGTTTGTTTACCTTTCACCAAAACTAATTTCGAGAGAAAATAAACATAAAAGTAAATTAATGCCATAATAAATTTAAATATCTGGGAGTTTTGGGTTTCATGGCTCTCAACTGAGTCCTACAAAAACATACACAGGCACAAGTGGTGAAAATATGTGCCTATGACCCATTCCTGACTGAGGTCCTAAGAAATGTTCAAACGCAGCCTAATTACTTTGCCTTGTTCTACATAAATATATTTCCCATAAGCAACACTTTCATCTACTTAGTAAACAATCTGTGTTCTGCTCGAGTCTCACAGTCTGTAACGGATGATACCCGTTTCCTTTGATTTTACTTGCCTCATATGTCATATATTCTACATGTGCTGACATGCACACAAAAACACTCACCCCCGCACACACACACACACACAAATACAGGATGAATGATTTTTAGCATGACATTGGAAATTCCCTTTGATCTCCATGTTAGAGGCAGTCTGAGCTGTTTACTACTCAGTGAGTGAGGAACAAAAATTATGCATCGCAGTATCTCAGTTTTACACATACAGATTAGTGAGAGGCTACAAGGAACGTTACATGAAGAAACCACCATGACATTTTTTCACTGTCACACTGAATCTGCAATGAAAACAGCTGTACAATGCCAGCTGACTACAGTCATTAACGGGACTTAAATGCTTAACTTCTGGAATTTCTCCAGTTTCTGAAAGAGCAACGGATAAAGACGCTGTGCCGTGGGTGGGTGTTTTGAGATTTAAGAGAAAGAAGATTTTTAAAAGAGAGAAATGTTATGCTCAAAAGCTCCTATTTTGGGTTCCCTCATTTAGGTTTGGCGGATTTTCACGTTTCACTTTGCTGTTACGTGCACTTTGCCCCTAGAAGCTCAAAACGGTTTATTGTCCACTCACTCTTTGTAGAACCCAATAGTTGTGAGATGTTAGATGATGGATGAGGATGAATAAATCAGTGCCGTGTCTCTTGCATCTCTGTTATCTACTTCCTCTTTAAGATTTCCTCCCAGATGGACTTCCTGTGTTGCCCCTGGAGACCATTCATCACCGTGACAACCATGTACACCACCTGCAGTTATTGCTTGGGTCTATTATTCTGAGGAGAAACGCGGCTGGATGTACAGCACCAACGGGCACGTGTGTGTGAGGGGGGAGAGGGAGAGGGACTGGAGGAGAACACTCATGTTTACTGTACCTACCGTCCATAATGAACAGGTCGAGTGTATATATGGACACGACACCCTCCTGCACATTCCCTTGAGACTCGACCCCATGGTGCCAAGCAGACCACTTTATATCACTTTAGCTTCCTTTACTGCAGTGTTAAACAGAGGACAGAGCAGTGATGAAATAGAACTATCCTGATTGAAAATGCCACAGTTGTTACTGTTGCCTGTCTTGCTCTGGGCATTCACCAAATGGTAATACAAAGCCCAATTACAGAAGGAGAGAGGCTGAGAACGGTCAGCAGCATTGAGTCATACATGCACACACAAGTGGTTTGAGATAAATGTGAACAAAGAGAACAAATAACTTATTAACCTTACATATTTAGACACACACTTCCCTGTTCTACTTATGGAAAGGGAATTGCCATGGCATTCAGAGCTGTGATTTAGTCATGTCCATGAAAAGATCGGGCAATCAGTTGTTGCAAACTTTCTGCAAATGACTCCACAGAAAATTAACCCTTGACAAGAAGAGATCCTCTTGAACATTGCAGCTCTAAATATATTTTCATGCTTTTGTTCATATACAGAATAATCATTTGCAAAAGAAGATATGCTCCCCCAAGCAAACTGCCTTATGAAACTTTAATGATCACCAATGGGAATTTGATATCATTGTGTAGTCATATGGGTACGTTTGTATATATCATGGCTGTGAAGTAAGAAAAGACGCGAGATGCCACAACAACATTAAAACCCCAAAGAAAGACTACGCATTCTGAAATCCACTGCTGGGAATGGGATCTACAGTCGACTGGGTCAGTGGACCATTGATGTGTTGCCATGGAAAAAAAGGCTTTAATTCCTCAATGACACAATAGTTCAAAAGATGTAAAATATCACAGCCATTGAAGACATGTCCGACGTCTGTAGTTGTGTTTCTTCTGTTCTCACTTGTAATATATTCACAAACATCATCAGCTTCTTACTGGAGAGACGTGCCCTTCATTATATCATGTGGCGACAGAGGAAGGGAGATCATTAACGTTGAATTGAACCCACTGGGATTAAAACATTAAAATGGCGACACTGAGGGTGACAACTCTAATTAAGAGTTTCGCGGAGGAGAAAGAGCCAAGCGAGAACAAAAACACATGTTCTGTATTAGCAAAAAAATACAGTTCATGCAAAGGAAACATAAAAAAGAGAGATCAAAGTACATAAATCACCGTCTCTTGTATCATTTGAACGATAGAGACATGAATGATAACTATTGAAGCTTTATATTATATGTGACTCATGTCCTTTCTGAGAGCAAAAGTGTCAGGAACTATGAAAGTATGAGAGAGCTCATTATTTTCACGCTCAAAAAGTTTAGTTCACAGGTTTTTTTTTAACTGTGGTTTTAGTCGATGTTTTACACCAGTTATTCAAAGATAAAGGATGTTAGGACATGACTGCATATCAAATGTTCATATAGCCTCAATTAATATCAGGATATATTCTTATTTTTTTTAAAAGTCTCACTTCAAGTGAAGATTTGAGTAATTGGTCTTTTTCACGGTCGACATTTTGACATGTCGCCGCAGGAAAAGGAGAGGAGCTACTGGTCACATCAAAACTGTTTCTGTTCAGTTAACGTATGCCATGTGACAGTGAGGAGGCATTTCATTTGATTATTTACGCCTGCACTTTTCCTATTGTGACATTTCAAAATGTCTGCCGTGAAAAAAAATCCCTATATTTATTTTGTGGACTGACAAGCCTTCAGAGGTAAAACAAATAAGTTCTGTGTTTTGAGCCATGAGCGGCAGTAGAAAAACTTGGAGCAGAAAATGACGGATCATCCTCAGAACATCATCAAAAGCAAATGTTAATTCTTTGATATCTCATGCAGAACTGTGGATGTAGGTGCAGGACTCAGCTGCAGTTTTAAAGTTCAAATCTAAGGACAGAGACTGTGAAACGGCACCGATGGCAGCTTTTCCCTTTTTTCTTCATTTCTCTTCTGCATTACCCCAGAGACTGAAGAGGCTGTACGTACTTGTTATCCAAACACCACTGCAACGGCTTACTGGTTCTCTTCATTCATAAATCCCATTTGGACCCAGTCTTTAGACCATAAGTCTGCTCCTTTTTTAATTATCTGTTTAGAATCTTAAACAAAATCGGAATGGCTCGCAGTACTGTGGACACGGTGTGGCACCGCAGACAGATCTTGATTCAGGCATCACGCTACCCAGGCTCTCCAGAGAAAGTTTACTTTATCAAACTCCAACCCTCAAATACATGTATGGCCGTGTACTCTGGGTCCAGACCCAAAGGATGGGCTTGTTTTGAGCCCTCTGAGTGTTTCCTTCCACTCAGAGGGCTCAAAACAAGTTGGTCCACTGCTCCTCCACAGCCAGTTGAGATGGCTCATGTCATGATGCTCCCCTGGGACTCTGTCTGGACGTGCTCTGGACACGTTCAGCTGAGAGGAGACCCAGGCAGACCACGGACATGCTGGAGTGAGTACATCTCACAATTGGAAGCCCTGGCAGTCTCACAGGAGTAAGTTGCTGGAAAGAGGATGTCTAGGTGGATTTGTTTTCACAGTTCTCAATGACGTCTGACTACATGGACATGTGTACTGCAGCTGGCTCCCTGTGTGGGGGTGAAATCCACATTTGAGCAGCAGAGGTAAAACGAGACTTGGCCCGTGTGGTATGGACGTGTACTGTGTATGTCTGCTCAGTGAAAACAGCCACCAATCAAGTCTGTATACATAATTGTTTTCAGATAAATGTATACAATATTTTTGAACAATAGCAAAGTGCTCATTAATGAGTCTCTGGTTGATGAATTAAGTGAGATATAATTGTTTAACAACAAACAGAACAACACACATACACACTCACTCATCGTTACAGCACATAATACAGATGTGATTCAAATTTGCATTTAAGAGTTAATTAACTTGGGAACAGACTTGCTACCACAAGGCACCAGACATGTACCCATCATACTAATAACCAACCCTGCCTGCACAAAGGTCTGCCTTTGTTTGTGTGTACACATTAAAATGGAGAAATCAAAGTGAGAGACAGAGTCAGAACTATACGTACAGTTTTTAATGAGATGTTTTCTGTTACATTGAAACAACTCGGCGACCTATTTCCGGTAAGTACCAATTAGAAGTGCAGCTTTATCCCTTTGCACCCACAGGTACTCCAGATGCTTAACTAACCTATCTTAAGTGGAAGTATATGATTGCAATTTAAAATATCTGTCTCGCTTAAGACTAAGTGACACCATCTAGCTGAAATATCACAATTACATCTACTGACTTGGAGCTATAAACATACATATTCAATTCTGGTGTCAGTCGCTCATTGAAACTTATCGGACAGAGATATTGGAGGAAAATAAAGAAAATAACCAAATAGCAAGAGGCCAGTGATGAGTACTTTTGCCAATTATCAGTTAACAGCTTTTAGCCGTTATTTATTTCGTGTTCTCACAGTTTCTTAAATTAGAGGTAAAACTCAATTTTATATCTCATCATTGATACAAAGAGCAACACAGTGAAGCAAAGAATTGATTAGAAAAAAAAAAAAAAAAAAAAAAAACGTAAACTCTTATTTCAAAAAGCCACAGGCAAAATCCAACATAGTTTATTTTAAAGACCAAACCATGAATGTAATTTGAAAATTGCGCAAGATTTTTCAAAATGCAACAGAGAACATTGCCAAATCCGTTAGATGAGATAAAGGTAGGAATAAAGAAATTTAAAAACGGAAACTACTCCTGGGCTGAGACACAGAGACAAACTTCTCATGCTAACTCACCAAATCAACCGAAGCTGCATGTCTTAGGACCGTGGGAGGAATCTGGAATACCCACAGGAAATCCACCCAAGCACATTTCTAACCAGTGCTCCATTGTGCTACACATCACATAGGGAATGATAAATCAGGTCTGACAGCACAGAAATGTTATATATTTACCTTATATGCAGATGATGTGATCCTATATTTCACAAATGTAGGAAAAATGGTAGAAGAATATACTAAGTGTGGAGCAATCATAGGTGCATCCCTCTTTACAGAACTGATAAAGAAACATTCATGGCAAGGGATCAATGTCTTAATGAAAATGAAAATGGAATCATGTCTTTGGAGTCTGCTGGCAACACTAACATTTACCGACTGACATCTACAGATTAGAAGTTGCAATCGGGGCTGAAGTGGGAGGTAAACGCACGTATTAGCTTTTTCTTTGTCACTGTTGACTGGCACCCGACCCCTGCCCTTCTGTCTCCTTAACATACAGTCCAAGCTGCTTGCACGCTCTCAATGTCCAGTCTCTGTCTTTTCCCTTTTAACAGATCAGCTGTTCCTCCGAGGTTAGAAGCTGAAACCTGTAGTGGTATTCATATTTGAGTTAAGCTTCCTTTATTACCTCTAATAATATAATAATGTAGCCAGATATAGAAAATATATATATATATGTGTATTTGGACATTTTAGACTTTTGTGGTTCATGCCAGTAAATCTTTTGGTTTAAAATGGACTATGTAAGTACACTGCTCTAGATAGTATGCTTAGTTGTCATGCAACGTCATCTTGCGTGACGGAAATTCATCAACCTTTTTAAAAACAGGGAGAGAGCTGCCCGAAAATGATAGTTTACCCACCTTATTTTTATCCACTACAGCACTGGTTACATTCATATAATACTAACAGGAAAGAATACCAGTGATCTTCACCCACGCGTGCAGCTCTTGGCAAAAGAAAACAGCAATGTTAAAGTACCACATCAAATCTCAGCCGTTTATGCTTTTGTAGGAAATAGATACACAAAGGGAAAACTGAAATGGAAAGAACACACAAATAACTGAGGACATTTGGAAAAAAATCAATTGGAATGTACACACAACTACTGCATCTGCTTATTCGAAAATAAAATCTGGTTATTTTATAAAACCAGTGCACCAACCTCAATAAAAAATGTTTATAATAGTGATATTCTAAATATCAGACTGCTGAGGAGAGTGGAGTGAAACCTCTGTCAACTTCAGTCATATCCACTTGTTCTGCCTATCACTGGCCTACAGCCACACACACACACACACACACACACACACACACACAAAGACACACACACAGATTGAGTTTCTTTTAGCATGACATTGAAAATTCCTAGATTTAGGGAAAGTGACTTTTAGATGGGAAATATGATAAAAATGCTTTTTGTTTATTCACGAAACAGTACAAAGTACTTTCAAAACTTCAAGGTTTGTCATAATGAATTCTAATTTGTTGTTACTTTAATGATTTTTACTGAAGTACTGGTGATTCACCTTCTCATGCCATATGTGCATATTAAAAAGGTTTCCCTCACTATATGGGTTATGTAGCATGGATCAGATGTATGAGTGATAATAAAGAATTAATTATAGCAGGCTCAATTCTCTTCTGGGTTATGAGGCGAACCCCTATAGTTCACCATTTTCTTCTGGAAGGAAATGACTGACAAGCTGTTATTACACCAGGAATAGAGTGACAGACAGAAACTGTGGAAGACAGAAACAGCAGAAAAAGACACAGATGGAGACTTCCCACACATGGGGTGTGGGGAATGAAATGTTTCACACAAGTGCTTAACCTCTGCTCAACTTCATCAGCTTAAAAGAGTCAAATGGAGGGTGAGAGACACTCGTACAAGATGAGTCTCCTGAGTTGATTATAGAGCGACCATCACCTCGCTGTTCTACTCAGGAGCTCTGAACCCTGAGGGGAAAAATAATAATCATGCGCACCATGTTGCTTGGCCGGCTAATGATGAGCACATTGGTCCATTCATCATTGTTTATGAATCGTGTGATCACCAACCACAATGTTGTTTAATGTCACACAGTAAACAAGTGTTTCACTGTCCTCTCTGCACCTGATGTCACAGCTTGTATATAGACCCCTGGAGTACACTACTTCATCACTGCTCCATCACTTTACTGTACATGGGAAATCATCTACCACCACCACCTCCTCTAAAGTGAGGAGTCTGGAACAGGGATACCATTAAACCGCTTCCACCTTTATTTCAGTGCTAGTCATAACATGTTTACAAGAGGTCTTTCTAGGGTTAATATGAATGCTGGTCATTTTAGCTTTTTAAACAAATGACAAATGTTTTGGGTGAGGACAAATTGCTTTTATTTTTTACCACCAACACAACGAATCCACAAAGAAAATACAATCTTTCTCCTCTACCATTACTGCTTTGTTTCTCACTTGTCACATTCCTCTTTCATTGAGTATCACCCTCTGAGGCTTCTCTCCAGGAGGGAGACCACAGCTTTTTTAACAGTGTGATCAACTTGCAGGACTCGTCGCATTTCACGAGACTAATCTCTCCTCCCCCCTTTCAACTCTCTTAATTAACAGAGGCAGGGATGAAGTTAAAACGAGAGCCACCTTCAGGAAAATAATGAAACCGCAAAAGAGGATACTGGGAGGTACAACAGCTCTCATGACAACCACAGGCTGTGCCCCTGTTCAAGTCTTAAGATTAGACAAATACTTGCTCCATGAACTGGATCACTATGGTTAAGGAAAATTCGGAGCCTAGCCAGTGAGTAAGGGCGTAAAATCGGACACGCCATGACTTAGAAAAACACACAGCGAGACAAATCTGCTCAGCTATTCAGAGTTTCTTGTAAAACACTGAATAATTTACATTTGAGCTACAAAAAGATCCATTTACATTAAATGGTATGGATATTTAAGGTTGTGCTCATGACAGTTTAGGAGAAACCAAATTCTCGATGAAAAGTTAAATTACTGAATTAAATGGAAACCCAGTGCACTCCACATTCATGTGATTGCAGTTAAATCATGCAGCAGATCACCAGTGTCAGGGACCACTCGTGAGGTCTTAAACTGGGACGAAAAACTCTGTGGCTAAAATGAGGCCAATTTTCTGTGCCACACTGAAACCATTAATCCAATCACATGATTGCAGGTAAGAGGCAACACATTACATAAAAAGGCACAACATAGCACTGCACAACAGCGCGGGGGAGTGCAGGCCAATGAGGGTTGATTGTTTTGATTGTGCAGTGAACACGCATGCAGGTCGCTCTTGTGACAGGTACACAGAGAGGGCAGGTGTTAAACTGAGGTCAGAGAAATGAATGGCTGTCAAGACAACACGCACAGCTAAAATGCAAATGACCAGAGAGAGAGAGAGAGAGAGAGAGAGAGAGAGAGAGAGAGAGAGAGAGAGAGAGAGAGAGAGAGAGAGAGCAACAGCAAGGCAAAGAGGGCTACTTACACCATACACAGGGCCTTGCCTTAAAAGTTGCCATAAACAATATAATTTTTAGTATGATGTCATTATACATAAAAATTGTGTTTTCATCCTTGACGGGTTGTTGACAAGTGATTACCTGTTGTGCATCGGTCACATGGTGTGCGAGTGTGTAAAAGAGAGAGGGAGAGAGAGAGACAGCACATCACCGAAAGTTCTCTACATTAACCTTTAATACAACGACAATACAACAGTTTTTAGTAGGACTACATTGTTTTCTTGTATAAGTGTAGCGTTATTTACTCAAATAAATACCAGTACTATACAGTATGAAGCTGTGCATATTCCGCTCCAGCATGTATTTCACATGAAAAACCTTTTTAAAGAATGAATAGATTCAGTCATCAGGGTATTTTGAAAAGGGAAGCCTACAGGAAGTGTTGCAAACATTTATGTTCATGACAAATTTGACAGTTAAAACATTGTGAATCTGTGTTAAAGGAAATTTTCTCTGCCGCTGTGAAACGCACAGGAAAAAAAAAGCGAGAGCTCGAATCTCTACAAGAGAGCGGTGCGGGTGAACAGCGGCTGAACCGCAGCCGGTGAGGCCCGGGCGTAATGGCTCTTTAGTGAGGCAATGGCCTAAATACATCCTTTTTTGTGTTATTATGAGAAATGTGAAAACATTTTGGGTTTATTATGAAACTGTGGCATGATCAATTTGTCTATGGCAGGCGGTAATAGTCTAGGTAATAATTGGGAAACACTGTCGCTCCAGAGAAAGATAAAACAAAATCAGAGTTAGACTACATCTTTAACTGGAGAGCAGTCTCTGTATCTGTTTGTGTTACTGCTGTGTCTAAGAAGCAACTAGGGGAGCCTACAATTTTCTTTCAAAATTAAAAAAGACGCCTTTCAAATGACACCACGTCCATTCTGTTCTTTTTTCATTTGCAAATATACCATGTGATATATTGTAATGCAGTGAAAAGGCTTGAGATTCCGTACCATTGCACTGAATCTGAGCAGTTTCAGTTTATTACAGATTTTGATTGGACTTAACCTTTAACAGCATTTCTATAAAGAAGCGAGAAACAGTCACGATGCAATTGTGAAGACGTAAAACGGATGAAATCAGAATGTAGCACTGCATCTCCAGAAAGGTCAGGTAACAATTCTTAAGTGAACGAAAAACAGACAACATTGAATATAAGAAAGTATTTTTTTAAATCTGTATATAGCTGTAATTTGGCAATCCCCACAAATCCTTAAGTGTTGTTATCCAACTGTCAGAAAGAAGGCAGAACTGGCGATTTCATTGGTCAACGTCAAACCTGGCCTTCTGTTGTCTGGGGGATTTGACAGGGTCATTTCACTAAAATCTAAAATAAAAAGGAGAAGAACGGGAGCAGCAGGATTGAAAAACTCACAAGCAGCCTGAATGTGAGAAGGAAAGAAAATGAAGCACATTCTGACATGTATGCAGCAACGGTATATCTGAGAGCAGACAAACAGTTCTGAGCAGGAGAAAAGCAAATTTGCCCGCAAGCAGGGGCTGTTTAAACATGTGGGCAGGGCTTTGAGAGAAAGCGCTGCTAAATCTGAATGTGAAATGAGGAAATTATGCTCTTAAAATGAAAGGGCACATTGTTGAAGTAAAATAGGAAGATAACCTCCACCATTTTAGGACAGTTGTGTAGGTGTGTGCTTCTCAAAATACTCCTGTTTGCACATCTTTAATAAAATCAACATTAACAATGCTTTTTGCACAAAAAATCTATCATGGGCAAGAGATACAAGGGAATTTAGGGAAACTAGGGATTGGAAGGGGAAACAATCTAACCACCCCTGAAGGGTCAAAGACATTTGTTTTAAACAAGCCCACAACACAACATGTCCTCTTTACATATTCGAGACTCTCGTCTGTGAAAGCTGCTTATGATGACTCATATGTTTTATCCTAATAGTGACAGGAACTATAGAGGAAGTTCGTCGACAGTGTATATTGCAGTGGTGTGCTGTCAGGCCAGCTAAGGCAAACAAAGCTTGAGCTTTTAAGCATTGAGCAAAGTGGAAGCAATATCTCCCCTTACATCTGCTCTCACAACAGTGCTGTGCACCATTAAGGATCTCCTATTGCCCCATTGTTGTTTTGCGTGGACAGGCAATTACAAAATGATTCCAAAAACTTATTTTCACACAAAACTCTGATCTTGTTGTTTTCCTGTAGTGTGGTTTTCTGTGCTTAAAACAAACCAGTCTGTTATGGTCCCCTAAGCTTAGCCGTAAGTTTATTGTTGTAACCATGATGATAAAGGTCCATTATATCTACACCATGGGGGCTATAATTCACGGACACTCCTAAGGGTCATATCAGATAGAGGGTAGAATCAATGGGCATTCAGCTTGAAGGTCTTAGTGAATCTGTACCAAATTTCAACAAATGGTTATTGGAAGCCAATTATATCTTATATCTTAGGAAGTTAGGGATCTAGTGTTTTCTGTTAACTGTTAGATCTCTGTTTTCATGTGTGCACTCTGTTTCTCCTTGTGTGTTCTGTTTCCTGTTTTATTTTGTAGTCTCTCCTTCCTTGTGTGTTGTTTCCAGCTTCTCGGGTGTGTCACTTCCTTTCGGTGATTGTCTTCCCAGTCCTCCTGTGTTTCACCTGTGGTTAGTTGCTCCTGCCTTCCCTCTGTGTCTCTATTTAAGCCTCTGTGTTCCCCAAGCCCTTTGTCGGTTCGTACTCGTTATTTTCTACTCGTGGTTGTGCTACTTGTTGTCTACTCGTTGTTTTCTACCCGTTTCCACACGGGTCAGATAAGGTTTGTTGTTCTACACGTTTCTAGACGTCGTGAGATATGGTTTGTTTCCCCCTGCTTTTCCTTCCTTGTTCTCCGTGCACCTTGTCACCAGTGTTATTTGTTAGTGTTCCTGTTTTATTTTTGTCTTGTTAAAGACCTTTTTGTATATTAAATACCCTTTTTGTTAAAATCTCTGCATCCTGGGTCCATCTCCTCCCTCAAACCTTGACAAGGGAGCTAGTTTTTCATACTGCTATGGCCCTGGACTCTGACAACTGTTAAAGAATAAATTCTTTGTTTTTTATCTCAGAATGGTCAAAGCGCCAGAATATTATGTTTTAAAATCCATTTTCTTTTCTTGCCTGAAAAGAAAATGTTTGTGTTCACGTACAGTCCTGTTCATATGAAACTTCAGATTTTATTTCTGTGCATATCAACTTCTTCGTGATTGGTTATACAAATAAAGTTGCATCTAAAAAGAAAGTTGCATCTGAACAAGTAGCATCAGATGACAGTGACATTTAATTAGCTTCCTGCTCATGCATTTTTGCAGAATGAGAAGAGGAAGACAAATAAATGAAGCCACAAGGGAACGAAATAACTTTGTGTCAATTGTGTTTTCAAATCATTTACTCTGACTTTCACTGTATTGACAAGAACAGAGAAAATGCCTCACCGTGTACTTCAGCCTCCTCCATTTTTGTGAATATATTAAGCGGTGACAGCTTAAAATCATTTTGCTGAATTCTTTAAGAAATTAGAATGTTTGTCATTATCTCTGTCAGGTTCCGTGATGAGATAGATCTTGAGGATGGACAGAAGGCAAAGGTTTCAGCAGAGGATTCCAAACTGACTTTCTGTCAGCTGCTGGTCTTCAATAGGAATATGTTCTCCGTCCTCACTCAATGACAGAGGAGTGACAGAGGAGAAACACCCTGGAGACACACCCACACAAACTCAATGTGTGTGGGAGCGATAGGCCAGCAGCAAGAACAAGAATGAAGTTTAGTCAAATGGCCCAAAGACATATCGAGGTCAAGAGGTTGTACAAATAAAGAAATATGTATGTCTGCGGTGAAAAGTTTGTACATGTGTGTGAATATGGATAAACTGGTATCCTCTTACCTATTCCTTAACAATCTGTCTGGATGTGCTGTGTCATATTTGGTGCGATTTGGATTTGCGGCCATATCATTTTGATGATTTTATTGATATTTATTTTGTATTTCACCATATCAAAGTGGCTTCATGGTTGTTGATTTCTGTAATGGCAACCTTCATAGAATAACTCCCTCATGAGCAATTTATCTTCAAAGTCAAAGCAAATTATTTGTTTAGTTTTGATATTATTTTCAAAAGTTGTGAACCTGGCTCTGAAAATATTTGACAGGCAACAACAGTCAAACTCATTCAAATGTGAATATTAAAAAGAGGAAAATCTATATATATTTTTAGGAACACAATGACTATAAAATCTAAATTGCAGGTAGAATGAGTGCAACATTTTCTAACTTCACTCTGCACCATATAGTTAATAAAAAAGCCAAGGAATATTTCTGAAGTCGGCTCCAGAGCATTACCACAGGCCAAACAAACAGTCGCCTCGAACAGGCATGTTTAGAACAGGCACTGCACTAGTTTAGCTAATCTGAGAAATGCTCACTTACTTCTGTAGTATGCACTTGTGTGTTTGTTGCTACATAAGCAGCTTAGCATGGAAGAAAGAAGGTTACGAAACAAATATTTAAGACGTAGAGATGCCTGGGCCTTTTTAAAAGCTGGATTTGTCAGACTAATCGAAATCAAAGGGACTTCAAAGCATATTCTGGTAGTCTGAGGGTTTTATTGTATGCCTCATTCAGACAGCTGTGGGCTACTTAACATTACTCAGCCCTTACAAAGAAAACTCATCGTTCTCTTAGAGATAAGTTTATTACACAGAAAAAAATGAAAATGCTTGGCTTGAAAAAGATTAATAAAAAGAAGACAACAAAAACATGGTTAATCTCAACATAAATATTCAAATATTCTTAGAATAGTAGAGACAATCACACGCAAAAAGCTGTCAATAACTTCATAGGACTCTTGAAATCTTGAGAACTCTTGCGAATTTCACCCGGTGTGACCACCTCCGTCCTACAGGCCAAAGTATCCTTATCATGTACTATACAGTGATAATTATGGCTGTTCTTCTCTATATCCTTTTATTGACATTTCTCCCGTTTTGGTTGTTGATGGTCTTTTTTTTTTTTATAATAAAAGTATTTTTTCAAGAATGGTATTTGCATTCTATTATCTTGGATTATATTTCCCTTTTTTTTTTTATGGTTTCCTGACCTTGAGATAACAAGATATAATCGACATAACTATTTGTGCTTGGTAGTTTAACATCAGGATATGCGTACCAAACTAAATGAGGCCAAAGGTAGGTCCTTGGGGTACTCCACAAGGGGTAATTACAGACCAATAAAGAGAAAATGCTGTTGGAGAGTTAAGGAACAAACGATTCAAGAGTGGAACCACTGGCTTTATGGTTCAGTCTGCTCCATATGTTCTGATCAGTTGTGTAGTGGTAAGAATGGGGAAAATGCGATAATCAAATGTTATTTGAAGCAGAATAGATGAGAAGTATTTTCTATTTTTGTGTCTCAGCCATACTGTTTTTATGACTTTAACAGTATTTGTAGTGATTAATAGTATATTCAGGCTGCAAACAGATATAAACGGCTTTTAAATGCAATGGATTTTGCTCAGGGCAAAGGATACAATGTCTGCAACAAGTGAAGGCCACAGTGGTGGTGAGGGAAAGACGAGGATGGAATTAAAAAAAAAATCTATATTATATTTAAATGGTTGTGGGAGGACAACAGATGATAGGACGAGGATAGAGAAGAATGAACAGCAGACAAGAGGAGTGATGAGCAAGACAGTAAATTCATCACAACGTACAGTTTGTGGTTGATTAAATGTGCAGTCTGGTCGCCTAGCTCCATTTCTAATCTTTTTTTTATTCTGTCTTCTTTTTCGTCCTATGATTGTTGTTGTTATGTACAAGAAAAACTCAAGAATCGCTGGGAACAAACTATTGTTGTTTAAAGTGTAAACTATCACTAGCTATTGCGTTACTTCATTTAGCCACACACAGTCACTCCACATTTATTCAAATGAAAGTCTTTGTTATTCCCTCCTAAATTGCTCACACACACAAATTCTTGCTTGTGTTTTTGCAAAATGTGAGTGTGATTACCTGCATGTCTACTTACTGCACGTGTGACATGTTCCTGTAACAATACTTTCTCATGCGTTTTCTCAAGATCAAGCGGGCAAGTGTGTGCGTGTGCTGTATTTTTGGGATAAGAAAGCAATTTATCACAATGAATCGCACCCCCCGATGGTGTTCGACCTCGAACAGAAAGAACAGAGAGAAAGGAGAGAGGCAGGCTGGCAGTTTGAGCCTCGTGGGCACCTCTCTGCGGGTGGTCCCTGCGCCTGCACCCTGGCTGATAACGAGGGATGGAAAGAAAGAAGGGACTTGGGGAGAGGCGGAGAGGAGGAGGGAGTGAAGACAGAGGGAGAAAAACACATGCGGTGACAGGGAGGTACCACACAACCCCGTCCCATTCAGCTGTTCTCATTCTCAGACAGCACGTTTCCACTGTTCATATTTTTTTGACTACTCTTGTTGGCTTTTACTTTTCCGTCTTCCACATTTACAGTTTGACGAGTTGGATTTAATTCTCCGTTTGATAAACTCTGTGAGACAATTTAACACTGAACATATTGGTAAATGGAGTGTAAAAGTGTATTCAAGGTTGGAAATTAATTGTTTCCAAAACTTGACATTGAAAATGTTTCTCAACAAACAGTTCCATATTAAGCATTTTACTGTTTATATCTGTGAACAAATTTTGGCAAATTAAGGCGCTTATCAGTCAAACTGCACACATTGGATTTTTCATTAGAAAGCTGATGATTCCAGTTTCAGGCATTTGGTGCGATGTTCATTCATTTGCTCAGAATGAAAGATTGCCGTGAGGGCACGGATTTGATAAATGTTGGGATTGGACCATTACTTGAACTTGTCTGAAGCTGGGAGGAATATTAGCGAGCTGCATGAAGTCTCATATAGTTTGTAGAGAACTTTCTTTTTACTTCTTTTTGATCACCTGAACAGAGCTGCTCTATGCACCAGCATGGTGTCTCTAGTGCTTAAGTGCATCAGTATGACTGGAATCTCAGTGGCCGAGGCATGTCCTCAGGTCATTTTACCCAGTTCTCTTTTCATCAATAAAAAAATCGGTTTCCTGTTTACACCGTATTCGAGAAAACAGTTCTTTATCCATTTTCTTTTTATTCTTCTGACCTTTTTGCATCCTCTGATTCATCCTGCAACCCTCAAGTTATCATTTCTTGTTTTACATGAAATCAATTTTTAATTCCCTACCTTGTTTCTCAGTTATTTCTCTTCCTCTGATCTTCTTTTCTGTCTCTCTTGCGTTGAGTAAAGAATTTGTTTTCTTTCAGACATTGATTCTATCAACAATAGAAAGCTGGACATGAAAGTATTAAAATGATAATGCTGGTATAATCTTCCTAATGGGATCACGCTTGCACTCTTCATTTCCTCAGCTGTTTGTCATGATGACATTGAGTCCCTTCACTTCCCTGTAGAAGTTAACTCCAGTACAGCAACTCACATTCAAAGACCCGAGCAGCAGCAACAACTAGAGCCGGACATGCAGTAGAACATGTTTCAACACAAAAGTGACCCTGTTGTTGGGTTAAATGTTTGACTTTTACATTGTGTCCTCCAGGAGCACAAAGGGACAAAAGATGTGACTCGATCAATTATCAGAACAATTAAAGAAATTCTAAAATGTTACCCTGTGAAATTTACCGGAAATAATGGTGCATACATGTGGATGTGTGATTTTGTGTGTTGATATGTCAGTGTATCTACTCCAAATTAGTCAGGTCAACAGGAAGGCATTACATATTCATGAAATTACCAAATTATGAAAATGGAACATGAGTCAATGCTGCGATGAAAGAAAGCCAGCCCTCTGTGGCTTCAAAGCTCCCATCTGAAACTAGTTATAATCTGAATGTGTGTGTGTGTGTGTGTGTGTGTGTGTGTGTGTGTGTGTGTGTGTGTGTGTGTGTGTGTGTGTGTGTGTGTGTGTGTGTGTGTGTGTAGTCACAGTGGATGTGAGTAGAGAGCAGACAGACAGAGAGAGGCAGATAAGGGCTGACCTTCAGTGAATCACTTCCCTCTCTGGACAGACTTGTAAAGAAGCGTCATGTTTGGCAACTGTTCTTTCAGACGAGAAAGACAAGAAACACAGAAAGGAGAAGGCAAGATAAAGGCAAAGGCGGAACTTTAGAGACGAGGAAAACAGAGGTGTAGAGTTAGATGAAAGTAGAAGGAGAAAGAAATGTATACATAAATATAGAAATTGAGCTAAGACCAGATGAGATTGTGGTGGGGAGGGGGTCCGGCTATCCAAGAACATCCTCAAAATTGGCATGAGACTGGCTTGGCACAAACCCGAATGGGGGCACTCAAAATATGTGTGTACAAATTTCTGGCTGCTGAATCAACATGACAATAAGCACTATTTGAGTTATGTGACTCCAAAAGTGAAAATGGGAGCATATTTACATCGCAGTTGGCCTTTTGGGTCACGTTAATTAGACAGTTAAGTAGCCACAACTAACCTTTTCTACAGAGATACGGAAATATGCAGGTATTTTGTTTTCCTTTGACCTTTGATACCCTTTTTCTACTCCCATGAATAATGAAGTCTTTTCAGCCCCGACCCTCTACTGTCACTGGCCAGTGTGTGAAAAGATGAGTCTGATACACTTTATAAAGAAACACATTTGTAATGTGTAGTAAACTTGGTATTCCACTCATTATTCTAAGCTTCGCGGTAGATTGTGTTTGAGTAATAATGACTTTCTGTTCAGGATCACCTTTAGTGTTTCCTGTGCTAGCATAAGCAAACGTTGCTTTTCTGAACTGGTGGGTCCTTGTGAAACATCAGTTTACTGATATAATCATAGACTGCGATATGACTCATTCAGATTACAGAGTTGTCAAGTGTTGAGATATGTCAAAAGGTAAGAGAGCTATTTGAACTGTTGTGAGAGTAATGTTGTATGAAAGCATTTACACTTAGAAACCGCATATATATATTATTTATATAGGGTCCATTGACCCTTGCTCCAAACTTATAATAACATAATAGTATAAATGATTGACATATACAAAATTCAAGTGTAATGAGTAGTATGAGAGAAGTTGAAATAAGTTACAAAAATCTAAAAGAATAAACAAAGGACTAAAATAAAAGAGGATTATTGCACAGGATATTGTCACGGTAATATTAAATGTGAAATATGATAATAAAACACTATACATGATAATAACTAGTGTGATATTGTACATGAAATAATAAAATAACTATTGCAAATATAGCACATGATGTTGAGCACTAATATTGAACAGATTAAGGTAATACTGGAGGTGATATTGCTTGAAAAAACTGCATTCAGTGTGTTTCTATGGACCATCTCACAAGTTTAGCGATCATGGATCTGTATTCATATTATTGTAAAGTATTATTCTAAAGCTTGAGCAGTACACATCACATACAATTGACTTCTTCTGTTGAGAAGGTTACAATTTCTTACCATTAGACCTTCAGCTCTTAAATGTTCAACAATGAATTACTGCCCTTGAGCCATATTTTCGGATTCTTGAAATAATTACATTTCTAACTCCAAAACTTTGAAAAGATTATGTTTACATATACATTGGTAATCCTCCCATAAACCTTTATTCCTCATTGTCCTGCAGATTTTATTCAATATTTTTACCAAGTTCAGAACGAAGGTGTTTCTGTCATTCAGAAGTGAATGCCACCCCTGTACAGTCACCTCGCTGCACCTCGACACTTATAAATCAAACATGACGCTCTTTAAATAGGGAAATTAATTATTTACACTTCAAGCCAAAATACCTAGAAGAGGATGGAAAAAATACTGACACATAATAAGTCATCTCCAGGCCCGAGAGGCCGGCCACTCTATTACCATAGTCTAGATTTATAATGCTCTCATAACAGTCAAGCCACCAATGGAGATACTCTGGTGAGGTAGTTCTCTGCCCCCTGCTCTTTAGCCCCGTTTCTAAGATGAAAAAAAGTGGCTGTCAAATGCTATGATGGAGAGAATTTGGCCAGTTGATGCTGTTGGCTCCACGCTGACACTCTTCTCTGGAATAGAGTGAGTTGCAAATATCTGACACTTTCCTCCCCGACAACATGATGCCGAGACGTTGAACAACATGTCAGCTGGCCAGAAACTGCATGTTACCTAGCAACGATGATGGAGCAGACCTGTGAAGGATGCATGACTAAACTATTTCTGCCAGAGGCGTTGTAACAGTGTTTTCTCACCAGCACTGGGTCTCTTCTCAGTAAGAAAGCCAGTGTTTTTCCCCAAAATAAATGCTGATGCCTTAAAATCCCATGCTGTGTTTAAGTGTTATCATCACTTGTCTCTGTGGGAGGGGCAACATCGCCGACTTTGCCTGGGACGGACTTTTCTGTCACGCTTCATATATTTCCTTCAGAAAACTGAGAAGTGGCTATCGAGTGGAGGGAAGCACCCGAAGCGATGATGATAGTTGACAGTCATAGAAAAACATAGTTGTTTTCAAAATAACAGAATTATTATTGAAATATAAAAGTAATATAGAATATGAGTGAAACCGAAAAGCACCAGGAGAACGAAAGAAGTCGCCCAAAATATGAAGCGTCACTGAATGTTGTCCGAGAGGCAACAGTTGGTTTTTGATGTTTTATATGTTGTGCAGACTTCCCCGAAGCGACACCATAAATAGGCTAAATGTGTTAGTGCTTGTTTGGATACCGTTAGCCCGAAACCCCCCTGCTGTGTGAAGGGTGTAAGAGGACCTGGTAATTTTCTTCGTACAAAATTGATCCACATCCTGTCCACCTGTCTGCAGAGCCAGCAGGCAGCTCTCATTCTCGCTGGGTGGTGTTGCTTTAAGCGCTCATGCATACTGTAAAGGATGCGATCAACTGACCCTTTAATCCTGTTATCACTTGCTGATGCCATCCACCGTGTTGCGCAGCTGTCTGAGTTGATTCACCTGCAGTGAAAGAGCTTCAACATTATATAAGTGTACACACCGGCTCATGGTCAAGTCTATATCATTTTTATCTCGATGTTTGGCGCATGTAACACTGGGAACCCCTCCGCCTCACTTACCTCATACAATACGCCTGGTAATTAGAATGTACAGCATATGTCTCGGTCGTTATCGTAGAGCCTTAAATCCATCAGGTTGTTAAGAGGGGGGTGTGCTGCAAGAGCAATATTTTAACATATTTTTGACGTTCTCAAGGCCATGTCTTACGCACCGCTCTCATATAAATTTAGGATAGTCCCCCCTCTAATTTTTATGTTATGAAATAAGTAGGCCAAGGTGGTTGAGCTGTCATTATGCCCTCTCAGGATAACATCCCAGAGTATGTGCTACAAGGCTACTACTTAAAGTGCAGTTTTCAAGGATCAGTGTGCATGAAGGGTCTGCCTGGACCACATGTATTCAGCTCTCACCCCTCTCAAAATCACTTTTTTTGATTCTCCTACAAGCTCAGGCGAGTTGTTATTTGACCTTGCTCCAAAACACAGTCTCATTTTATTAACATCCTATGTTCACCTTGTTGTACGATAAAGGGATTTATGTAATACTATTCCACGGTCATTTATTTAAACCTGCAAAAGCAGTTTTTAGCTTTTTTGTTTCGTTTAGGGGCAAAAGGAACAAATTGGGTTTACACGTTGACATATTACCTTTCAACTTGAAGGCAAACGGTGACTTATTTACAGAACATTAGCATTTGCATTTGGAGCCATGTTTGGCCACAAGGCGAATCATAAGTCGATTGTTTACTCTTTTCGCTTTACTTTCGGTCTCTGTCAATTAGCTGGAGAGCAAAACAATTAACTGAATATCTACAACAAAGGGGCTTTTATATTTGTTTTGTCTTTTGATACAATTTTAATATAAAAATATCAGCTATAGTTGCATGAAGTGATTCATTATCACAAAGTCATGACAACCGTTGAAAACCTTATGTAACCTATGTTTCTCTCAGCTCATTACAATACGATAAACTTCATTATTGAGATGCAAATTACACACAGAGCCCAACATTGATTTGTCCACAATAACCTGTATTACAAACCTAATTACCGACTGGCTTTGTTAAACCTTGGTAGTTAACAACAAGTGTGTTCATGTGAAAGAGGCAGAGTTGTGTCAGAGAGTCACAATCAACCTCGTCAGAACAATGGATAAAGTACCTGATATGATATTAGAGGAAACACTGACACCAGGTCAATATTATAGCAACAGTCAAAAGGGATATTTGGCGGTGAAGCACTAAGAGAATGATCAAATAACAAGAATAGAAGAACTATATAGCAAGGCTACGGGTATACTGAGGATATAACTATGATAAATATGCGTCTTTTAAAATAAACATCAGAGCGTTTCTGCTGACAAAGAGGATTGATTTTTGATGAGGTCAATCTGACTGAGATTTATTATCATAATATTTTTTTAAGTGTGTGAATCACTTTTCTAACAAAAGACATCAGGACGTTTCGATTTTCTTTTCACTTATCATCACAGACTCTCCTTGTGTTACTCTGAGCTGAAGTGATGCAGTGAGAGCATCTTCACTGCAAGTGTCAAGGATTGTGTTGACAATCAATTCATCTTTTAGTTCAAATACAATGAAGCATGATAAACTATCCCCTCAGTCAGCTACAAGCTTGGAAAAGGAAAACAATGCAACTAATATATACAAATATTGCTCTTTATGTTTCACTCTCTTGTCCAAACCAGGATCCTGTAGAATGATGACTCTAGCTTCCCTCTAATCAGCTCATTATTGGCACTGTTAACAGGTTTTGACACATTATAATAAACCATCTTTAACATGCAGATTCTGTAAAAAGAAAAAAAAGTGTATATATGTACATTTGTATACATATATATGTATATGTAACTGGAATAAAAAAATGATGAGTTTGGCATTTCATTCTGTAGAAATGAGGTTAGTCATGTTTCAAGTTATTTGTGTGGAGAGAGTGTGGAAAGAGATTAGACATGTGAGTCACTAGCTCAAAAAGATCAAAACGCTTGTTGGCAGCAGGGAGCAACCGCCTGAAGAAGATAAGTCCCTTTTCTAAAATTACATTTTCGTTGCAGGTTGAGGCATCAGGTTACAATATTCCACATTGCTCCATGTTTCAATGTTCTACATGCTTGTTATTGGTGAAAGAGGAAGTTCAGGCTATTACAGAACAACAGCTTCCTCCATTAAAAACCTTGTTAGCTCCACAACGCTACGTAAAGGAGCTGAGACATGAGCCAAGTGTCCCGACCAACGATGAAGCCCAAGTCAACTCCTCTGGCCTCGAAAGGTGTCTTTGAAAAAGGTTTCACAATTATTTAAACTGCTCATATAATGCAGACTTCAATTTTTCATTTCGCTCTAGTGCTTGTGTGAGGAAACTTTTTTTCTATCCAGGGTAATTTTTACTGTTTCTCTAAGTATGCAGCGTCTGATGTCAGGTGATAGTGATGATCATCAAAAATCCTAACCTTTTGTATAACATGCATGGCCTGCAAAACCAGTAATTCTCCCTTGTTCGCCTCAATAATCCCAGGTACAGAAAAAGGGCTGGTTGGGTGGTGTTTGTTATGTCTGGTGATTCATTGCAAGCTGGACATTTCTTGTGTCCTTCTGTGTTTTTTTAGTATCTTTTTCCGAATGCGCAATCTGCTCTGCAGAGATTCTTTTTTAAATTGAGGACACTGGGTCAAGCATCCAGTTCTATTTTCATTTGTCTGATTACAATACGCTTTAAGTTGTCGGATAAAAATGGCAAAAATACTTTTCTATTTCAAAACAATCAAAATATTTCCACATGTTTTTTACTGATTATATATATTTACCTTTCAGATATTACATATAAAATGATGGTCAATCTTGTAAAGGTTTACCCATACCACCTAAAGTTAGTCAGGGATCAGGTAATGTGGCGTAATTTATAAAATGTGTCTCTTTTATGAGTTATTAATCTCTTTGCACACAGAAGTTATGCAAGATTCTTCTTTAAAATTAATAAATGGATCCCAAAGGGAAAAAAAATCATGTCGAAAACAAATTTGCATAGCTGGAACAAATTCTCCGACATCAAGAGAGACGACACAAAATCAAAGCAGATCCACTTGTAAACATAGAAAGTCTGGAAAACTTTCGAAACAGCGATTTATCTTTCCAAAATTAAAAAACAGAGAATATTCTACGAATCTTGGTCACGGAACTGATGTTAAGTTGATTAATGTGAACTGACTTTAATATACATAAAGAAATACAAAACACAACTACGAAATTTTGTAGAGGAACTCAAAAGCTTTTACATTTTTCTTAATTACTTTGTCAATCAATACAAAAACGGCCAAAACAATCTCCTCCACAGTTTGGGTCTCGGTGGTGGATCAATGTAAATCATTGTTCACATTTACACTCAGGCTTTTGGCCTTTGAGGCTGATTGCCTGTGAAGCAAGGGGGGATCTGAATTGATAAGGAATATAATTTGATAATGTACAAAATTCATCACATTGCTAAGAGCCTTAATTCTGTCTCGTTAGACAGACTCATCTATTATGTAGAGATCCATACGTCTCAGAGAGAGAGAGAGAGTCGGACGGAGGTAAAGAGAAAATGAGGAAGAAACTGAATGAGATAGATCAGGACGGAGATATTTTCTGAAATCTGTGGTAATTAGATGGATTAATGAATCAGAGGCAATCCCTGGAATGGAGATTAATTCCTGTGACGTGACCATCATGTTATGTATTTTATTAATATGCCCTGGATCTGGCCCTGTCCCTGTAGCTAATAAAGGGGAAATAGGTCTAATTCACAAAGTAACGGATAATCTGGAGGAAGAAGTGATGGGATTTAATTGTGAGACAGAGAGAGAGAGAGTTAAAGGGAGAGAGAGAGCGAGAGAGGGAGAGAGAGAGATAGAGGCTGGGGGTTGTTAGAAAGCAGTCGTCGGTCTCTGACAGGATTTAATTATAATCATCTTTAGCCAATGATTTATGCTATAATGACTTCACACATATGATTTACGATGCAAATATGCTAATCTTTGACTCTGTGTGTGTGTGTGTAGGAAATATTTTCACTAAGATGAGCAGAAACTTCCACTGGAGGGATAAAGAAGGCGAATGGACTCTACATCTAGAGATGTCACTCAAAATGAAAGTAGTGTTTACAAATAAAAAATAAACTTCTATGTATTTGAACTTTATGCTGTTGTGTTATGTTAGTAACTCTGTAAGGAAGTGACAATTGCTACCATTGTTGTGCGGCCTGCCTCACATTAAACCCTTTGATTATCTAGTTAAACAGTCGTAACTGTAAAGGAACACAAATTATTTTGTCCCTTCGTCTTAGCGGGCTCCTCCTGCTGTTTTGTACAATGGTTCTTCAAATTCTTATTGCGATTGTTCTAATTGGGACACTCCAATTGGAAATATTGCCAAATTGTTGACATGGCTTTTGCTAACATTACACTTCCAGATATCACTTCTTCTTCACTGCTCTAAAAACAGTACACGTCAGCGGCAGTACAGCACAACCACTGTTTTGGAGAAGCAGAGAAAAATAAGTGATTTCCGGGAGAAGAAAACTTCGATTTTATCCGAATGAAACAAATATTTTTTAAAGGTGTGATATCAGATTTGCGTATTTACCAATGCCAGCATTTTCAGACGCTGGTATCAGTATCAGAACATCTCTAGTGGTTTCCATGACTGTGTGTATGTTGATATATCAAATGTTGTTTGTTTCGTACTGGTACCGTTGCTGGAAAAATATTCTCGACAGTTATTTGTGTTTTGGAAGGCTCGTGTAGATCGTCAAGTAATTTAAAAAATCAGCAATAAGCACTGAAAGTGACGCATCATCATCATGACCTGTTCGGATGAGTGACTTGTACTGAAGGTTATACGCTGTTTTATAACTGAGCAGATGAAGAATGTTTACTCTATATACGCAGCTGCTCCTGACAACAAATGACTGCAGCCTGTGGTGAGAGTACAGCATTAAGCCTTTAGTGTGAATGCTGCTAATGTGACCGGCTGTGAGGTTTACAGCGGCTGTCGCAGGCTGGTCTGCAACAGGGTTCCATGAAGCCGCTCTCACCCGCCCGCCTGAGTAGAGCCTCATTTATATTCAAATATTAAGCATGTGACCTTCATGTGTCTGATTAATATAAAGTGCAGCGGAAAAATTGTTAAACACATTTCAGTACAAAAGTGCCCATGTGCTGCGCCTCCGTTACAACCGATGAGCATGCAGTTCACGTGCTGAGCAGTGACGACTTACCACCTGTGACTGATGATGGTTATTATGGTTTTAATCCTCTACGGGTTCACTACATTTCCCATGAGCCCCTGGAAGCCTCAATAGCTGATTGCTGTCTTGAGGGAATACTTAAGATATAAAGATGGCAACGCACACACACACACACACACCCTCTTTCCTCTTTCTAACCACACAATCCATTAAGACAAACATTTCAACTTCCCATCATTCAGAGTATTCCCGGAAATTCACTTTCCAAATCCAAACACAGGACAAAATCTAAATGCTGCTCCATGTCCTTGAAGCCTCTCACTGGTTTGCTCCTCTCTGACGTCTCCTCTTCCATCAGTGCTAATTACCGCAAATGAGTTTTAATTAGCGATGCTGAAGCCTGCCTGATGTTGGAGATTTAGAGTAAATAGGCATGTAATGGCACTCTGTCTTTGTCCATCATTAATCAAGGTTATGTATGGAGTCACAGAAGTCAGGAGGATTGGAAGAACACGTGTCAATTACCATCAAACAAGAGAAAGGGCTGTTGATGAGGTTTGGAAACAATGCTTATCCTCGACGTACACATGTCAGACAAACCGAAACAGCCACGTGAAAGTAGAGATGTTCCTGTACCAGAGCAAATACCTCTGATACTGCATGTGAGTCTACAATACCACGTCTTTAAAGTATATCAGTGTCAAACACATACTTCTTTTGCAGCTCCCAAACTGCAGTTTAGCTATACTGCCACTGGCAAGGACTGTTTTTACAGTGGTGAAGAAGAAGTGATTTCTGATCGTGTACAGTAAACCAGAGCAAACTAAAATATCAGCAAGGAGGCAGGACATACAACAATAATAACAATCATCACTTCCATACAGTGTTAGCAGCATACAGCTTTAAAAATTCATGTTATTTTTTAGATCCAAAGTATCGGATCAGAAAAGTCCAGGTATCGCAATCAGTATTATGAAAATGGAGGGAAGGTAAAAATTGTACATGAACATCTTGATAAAGCGCTACTGTCACATAGCTCCTCAATCTCAACAACATGGATGTTCTCAGACAAAGTGCTTTTAACCTTCACAGCTTTTATTCTCATACTTCACGTGTTCATGAGGTTTTGGTTCCAGCACCTACACATTTCCTCAGTGATAAACAGAACATCTGATTAAGATTCACAGATGAGAACACTGAACAGGACCAATAGCATTAACAATTTTATTTGGATTGGTCTTCTCTAAAGTTTTATGAAAACTCCCTTCCTATACATAAACGCTTTATGGAAGGTCAATTTGATCTCCAGGGTGAAATGCAAAAGCTTTCACAGATGATGGAATGGGAAGTTGTTGTGCAAAGCCCACGTCATTAGCTAAAGGTTGGTCATTTCTCAACATGAATGCCCTGTGAATTCTTTAAGAAAATGTATTCCGAATAATTTCATATAGATATGCATGACTCAAATTCATACTAAACATAACCTTTACAAGCAAAGCCCTTCTTTGTGGTAAGTAACAATGTTTTAAGCTTGTAACCAAGCCACTACCGAGAAAAATTGTACCTCTATAAAGGGGTTTGTACATTCAATGCAAATACATAAAAGTACGGATGTCATATTTAGAAAGCAACAACACCAGGGCCTTGGGCTGAGGTATCGAACATCAACCACAACGTCCCTGCTTCCCGTATGATGACGGGAAACAAATATTTATCGCCTGAAATTCGTTTTTTCAACTACTCTTGAAGACAGAGAAACCTGACACTCTCTGAGGGTTGTGAGAACTGATGATCCCAATGAGAACTGACAGCCCTGTCTGCGGTGTTATGCAGTTTCCAGGTGATAACGACTTCTCAGTACAAACCTGCACAATGTGGACAGGGAAAAGCATCTTGTGAGCCAAAAACTATTGGTCACACTTGGATAAACTCAATGTTGATTACTGCTAATACATCAACTATAACAATAAGAAGCTTGTGAGGCTCCTTCCAATGACTTTCCTCAAGTATTTCACTCCCCATTGGTCAGAAACGTCTTCACGCAGCTTTAAAAGTTCTTCAGAAATGCTGTTGCATGTGCTGCAATACTCAAATCATGGATACTTGCTGTACCTAATTCTCAATAATTAAATATGACGTATTTACCGATTTGAACACAATATGCCAGCTACATATGTAGCTAGCTCTAACAGGACAGGAGATCACATACTCTGACACAGAGTAACATTTTAATCTCCTTTAAGTCTGTCCTTGTAATTTACATTGTCTATTACCATGCCACTAACGACTCTGACCTTCTCCACTGTTAAACACCAAGCCAGCAGAAGAGAAAGGGATGGGGGTGCGGGTGGATGACATGGCAGGGGAGCCAAACCCCCTTGAAAAAAGAAGGTGTGAGAGAGAAGTTATGGATGACATAGAGAAGGAGGAGACAAGATTTTTAGGGCTCTGGCATTCACTAAAGCCATAAATCTGTGGTTTATGGTGAAATGATGGCAGATAATGTAAGTAAAGGTCAGTGCAGCGTGTCAGCCAACAATAGATCAAGGGGACTGATGATTGTGGTCACACACTCCTTGAGTATAATCCTGTGCACCTTCACGCAGCTTGTTGCTTTCTTTGTTTTGCAGGTTTTGTCTTCATGTTTCATATTTTTTCGGGCTTCCAAATGTATCGTAATACAGCAACAGCCACTGGTTCAGTGTGCTGCAGCGAGTTGTTATTGATAGCCACTCGACAGAATATGTCAACATTGTGTTTCATGATCAATATCTCCACTGGTGGAGCTCAGGCATGAAAATTTCATAAATTTCTTCTTCAATTGGCTTTTTATCCCTATAAAGAAAAGTAACGATTGGAGAACCGTTCAGTTATTACTGAACTTGACTTGACATGTTTGCGTTTCACTTTTCTGTGTCCTTTAAAACTCACCACCTACTCTTTTATCCTTCAGGCGTCATTCCATAATCCTAATAAGAGTTGAGGTGTCACCATTTATTTATTTTGTTATGTAATATAAAATAAGATTCAAGATTTAAATAAAACAAGTCTCTACGACATTTACCAAACAACTTAGACCAAAATATCTTCACAGAGTTTTTAACAGATGGGGAGGTTGTAGAAGCTCAGGGATTGTACCAATCGATCAGGAGTGCCCGCATTAGTGGGGGTAGAGCCTACATGCAAGTCTCCATGACCTTCTTTTATCCCTAACCCTAATCCTTTTTGCAACCCTAACCCTAACCCTTCACAAATAGGGTTTTCTCCTTTCGAAGGTCATAGAAGCTCCAGGATTGTACCAATCGATCGGGCATGCCCGTATTAGTGGGGGTAGAGTCTACTCGCAAGTCTTTAATACCTTCACCACTTTCAAATTTTCAGAGAACTTTGGTAATGATTTGAGCATGTTAAAACCCTCAAAAAGTCCCTTCTTTTGCCTGAAAATACAAAAATTCAGTTTCAATTTCAATAGGGTCTCCCACTGTTTGGTGCTCGGGCCCTAATTATGCCCAGACAAGGCTTAGACTACCGTTGATAAGTCTAATGTTTTCTTTGCAAGTTAGATTGTGAATCTTAATTCAATGTATGACAGACAAACACACATGCTAGTAGTTACAATGTCTGACTTCACTTCTAGTTTATGTCAGAGGGAATGATCGGGACAACAATGAAGAAATTACAAGTACATGTCGATGTACTTTGATGTATAGCCAACTTCATGTTGTGTATCATGAAAGGAAACAGATGATGTCCAAGTTCAGGGTTTGCACAATTGTATCAGTGTTTAGAAACCACATTTCAGCAGGTGTCATGAATTGTTATAGTGAAAGCACAACTCTGAGAGGCATGTGGCCCTATTATCCCAGTTTAACATACAGTACAGTACATGTTGTTTAAGATGACCGGATTGGCCCAACTACGATGATAGTGATAACAACACAAACCACCCTTTTCTGACACGGTCCTCTTTTTTGATAATACACTTTAAAGATTTCAGACTAGTTTTACTGAGAACATTTTCTCTGACATGTCGTTATTTCAAGGATAAAAGTCTTGTAAAAGTGAAATATAAAACTCTTCCATTAAGGTAGAAGTATGAACTCCATATTTGCGGAGCATGTCTTTCAGTCACATATTGTTTCCTGTCAAACCCTTGGAAGCACAAAAAAAGGATTTTCTTTGTTAGCTAAGTGTTTTTCTTTTGATCTTAATATCACGATATTGCTGGATGAGACATTGCTTCTTTCTTGGCTATTTGAGAGATGATTCATCAAACTGCAAATATGTCAGGAGTTGACTCATATTCACACGGAAGAATACAAGATTTTTCTCGGGTGCAGCAAAACACATTTAGAAGCCTTCAGAAACTTATGTGGGTTAAACGGGGCTAACGTAACACTATTATGGCTGACTGATAATAAATAACAGACAATGAATGGACAAGCAAAAAACGAGAACATCAAGGCTACAAACAGCCCATAATGCAACACGCTATGGCAGCTGGTGTTACATATAACCCACATCCTTGAGAGGACTCGCTTTTTCACCAGTGCAAAGTGGATCCTGGAAATTACTGCATTGGCAGAAGGATCCACCAGTTAGATCCTTGTTTGCTCAGAAATGTAAGGATGCTTTTTTTAGCCACGTCTGATTGGGACTTTGAAAAAGGACAGCCTAGCCTCTTGGTAAACCACATTTCAAATGTTATTTCCAGGGGGAAAAAGATTATATATTTTGGCTTTTGCTTCAATTAGTAAGATTTTTGATGAGATGATTTAAACTCACATAAACGACATTTGCTGGCCCAGAGGTTCCCTATAGATCTCAGAGGATATATTGTTTAAATTAATGCTAGCAGAGCTCGCATGGCCTCTTAACAGAATTTATTTAATGTTGGTTCTGTGGTTAAGTGGAAGTTTGATATAAAAAAGCTTTTTTTACCCTCCTCCAGGGCCTCATATGGTTCTATATTTATCCAGTGTTATGCACCTTTACTTCCTGAAGCATGGATAGTAGCAGAGGTCCTTACAGAGAGCAGACTGAGGAGGAAACTATTTCACTTAACAATACCTTATAATACAGGCATAAGAAAGGATTAGCAGAGTCAAATCACAATTTTAAACCCAACACACACAATCCAAGCAATTCAATATTACCTGAGCAAGGACAAGGTGTAACACTTGTCTCATTACCCATTCACAAAGGCCTGTCTTATCATGTATAACCAGACAAACTGCTTGTTGACTCAACCTTGCCTTCCTCAGAGGCTACATTCTGAAGGGAAAATTATCATTTTGATGGGAATAATGTCTCGGTATGCTGCTGGGGCCACTCTGTCGTCTCCAGCTGAAAAAAACAAACTTTTAAACAGTCACTCGTTATCTCTCCTGAGATCGAATTGGGATGCCGTGATAAAAAAAAACATGAAAAGGGGTTTCAATTATTTATTTATTGAAAAACAGCAACCACGAACTGCTGGTAGAAATTATGGATTTGACTTTTAAACCTGAATGTGGGAAATATTGGTCTTTTGAGAAAACTTCTCTGTCTTTGCTCAAAAGTTCTGTTTCCCCCCCAAGTGTGCTTCAGAATTTGGGCACATCGCTACTGAGCTATGAAATTAATAATTATCTCCCAAACACAGTACACTGAAATCAATGGCCACTACTGACCATGAATGGAATTTGTGTATATGTCAAATACCTCTTGATAATTCCTACTTCATAATGAGGAAGAAAGAACAGTGTTGTTATAAATGTTATTTGTAGATCTGCCACCATGTGCAAATCAAAGAATTTTATTCCAACATTACGGACTCATTGGTTTTCTTTTTAAAAGTTGCTTAATCAAAGTTCTCAAACAGCAATTAGTGTCAAGTACTGTATACCATAATAATATTTCAAATGTTTGGTGCTGACATTTCAAAAACCCTGGAAAGCTAATTTGCGATCATATCCTCTAATAATGGGCACACAGAATGCTATTGATTAGACTCAAAAGAGAGACAGTATATTGATTTTGTTATATGCTGATGGTAAGTGTCTGCAATGTTATTTTCTTGTGTGGCCACATAGATGAACATTTGAGACTATCCATTAGTTGTTTCCCTCCTCTTTTTCGGTTTTTCTTTATTTTTATCCTTCCGTTGTTTCCTTCCCCCCTTTCTCTGTCTATTCTTGTGTTCCACTCTGAATATGAGTCACTGAGATGGAACAAGCTCATATCTCCGTGAGTCTCTCTCTTACCCTTTGGGTTTTACCTAAGCCTCACCTGTTTCATTGTGTTACTCTGGTTACATCTACCATATGAGCTTTGTGTCGACATGTTCACACACAGTGTGTGCTCACTTTGGATGTACGGATGAGTGCAAGAGTGTGTGTGTGTGTGTGTGAAACCCAAGTACTATGTAGGTGAATGCTTCAAAAATGAGTGCTGCAGCTGTGCGGTGTGTGAGTTCTTCTTTGTGACTGTATTTGCCGGTGCATACACATCTTTGCCAGCAGTTGTTATGCGCATGTCAGTGTGTGATACAGTATGTGTGAATTGGCACATACCTGCTGGGTATATCATATTATTCTGTGTCTTTGTGCCCAGATGCATGCATATATGCTTGCATGTGTTCGTATGTGTGTGGGCACGCACACAGTATCTGTGCACTGGATCTGGCACTAGCCTGTGTGTTGGAATCTCCCAGGGAGTATCTTCCCCCAGGTGTCACAGTATCATGATGAATGGGCTCGGCACCACTGAGACAACCACAATACCCCACAGCAATATATTTCCTTAACTCCGCACTGCTTTGGAGAAATATATGCCATTTCTTGATAACACAGGGGCACCATTATTACACATTATGGGATAGACCTTTAGATCCAAAGACTTATTAAAGGTGGTAAAGTTTGTAGCTGGTTTGATATATTATACAGCAGCAGCAATGTGAGGAGATTTGCATGGCTACGTTTTTTAAAACACATGAGCAATTTCAGAGAGTTTTGAATTTACTTTATGAGAACATCAAACATGAACAAGACTTGTGACCAGCCTTTTTAACTATTATTATTACTAATTATTCAGATTGTGTAAACAACTAATGAGGCTCCATGCTTCAAATCTCAAATGTGTGCCGGCTGCAGAACCACAGGGTTAACGCTCACTCAGCTGAGTGTGTGCATCACAACAATATACCACATCTCAGACATCCTGCTTGAGGCAAAATAAAATAATAATAAAAGTAGATGAAAAATTGAATGTTACATTAATTCTCTCAGTTTTATAGGAATGTCAATGTCTCATTGGAAAAATGTGTCTGCTTTAATTACTATCTGGAAGAAACATTGAAATGCAGTCAGCAGCATGTTTAATGTCAGTTTCTCATAGGGAATCACATCGTTCATACACCATTCACCTGAACATAACAAGTTTTCCCAAAAGCAATCTAGACTGTGTGGGCCCCCTATATTCTAATATGTCCTGCCACAGTTTCATAATGAACTAAAAAATGATTTACACTTCTCAATGCCCCTACCCGGTCACTCAGGTCTGCTTCCTCCATCAGCCTGACCGTCCCCCGAGTCCATCTGTCCACCATGGGATCTAGAGCCTTCAGCCGCTCTGCCCCTCACCTCTGAAACTCCCTCCCCCCTGACATCAGGAACATTGACCCAAATTCAATCGCTCTTTTTAAATCTAGCATCAAAACCCACCTGTTTAGGCAGGCATATAACTTTTAATGTTCCTGTCTGCTGAAGTTGTTGTTCTGCTGCTGCTCTGCTTTGTGCATTTTAAATTTTTTAATTAACTGTATTGTTGACTGTTGTAAGGCGACCTTGAGTATCTTGAAAGGCGCCTTATAAATAAAATGTATTATTATTATTATAATGTAACAGATCTCCAACTTGGTGTGTAGCATTATTTGCAGCCCTCTGGTTCGTAGTGTTTTTAACGTCAACGCAGACAGTCAGACCTCATAGTCCCAGCTCCAGTTGTGGTTTGCAATGTCGTTCTTTCTCTAATCCGAGAACTTGTCTTTCGCTCCATAGACTGTGAACCTGTCACTCTGAATCCGTTGCGTGTGAGAGACGTTTATGCATGTCCATCCCAGTTACCTCCATGGATTGAATTAGTTATGTGGGAAAAGCTGAATTATGGTAAATTGTCTCGTCTCGTCTCCTTCATACTTTTCACACAATTCTTGTTTATGTGCAACATGTTTGTGTTTCCCCCTGCCACAGTAAACACTTCCAACCTGGCAACCTTCAAAAGCAAAAACAATGCCTCTGTCAGATCACATTTTGTTTGTGTCAGCATCTTGGTAACGTGGAACATTTTACAAACAGTCACCTTGAAAGTCATTTGCATGTAATTTATGTTGCACTCCTTCTCCCTCTGTCCCTCCCTGAGTGTGTGTATTGTACAGTTGTCGTCATTCGCAAGGCCCATAATCAGCACACAGGGGATCACACTGCTCCCGATAAAGAAAAATTAAAAACTTTCACTCGACAGGTCAATTCATCCTCCACTGCAGACGTGAATAGAATCCGTTGGCAAATATAAAAAGTGAGTCCCCTGCAAGCGGTTTACTTCATATTTATTTATCTTGTCCACATGCAGTATGTAAAGCAGCAGCTGTTGTATTCAATTGGCTGGTTGATGTGAATGTATAAAGAAGGTGGAGAGAGAAGCAACCTCATTACCTCACAGCTTATGTCGTTCTGCTGAGGCCGACCTGCCATCTTTACCAGATTGTTTCCAAGCCTTTATCAAGGGAAGATGACTAATTGACTTTATAGTCTACAAATCCTTAGGTTGTGCACATTCAGACCTGAAGAGCGTAGAAGCACTTTTCATTTTTTCAAAGAACATGTCTTACCACACTCCCTTAATGACATGCCGCGAAAACATTAATACAGCTTGAATCCATGTGGGTGCATAGTGCTTTTCCACGTTAAATACAAATTCCCTCCTTTTCCAGTAAGTTGTAAAAGCAGTTTTCTAGGCTTTGCTACAGTATAATCATCTTCCACATAGATGATCAATGCTGGTACCAATCAATGTTGATAACCCCCTTTTTTCTCTCTTCCCTTGCACACAATCAATAGAATATACAGCATATTAAATCCTGCCCCAGTTCATCCGTAACTGACATGAGGAGCATTTATTTAAGTGCAATAACACCCCACGCCTTAATTAGTATTGAACAAGATGCTAAATCGGCTTCAAATAGGCCTTAAGAAACCATAAATCGATGAAAGATTGACGGTCTGAGAAGTTACAATATTGCTTTAGCACTTATGGGATGAACATATAAGCTGAAAAGATTGTTTTTCTGAATTTCCTGTTAGTTTCAGATTAAGACACATCGAGGCAGATATCATTATAGTTATGTTTTTATTTAAGCAGAGTCAAATAATATGCAACCTGTGTGAATAGGAAAAAAAATGGAAAAACAGCAGATAATCCTTAAGAGCACAATTCAACTTATAGTTTTCCAAAACAACTATTACTATCTTTTTCTGTTTATGAAAAAATATCCAAATAATGTGGATGTTCGCTCACAAAAATGTGTTTACAAGCACATCCCCAACAGATCAAAGCGTGAAAACCTATTCCCTCCAGTTTTGTCACTCTTCGTTAATTTCTGGACCCGGTGTTTAATTCAGAGGCTGTATGCCTCAGTGTGTGGGAATATGTATTCATGGCTTTCATAGTACTGCCATACAAGCCAGTATCCAGTCAGATTTACCTTGAGCTTTATTGTACTGTCAAGTTCGGTCCGAATGGTTGATCGCAAGGCTAAAACCCCATATGATGGTTATGTCCCTAAAATCTTCTGGTGGCTGCTAACACCTGCTAGCATCCACTGTTAGTTGGTAACTTACATTTTGTGGAAGAGATATTCACCATCTTGTCCTAAGTTATCATCAGACATAAACACTGAGTAACCAAATGTAACAATCACAAAATACATATATAAATGTCATTAATTATAGCAGTGGTAGCCGTAGAAGTTGGTGTTGCAATCATACCTCTGAACTGCTGACTGAACGTCTTTTTAGGTCCCTCCATGCCATTTAAAGATGAGATTTTTGTGAGTATTTATTTTAAAGATGACCTTTTTTAATCAAGTTTAAGTGAAATGATACAAATTTATGTTAACTCTAGCACAGATGTTGCATTTTGCCGATATCACATTTTAAGATCATGAACGACCATAGACTGAATATAAAGATGGCGGACATAACTCCTCCCTAAAGTCGAATCCGAATCATCTTGATATTCTCCTAGTGGCTGGCAGCAGTAAAAGTCATAAACCTCGCCTCCTCCATGTTAGTGGGGAAAAAGTACACATTAAATAAATGTTTCTCAAAGATGCTTTCTGTCATTTTATGTAGTTCTCATCACACTTCAATTTATTGATGTAAGAAAAATGGGGTGAAACATTATAATTGAAAAATGACTCCGCAGAACCTCTAGCACAGCTCTACACCGAGATCACTACTGCTCAGACTCTGGCTCCAAATGAAGTTAAAATCATAAGATGGTGGCACCTGTATCCAGGATGTTTTGGCTTCATTATTTTCACAACAGAAGGAAGTGGAGACAAGTAGTTTATCTTTATATACAGTCTATGGGAACAACGTAATATGGTGCACTTTGCATGTAATGTTTTCCATGGTTGGGTAACATAATAATACTACATCTGAACAGAGAGACTGACACTTCTGATTTCCTCTCACTTTAGAATGACATATCAGTGTTAGGACCATGAAAGCATGGACTGTAAAATTTAAGAGTGCAGTCACATTCATTTCCCCCGGTTTCCTCTCCAGATTTCAAGTGTCTGTGTCCTCCTGTAGCTAATTGTGGTTCTAAGCTGATGCGATGCCCTCCCTGTCTATAACGTCGCGTCTGGCCATGTCTGAATTGTCTGTGCTGATGTGAGTCACTCTAGGAGAGAAATTCAATTACCTTCCCTTCCCTACCCAGTCATGGTCCTGCCTCAGCCTAGCTCCAGTTTGACTTATATGTGAGGGAAAGGGGAAAAGGAAGACGAGGGAGAAAGATGACGAAAAATTGAAGATGTGTACTTGAGAGAATGAAAGAGAAATAAAGACTGTTTGATAAACAGATGGAGACAGTGTGATGGTGTGACAGTTTGAACGATTTAGAGACAGACTGAGAGGTAGGTAGAGATTCAGAAGATGTATTCAAATGAAAACATAATCTGACATTCACCGTCCAAGCAATTTGTCCTTGATGGAGGTCTGAATGATATGGGCGTCGCATCCCGGAAACATGATTATTGGAAGCGGTTTTATGAGACATCAAATAAAATTCCAAACAAATGGCTCTGCTTGCTGGGCTCTGGGCACAGACCTCCTAAAAGATTCTCTTCGCTCGGCATGTAAACAATTTTATTTATTCAATTTTGTACGCAATATTTTATTAGTATTCTTAGTCACATTTTTTTCCACACAGTGTTTTTCCCCAAGCAGATAATTTTCTCTATAATCTGAGAAAGTTGACCTCATGGACATTTTTATATTCTTGTCATTTGTCCTTGTCAGTGTTCCAAGTCAGATTCACCAAACTGCACATACTAGTCAAAAGTCGCTTGTTTCAGACTGATGACTGAAATGTAAGCATTAGCATAATCAATGCCCCTAAAACCGTCAAATAATTCACTTCTGTTATGGGAATATTCTATTTACAAAAATGTCATACAAGAGTAAAAATAAGTTCACACAACAAGGAAACAACAATATACAAATTACTAGTCAATAAAATGGATTTACTTCATAAATCTATCAGTTAATTATCAAAAACACTATTAAATTTGTATCCAACACTCACATGGTAGTGATGCTCGAACCCAGGACTCTGTACCCTACGGTAGTGCAGTAAAGTAGACTAAGCACAGGTGACTCAATGTGTCTCCTTGGTGAAGGTTGGGTCTCTAAAGCCTATTTTATATCTTGTCAAATCACATTTGAAAATCAAAGTGTTGTCTTGTCAAATTAATGCCATTAAATATTACATTACTTGTCCACATGTTTAAGGTTTTTGATTTGGTATAATAGTTTTGTTATCAGAAGATTTAGGCAATACACACACATACTGAGATACATTCTAATAATACTGAAAGAGAAAATTACAGTTATCTCATGCCAGTCCTTAAATATCAGTATTTTTTAAATTCCACGAGGGTACAACTCATAATGACCAAAAGGTGTTGACCTCATTTTATCAAGACGTTCAAAAGGATTAGAGAGAACATTAAACTAGAGGAGGAGGACATACCTGAAGATAGAGATTATGAAAAGAACAACCCAGAGCACCGTGACTCATCTTAATATATTTCTAGACATCCCTTCAGACTATCGGGGTGAAGAGGGGACACTTTTGTCGAGATGTGAAAAGATAACTTGGTCCTCTGCAGTGTGACAGTGTGGCAGACAGTTGACAGCACATGCTAGGATCAAGATGACCCCAGGGGCCACTAGACTGGCAGTTTGCCACAGTCAGGACATTACCTCAGATTCTCATCTTATCAACAGAGCAGTGCTGGGACACACCCACTCAAGCTATGACAGCAAAATGCAGTTAGACCTCCACACAACCTCAGCATTGGACTGATGGAAGCTCCTTTCTCCGAGCACACACTCAGCTCTCACATTCAGACCGTTACTGGACCCATGATCCTAATCCTTCCCTGCACGGGTCCACCAGACGAGACAGGTCCAACTCCCTCTGGCCATTTTTCTCTGCAAGGAGATAATTAATGGAAGTCGACACAAACGTTTACAGCATGACAGTCATTTGGCAATAGAAAAGTAAACATTACTTTTTCTTCTTCACCACCCACTGCCCCTGCATGTCCCTCATAAGAGAGAAAGACTTGCAGACGTCTGCCCACTCACAAAGGAAGAAGAGGGAAAATGACCCAGGAGAGGTAAAAAGAGGCCACAGGCAACACATCGTTTTCTGAGGAACTGCTGAGTCAACCATCTGTAAGACATAAGGTGGTTTAATGGAAAGCAGTGAGCATTAGACGGAGGGAACTTTGTTAAGTACTCAGCACTACAGCTGTGTCATTACTATAAAATAAATTTAATACTAAAGCACTGATGAACAGTGTACAATATGAATGTTGAGCAACAAAAATCAAATTGAGCCGCACTTCTAAATTTGGTCTGGAGCTCATGAATTTTTTAGTGGGAAGCACCAGTGCCTGCTGCGAAAGAAAGTTGTCTCGAGCCCTGAAATTGAGCCACTGTATCACATACAATGTCTCCAGCACGGCACATTGAATTGGAAATGAAAACGTGGGTCTATTGGCCCAGTCTTACACCATACATGTGTGACGCAAGTGTCTTTGGGACACGAGAAAATGACAACTGCATCAGTGTGAAACCAGCACCCATGTTGTTTAAATTGCGAATGCACTTGTGCCCATCTGAGCACTTTTGGGCAAATTTGGTTCTGAAAAGAGGTGTGGGCAGGTGCACTGTTGGTGCATTGCTATCTCGAGGAGGTGGACAGCGATTGTTCGTTTGACCGACAAAATAATGGTCTAAAGAAAGTCAATGTAGTATTTGTGTGTTATTATCCAGACAGTAGCCTAACACATAATCTGTTTGCATGGTTTCATGCATGAGCAGAACTTGTTCCTCCCGCAGAGATCCTTTCTCTCTTACTACCAGGCACAACCCCCCATTAACACAGCAATCCATCATGCATTTTATGGCCATGATTAATTATGAGACTAAATATAACCCTTTTAACCATGTACCTGATGCGGCAACCTTCCTTCTTCCCGTTATGAAACCAGTGAATTTGTACATGCCCTGAATGCGAGTGTACCTTGCACACATCATTAAAACAGAGCAGTTTGAATTGAAAGTGTGTTCAGAAACCCACTCAAAGTTTTTTCATATGGACAAAACCAGGAGATGTATGTTCACGTAATTTATTCTTTAGCCTAATCGATTTAGGAATTCATTCAAGGATTTCACACAACCAGTAAAAAAAAAAACTGTATTCATAGCCTGTGATAACGAGTCTCAGCCCCTACTCTGGTTTAATATTAAATTAGGTACTAAGACCAGTGAGGGGTGAAATGATCAATATCAGGTATACTCTAGTAAAGGTTTGTGTAGATGAGTCGGTGTAGGAGAGGTTATCTATCGAACAGGTTGAATGAGATAACGTCCACAGTCCTTGAGATGTTGTCACCACCAGTCAGATACCTGTTAAACTTTGCCAGCTCACAACAAGAATAACAACAGGTCCGGTGATGTGCTACCGTATATATATATATCTAGAACTGAGAACCCAGCTTGACTCACACTGTGGTGATAAGGTTTAGAGATGGTCAGATTGACAGAAGGAGAGAAGTCATTACTGGACAAAAACACAACAGTTACTTCACCTGTTGTTGCCAAAGGGATGTCGCTTTATGGTTTTCCTCATCTTTCATAGGTCTTTAGCGGTGAATTTAGATAATCAAAATGGCAGACCGCCAGCTTGTCAAAAGCTTGTCTATGAGCTGCATGCCTCTTTCCTGGGCCTTTTTATTCATAAGCATTCCCACTAAGTGCTTTTTGTTGTATGACAAGCCTAAGCTGAGGCCTATTTTCACCCTGCTGCATGAGCAGTTACTGGAATCAAAGCTAGATCACAGTTGTCACAATGCCATTTCACTGTGTATAACCAAAGCATGCCACCAGCACCAACAGTCACTGCCCTGTCATGAAAAGAGGACACAATGACGCAATCCAAGCTGAACAATGGAAACATGGCCAGGTATGATTTATTTTCCTCATTAGCAACATAATCATACGGTACGTAAAAGGGATTCATATATTGTGTGTTACATATAAGATGTGTCTCAGGTTTCTGGTGGGATGGGATGATTGCACAATTGACCCCATGCTACAGCCAAAGCCTTTCACTCGGAGTCTATCTATACATAATACATTTCATTATGACAGAAAATCCACCAGGGATATAAATGTATGTATATTATTACAAGCAAGCTGTGCACATCTGATTGTTTTTGCTGTTAAGTCTGTGCAAAGACACCGAATCATTTCTATTATGTCCAGCGTTTGTCGAAATGAAAAAGAGCAGATAAAAAATCCTGCTTTAAATAAAACCTCACACCATGGATGTCCCAGCTAATAACCGGTGCTTCAGTCGCTGTCGGCTGTAACGGAGACTAAACGATGCGGTACATGGAGATTCAGCTCCGCCCATGTATTGTCACCATTATGAAAATAAAATTGAGTGCTTGTCTCTTGTGCAGTGGAGTGAGTTGCGACCCGGTAATAAGCCCCAGAGAATATGTCTCGCTGGATTATTAAAGTCTGGTTCTGTCTATATTGATTGGTACTGATGCCCTTGAGGGAGTCGGGCTGTTTAGTGGTGTGACGGGCACACTGAGTCATAAACACAGTGACAGGACGTCAATGAGCCATAAACACGTCTATAAAAACTATCTCTCCCTGATGCTGCCGAAATTTGTTTCACATCACATAAATATAGAGGTGAATTGACAATGTGTGTCAGTGCCTTTGTTTTTTCTATCGTCTCATTCGGCTGAAAAAATAACGGTATTGAAGAATGGAATAGGAAAGTAGAACAAACTTTTTTTTATCTCACACTATAAATGTAAAACATAATAAACAGAAACACATATACATACTGTATAACCATTGACTGTGTCGGATTAAGCAAATTTCTTCACACAGAGGATATGAACTGTGACAGGAGGAGGATACATCACTGGACGCCGAGCTAGTAAAGGTAAAAAGGGGCAAGTGTAAAAAGATTTTTTTGTGATACAAGGTCTACAGCAGTCAAGTAGGAAGGCCAGATGCCACAGCACCCGAGAAAAACAAGTTGAAGGCTGAGACGAAGTCAACGTCTCAGTGTCTCAATGGAACTAAAAGCTTACACAGTAAAAGGGGTTAGTGAGGTGCAAGGTCCAAATGAGCTTGGGACTGTCGAGCATATTTCAGATTTTTTTTTTTATCCAAAACTAAAATGATCTTATTTGTGTTTAATAGTGTTTCCCACCTGGACGAATGCTTTGAGGCATCAATGCACCAAGCCTTCACTGAATAACAGCATACCCTGACTGCTGGGGCCCAGATACCTCAAATCCTATACACGCACTTGAACAATCGTGCATCAGTCTCAGCTCCTAATCATGACGTCATCTTTGAGTAACCTTAACTGGACGTTTATTTCCACTTCTTAGTTTGGCCCATGTCCCATCCGCTAACATGGAGGAGGCAGGGTATATGACAGGGTATATGACATATACTTCAACCATCAGAGGGCGATAAAGACCCTTTGGCTTCACTTTTGGGAAGCAGTCATGTTGTCAATCTTTATACAGTCTTTGGATGCAGCAAGTGCTCCCCACAAGCTGCAGAACAAATAGAATGTATTTATGACAACACCAAAAAAACAAATTACAGTCAATATACATATTCAACATTAATAATATGACTCTCAATATACATATTCAATATTATCTTTTGAATAGTATCAGAAAACTAAAGTGATTTCGCATGCGTTGCACACACACACTTCCGACAGCCCTACTGCAGAGGGCCTTATTAAAGTAATCTGCCCTGTGGAAATGCACTTGCACAAAGCAAAATTAAAAATGTTAATGGAAACAACATTTTGAAAGACAAACCAGACAAACATGCACAAGAGCGAGGAGAACAGCATAAACACGGTGTTTCATTTGTAATCAGTGTGGAGTCAGATGTGGTGCCAAGCCTCATGCCGAGGGGAGCTCCCATAAGGACAAGGTCTTGGCAGACACAATATACTGGCAGAAGGTGTCCCAGACCTCTGTCTCTGTCTCACTCTCCCTGTCTCGACCTCGCTCTTCCCCCATATTTTTCAGTCTCCGAGACAAATGGACGAGAGCCGAAAGACAATGTGTAATCTGTTCACCAGTGCGTACACCTACTGGTGTGTCATGAATGATTATTGTGTGGGGGCGAAGATGGATTTTAGTTGAATTGTTTCTTTAGAATCCGGCAGAGAGAAAAGGTCGATTAAAATTCTGTGCAAATGCAGAAGGAATAATTTTAACATCTCATACTACACCCGGAGTTCAGTACATCGTTTCTCCTGTGGCTTTGAAAATATCATTTCCAAGATTGGTTCACTTCTTTTCCCCAGCATTTAGAATGTCTCCACGGAATTAAAGCTAATACTAGACTTTTATAGTATTGATCCATGTATGCTCAACCCTGGTGGCAGTCATCAGTCTACAGAAGCTAACAAACAACCACAAAATCAATGTTTTAACAGTCATTAAGCTATTGTATTAGAAAGTACAATATCCGAGATAACCCCAGTTCTAAAAAAGAAAATGACTTTTTGTATTGGTCTTAATTGCAAGAAGGTAATGTATCAGGTATCTTGAGTAATATCTCAAAGAAAAAAATAATTCCAGTTTGAAAGTGTCAATTAGAATGTGCATATGTCGGTCCTAAACACGGCAGTTTCTAATCTCAACAACTACAAAGATGGTAAGTGATCGGCCTTGTTGGTTATACAACTGTGTTTAAATGAAACATAAGAGTAGAAACACTGTTTTAATCCACTGCAGTTTTGCACATGTTCTTTTTGGTCTTGTAAAAATAATGAGGTCATTAAGCTGTAACATTTTTAAATACTGAGTAGTATCCATCTTAGTGACACACGCTCATCTATTCCGCATGTGGAGAAATCAAAAGCTTCTGGCCGACCCCGGATGCTAAGCCACGATTGAAAACTATCTGTCCAACTGATCTTAGCTGAAGTGTTGATGCTGAGAATGAAGATGAAGCAAAAAAGTCAAAAGGACTTCAGAGAGAGAAAAGGATAATAATGGGTGTACCAAATCAAGTAAAGGTGCTCGAACTAAACACACACTGACAACAGAACAAAGCAGAGAGGGACATAATGAGGCAAAAAGGTGGGACTCCGGCCAGAGCACCTGCGTCCGCGGCTGGGTGTTATCCCTGCGTGTGATGCTGTGGAAAAGAGACAGTCCTTTATTCTAATGAAGCCACTACATAGCCCGACCCAGCTGGTTGTTACATGAACACTGGTTCAACATTCAGAAATGTTTATTCCTTTCCTAAACTTTTGAAAGCCTGTTCCACACATCTGTAAAATTTAACAGAAAAGGTTAATAAAGTGCCTTCCTGCTTCCACGTGAAAATGCTCGGCAACACATAGACGAAAAATACTGGATCTATTATTTATCCACCCGGTTTGGCTGCAAAAGGTTTCATCCATTTGTTCTGCCACTATGTGACTTCTCTAAACTACAACTTGCAAGTATATAATACACTTTTATGTCTGCTACTGTATTACTCTGGTGTGGTAATGCTGCTTTGTAACATTATATGCATTATGATAAGATTTACAGTGGGAGCAGAGGGGGACTTGAATTCGAACTTGGAACACAAAACAAAAGCCGCTGCCTTTTGTCCCAATGTGCTCACTGCACCTCTGTAACATTTGTTCTTGTAATTGTTCACATAATTGCTACAGACATCCTATATAGGCTAATAAGATTACATGTATTCAACGGAATTAAAATTTGCAACAGCTACCGTATCGATGTAATGCTAAGCCGTAATCACCGTAATTACGCAAATTGAGCTGTTTTTGCACAACTGGATACACTCAGGTAAATTATTTATAAGGGATTAAATTATGACAATACTTTCTAAATGACCGGCCTCAATGGAGAATGTGTATTTATGGTTGGTAGGTATTGGATGAGTTGACAGATGTCTAGAGATACAAGGTAGATAAATAGACAAATAAGGACAAACATATTCATCTTGCTGGACGTGTTTGTGCTGTTTACTCCGAGTGAGACCAGTGTGTGTACACGGAAAAGCCACAGGTCTTGGGAATTTCTTTCCCCCCCTATGCGATCGTTACACTTGCGTGAAGGGAAAACAATATCTTTTAATGCGCCCCCATAATGGACCAGTCACAGTCATTAGGACTGTGACGGGCACCATATTTAGAGGAAATCTTTGAGTAATTAAAGGAACTGTTTGAGAGGAGAGGCCTGGCTTTAATGGGCAGTTCTATTCGTCTGTCATGGTGACGCCTAATGGCTGACCACCATACTTCATTAGAAACTGTGTGTGTGTTGGCTAATCGTATAATTAAAAGGACTGCGATTCCTCACAGTTAAATAATGAGAATACAAATATTTTCTTTGCACTTCTCCCCACTACATCATTATCGTTTTGTGCTTTCATTTCAGGTGAGCTCAGCTTCAGTCTCTAATTCACGCACCGAATGTAATTTTCTAAAACCCGGCGTTGCTTACAGGTCGGTCCATCCGTTTCCATTTCAGTGTGTAGTTCCCCGTTTCCCTCACCCCTCTTTCATTCTTTCCCTTTGCATCCCCCCCCATTCTGTCCCTCCTTCTATCCTCTCTCCGTCGTCATCCAGATTCTTTCATCTTCACTCCTCTACCTAGTGCCGTCAGCATTTTCCTCTCTTTACCGTCGCACCAACTCCGATTGCCCGCTCTCCTTTTCCAGCCCCCTTTTCTCATTATTATCTCCCCGCAATTCTCTTCAACCGTATTCTGTTAGCATATGGCGAACTAGCTTTACTATACAGAAGTCATCAGAATTTGCATCTCCCCGTCAATCCTGTAAGATCTAAGCAGATGGTTTTAAGAACTGCTGATGAAGGTGTTCTTGCCCGAACAAAGGCTACAAGTATGTTAGACGGTTAAAGTCTTTATCTATTTTTTTTTTTACTTTAGGAAGTTGATGAAGGGCATCTTATTTTTAACTACACGTTTATTCAGGGTTTTCTTTTAGCCGGAGTGTTACATGTATATTTGTAACTCCTACATTACATGTTTATATTCTGCTCATTTTCTATGCCAACTGCATGGGAGGAAAGATAATTTCTGCCTGGATTCTGTTCATTGGAAGATCTTGTTCTTCTTTTTAAAGAATGCGTGACATCCCTACACTGCACAAAAGTGAATGGGTAATACAAGGAAAGGTTGTATTTTTTAGCTCAATATTTTCCAAATGAACATACCCTGTTAGCTCCACGACTTTTTCATACAACAATAATTCTTAATTGGTCAGTGGTCTGAAAAACAACGACAAACTAATTATAGTTAGGTTGTTAGAAGTTAAGTTTGCTGAAAAAAATAAAACGTAGGTGGGTGAAGTATGAAAACTTAAGTCGATTTTCATAGGAATTACAGGCAAAAAACATATTGACAAATAAATAGAAAGGAAAAAAAACTGTGCATCTTGACGAAGTGCATTTTCATCTTTACAGGATTCTGTCTGTGTGCTTCCTCCCCCCCCTCCACCCGAGTGTTCAGTATCATCCCACAGCCATCTTGTAAGATCTGTCTGAGCAGATGGCCTCTCCTCATGAAACTCTGATGACAGCACAGTAATCTGACTCAACAGAGAAAAGGCTGTCAGATTAACAGCTAACTCCATTCAAGTGGAATACCAACACAGGTGCTCAGCGCTGAGCCGGAAGGCCATGTTTGTGTCAGCCCCTGCGTAAAAAATTGGATTCATTTGGAGCCTCCATATTTTTAGGGAGGAGCTGTCGGGACCCCCCGTTGATACACCACCTCATTTATTTTGTTTTTCATGCAGAAGATGAAGCCGTTTCTGTTTAAGAAACTAGAGTTTAAAACAGTGATAGTGACCGAGAACAATGAAGTCATATGCAGACATATTCTGCAGCGCCTGGCTGGTTGGCCTGCTGACAAATTGGTTGCCATGGCTGTTATGAGAACCCTGGGAAGAGGTGATTGGGTCGCAGTATCCGTAGCGACTGTTGTGGAGAGTTGCACTGAAGGGCCAGATGGGGCAGCAGTAGGGGGCGAGAGCTGCCATCCTCGATACTTCATCACAGCCAAACAGAGACATGATGCAGGTGTGAGGATGATGGCCAATCTAAAAGGGCTTTTTTCAAATCAAACGTTGTTGAAGCCATTTGACACATATGATTAAAATGTTCAATAAATATTTTTTCTCCCTTATCATCGACATCATACATTTTTTTTTCACTGTTGTGAGTGGTGATATACAAGCACCTTTGGGGAAACAACATACTTTTTTAAATGAGGATGTATAAAGTTGTGTGGTTTGTCCATTATTCTTAAAATTGAATTTTCAAAGTAGCATTCATGGCATAGGGCAATTTCCTGGTCAGTGGCATAGAAATGTTTCAAGTTAGAGTAAATAATTGATGTTCGTTGCTCCCTTAAAACTAGGAATTGAGCAATTCATCATTTGAGATCAGTTGCTTGTAATATACTTCAAAGTACTGGGACATTCATGAGGGTTTTTCTGAAAAACAAAAATGCTCTGATATTTAGCTTTTGGTGGAAAATCACAATATGGCCAGCAACGAGGTGCATGCTATTCTATCGCAGATTCCTCAACCAACGAGCAGAGGCCATTAGTGCAGCAACAAGTATGCAAACCATCACAAACTTCTCCTACCGAGAAATGGAAAATTCTGTTCGCATTAGCAATAGATTGGAGAAAAGAAATTCAGATGCACCTTCTCATTTTTTTTCCTGGTGCATCGCCAGTTAAAATAAAATACATACAGGTGCTATCATATCGCGTCTTGCTGAATCTGTTGAAATGCTCCTCTTCAGTTTCAAATATACATGAATAATAAAATATAATGCACCTGATATACAAATCACTTGAAGATACATTCATGTTATAATTGTACTGGGACCTCAGCAATGACTAGCAGGCTTTTTTTCTGAGATGGTAGAGAGATATTTCCAGTAGCCCAGTAGCTCAAGGCTAAATTATTTATGTGAGTTGTATATTAGAAAGGCTGTGTCTTTAAGCATTTCCAAATGTCATAAATAATATTTCATTTTCTTTTTTGCTCATATCATGCACCTGAGCAGGCTTTTAATGCAGACACATTAACCATCGACCAAAATAAATGAAGAACAGAATGCAACATGTGTATGAGCATGTAAGACTGAAGCTCCATCGGCCCAGTGTGCCCTCAGAGGGGCTGTCAGTCCAAGTCCTCTTTACCTGAATGATGCTACCATGACACCAGACAGTGTAGAGTGTCAAAATAAAGAAGCAATAAGTAAAAATGAAACTAAGGGATCTGAGAAATACGGGCTGTAAATGTTGAGAAATAGAAAAACCCGAAGAAAATGTGATTTATGAAATTCAACACACATTAAGGGGAAAGATGGAAAAGATAAGAAAAGAAGAAAATGAAAACAAAATCTTGGTCTACTCACGCAGAGAAGAAAATAATGTTTCACCCCAGTAGCATCTATAGATACGATTTGTGTATTGGCTGATGCCTGAAGTGTTTTGGAACCATATCAATTCTAAAGTAGAGAGACAGATATCCGAAAGATTAAATTCTGATATAAACTAATGAAGAACACAAACTCTTCGAAGCAGAGCAGCCTCAAAACGAGAGGTTGTATTCATCACATTACATGTCATAACGTAATGAAGGAAATTATTGATTTCTCTGCTAATCCTTGAAGTCAAAGCGATAAAACATGAGCCACTTCTGAAATCACTCTGGGCAGTGTTGTCAGCAGGGATGGGAACTGATCAGTGTGATGGGATCATTGAGGATGAGATATCGTCCTGTAACAAACAAAACAGACCCTGACAATGCACAATCTGTCATCACTTTGTGAGATTGCATGTATACGGAGAAAATCTTTCCTGCCCAAACTTAAACTTGTACTAATCCCCTACAGTTAAGTGATGAACTCAGTGTGGTTGGCAAAAATGAAATGACAAATGCATATGCAAAACATACCTAAATACACAACATATTTCTAATACATCATGTTTTAGCACGTCTCACATGTACAAAAAGTATAAGTTGTAGCGGAATCATCAACACCTGGACATACATCGGTGTGATAAAAACTACCGGCAATGACAGAAGCCAGTCCCATCCATTCACATGGAGGAGGCACATCAGTCATTTTGCCTTTGCGCAGTAATGTCATTAATCTTTATAACCTGTCTTTGCTACTTACTTTACATTACTTCATGTATTTGAGCTATTTCTTAAGGTGAGACAATGGCCGTGTAGATTTCCAATCTGTGGTCAATTTATCCAAAGAGGCAACTGTAAAAACTAGCTTGGGCATTTTTGGAGATGTGAGGAGTTTCCTGGTTGGTGAGACTGACGGTCACATCACATTATATCTCAGTAAGCTTGATCGATAGCTAGATAGGTAGATTGGAAGGTAGGTCCTTCTATGGCAAATGAAATCTGGTCTTGATGTTTAAATATGATATTTGTTGGTGCCAATTTTTCTAAAAGTAAAGCTGAATACAAAATTTATTCGCTTTTTTGGTTTGCACATACCACAACTGCTTCTGCAGATTTTTCTGAGGATACCGTTTATTATTATAACTTTTGAAACACAGTACTCGTTGTTGAATTGTATCACAAACTAGTTTGATACACGGTTTGAGATGAAAAAACTATTATTATTACATATTAGTATTTGCTTTCTAATTATTTTTTGTGTTTGTTTGGGAACCGGAGGACATTTGTGGAACATGTTTTATCTGTTAAGTTTGGTCAGGGAATGATCTCCATACGTGCTGCTTCAAAGTGCTTCAGGTTCAGATGGTAATGTGACCTCAGCAGTGATACTGAGTGAGTCCTTCAGCTCATCCGGGCTTTGCACACAAGGCCAGCTTTCCTGTGCTGTCTAAGTCCCACCAGGGCTCTGAGTCTGTAGATCTCAGACTGAATCTCAAGGATCTGGCTGTGGAGCTCAGAAGTCTGGCTTACTGATGTGAATCAGCACCATCTGGATAATGTGGGTCATGACATTTGCAGGGGACATAATGTTTCGCTATTCAATTGATACAATCGCGTCAAATCCGACTGTGTCAAGTGTCATGCAGTGGGAAGTGTATTACTGTGAATCAAAGATACACTATTCACTTTCACATTCATGCTGTAAACTATATCTCACCCTCTTATCATAAACATCTTCAAACCTCTGAAGATTGAGATCATTGTAGCTCGACTTTATGACCTCACTCCCTCCACACGCTCTGTCAAACACGCACACATTACATCGGATGTAATTCACTCACTAATGTAACCCACTTTGTGAAAGCAGAGGTCATGGTTGTTACTCACAGGCTTTTTGGGAGCAGGGGAGAGTGAAATTGATTTGGTGGGGTTAATGACAGGAGGAGCTGAGAGGTCATTTCACCTCAACAGCTCTATTCCCTCAATCTCAGCAACACTGACAATAAGCGATAAAAGGGTTGCAGCTGCTACTTAACAATTCTAGCAATATCCATTAAAAACACAAGAGTCATTGGTGTCCTTCTTTGCGGAAGAAACAAATGATAATGTCTGATGTGAACGGTGTAAAGTCCAACGAGGGATGGACAACAAAACTTAACTTTAACAAAAGTCGACTCATTTAGTGATTAACATTCTTAACAAGTTCTAGTCAGACATTCAAAGAATAAGTGAAGTTTGTTTTTCCATTATTCATTCCCTTTTATTTATCAAGTAAAAATACAAAACCCATGAAAGGAAATAACAAGTGCATTTGTGGAAAAAGGACGTGCACCCCCCTCTGTGCTTATTTCTACATGAGTGTATGTCCAGTTCTTAGGTCAACTGTCTTAAAGTAGAGAAAAGGACAAACACCTCAGCCTGAGTGCAGCTCTGTCAATCACAGGCACTTTGACTCATGAAAAATACTACTCATAAAAACGACAACAATTATGTGAAACAAGGGATAATCAGCAGAGCACTTGTGTCAATCATTTCTTTGAGTCTCTCTTGTTCCGTCTCTGAGAGACATAAATGGTGACATTTTCTTGATAACACCCTTAAAATGAAAGGGACCAGAAAGGTCAACACCATTTTCTTCTTCTCTTACATCCATCTTCTCTGCTCTTGTTCTCTCATAAGCGAATTGCAAATCTTACATAAAGACAAGCCCATATAGGAAAAGGAAGATTTGGACAGTACATAAGCACCTACTTGTTTTGAACTAAATTCACTGTGAGTTATGCAACAGCAGCGAATCAGGTTTGAATTAGCTCATCTGACTCCCATCAGTCAAAATGACACCTACCTTAAATGGCACTATGGGTAAGAAAATGTATTTGATGTGTGGTTTTACACTTAAGTTTGGTCCATGTACAACCACTAACATGGGGAGTTTTTCAGTCATACTTTCAGTCATGTCGTAAATTTGGGTTTTGGACACTAGGTCAGATAAAACTAGCAATTAAAAAATATCCTTCAAGCTGAACAAATTTGTAAGGAACAATTCCACTGCTTATAAACTAAAAGTTCAATTAATCTATTAATTGAAAAAATAATCAGTGGCTGCTACTTTCAATGTGCATGAGGCTCAAGTTCTGAGCCTAAAAGGATCCCTCTCGCCCACCTTCTCTCTCTCCCCCCTCACTTCTACCTCCTTCCCGCTCTCATCACTACTGTATAGATCACAATAATGTTAGTGGTGACACTGGCTGCCATGGTCATTCATCTGAAACAGAATTACATAAGCCATTTACCACCCAGTCTCCATGATGGATGGCAGGGCCCCCAGCCAAAGCACCCGAGCCTGATCGCTCCGCTTTCCTCTGTGACAAATGTCACCAGAAAGACATATGACACCTTCCAATTTCCTACACTTTTAAATGAGAATATGTTTGTGATAAGGGAAGTGAGACAAAAACACATGGCGCCTCGTCATACGTAGAAATTACCGACAATTTTCCTATTGATTATATTGATGATGTAATGTTTTTTTCCCCCTCCCCAAGTGGTCAGGTTGATTTTTCACATCGTGATTCATTATCTGTTCAAGGAAGTGAGCGTCATGCTGTGGCAATTTGTGTGGGTGTGTAGTCAAGGTGGAATGTCCAAATTGTATAATGTACATTGTACTGTGGGTGTCTGGGGGTGGGGATTATTCTATCCTTATACATTTTAGACAGGACCGGAAACCTGTTCACATTGTACACAAATGCAAATGCTAACACAAACCAGCCAAAATATTTAATCCTCTATGCCTTTTTAATCCAATTCCTGGATATAAACGTTCAAATTTCTGTAAGTAACAATTTTATTTCAATAAGTGATTCAGAAAATAAACGCTGACCATTATTTAGTCTCACTAATGCTCTCTTTACGTATAAAAAGAGATCGACCATTTAAAACGATGTAACCGTCACTACCTTCCATGTGTCCTCTACGCTGGCAGGGTTGTTGTGTGTCCCCCCCCATGATTTCCAGTGGTACTGCTCCAGTTTGGTCTGTATCCTTAGGTTTTCAAAAGACATGCACAAATACAGACCAAGAGACAATAGATTATGGACAAAAAGCTGTATCTGTTTTTTCATCTGTATTTAACATTTGACATGAATAAGTCTTTAGTGACCATATCTATAATCCTTTCATAATAATTTCCCCACTGATTCTTGTTTGTGGCAACACTACTATGAAACTTAACCGACCCCCACCACTATTGAGTAATCAACATTTGTATGTTTCTGTTCTGTTAGTGCAGACACAGGTCGGCCTCGGTCACATCAGAAAATGTGATGATTCAGGTGTCACAGAGAGAAGACGTGGTCCTGGGGGATTTTAAAGAGAAAAGATTTAATCACATCCGAGGAATTATATTACTATTTGCTCATGTATCCCGAGGAGGTCAGTGTCCGGAAGGGCTGTGTAGAATATCAAACTATAGTCACACTTTGATTTTGAAGAGCACACAAGTTTTGAAGAATGTCTATTATCCTGCAGAAGTATAATGGAGTTCATGTTGTAGGGTTATAAAGAAGAGGAACAAATGGGCTCTGTGCACAGGTTGCTGTTGTCCAATAGTAAGTGGTGTGATAGAGGTGTATTCACACAAGGAAAACATGAGGGGTTTGTTTGATTTGCTAGAGGACTAGGTGGATGGGCCCTAAACAATTAAAGAAAAATTGTTTTGGGGCGCACAGAGCACAGTGCTCACTAAATGGCAGGACGCCAAAATGCTGAACAGGCACAGGCGGGGGGGAGGGGGGACAAGCTCAGCGTCACTTTGTACCTGCTTGAAAACAGAGCCCAGAGTTTTTGTGTTTATGAGTATTTATCAATGAATTTATCAGTGAACCCAATATCAGACTGATTCATGCAGCAATATCACTGTGTGTGTGTGTGTGTGTGTGTGTGTGTGTGTGTGTGTGGCTGTGGGCACAGATTTGACTGCATGTAAGGCTGGCAGGGAGAATTTAGACTGGTCTGACAAATGATTTATAGGTGCAATTTTACCTAGCTGTCATTTCACTTTATTCAGCTTGACATGGTGTGTGTGTGTGTGTGTGTGTGAGTGTGTGAGAGAGAGAGAGTGTGTGTGCACTCTTATAAGCCAGATGTACTTTATACAGTGTGAGTGTGTGTATGTATTTAAAAGCCATCACAGCCAGCTGGATGAAATGAGAAGAAGCACATCTACTAAACTGATCTTGGTTTTAAATAAGCAGAAACGACTCCTGTCATTTACAAGTGGCTACTCACGTGAACGTGTTGGAGGCTCATTCACTTTGAATGGTGTGACGTCAAGTTGAGAAAAGCTCAACTCTTCTGTCAGCGCAGGCACCAGCCAATCGAATCGCCTCAAAACAAATAACCAAATGTAGCAGCTAGCCAATCAAATCCCATTAGAACAGGTTGATTGTGGGGTCGGTCCTTCCCTGAGCATGGACAGCTAGATGACATGCTGGTACCGGAGTTGGCTGTGTCGTGTCCCTCTGGCAGGAAACCATAATAGGTTGTTGTTGCTATGACGATCACACCAGCACAGAATGTTAAGAGTTGCGTGACGGTGGGCGTGTCTGTGTGAGTTTTCAGTCAAAGCACATATCTATCAACTCAGTTGAATTCTAATGTGATGCTCTTTTATCCAACTTTCATCAGCTGTAACAGCTTCTGTGTGTAAATAGCAATGTCCTCCAGTGGAATGAATATGTAGGAAAGAATAAAAACAGCAGTTTGCCTTCTGGGAAGCGATGACAGTTACTGTAATACAACACAGCCTCTGAAGGAGGCCAGTGGATTAATTGAAAACAGCTAATAATTAAAAATGTTGTATGACCTTCATAATAAACACATTCAATTCCTGCTTTATTGGAAAAGTAATGAGT